>NW_024582374.1:2308944-2422269 GCF_018398535.1 Haplochromis burtoni
CACACACACACACACACACACACACACACACACACACACACACACACACGTACACGCACAGGCACACATATCCACCAGAAAGGTTCCAGTTATCCAAACAGATAATCCAAACTGGTGAACACGTCGCCATGTGTATGCCATTAATTAGATGTTGATACTGATAAAATAACCACGAGTGACATCTATACAAGCTCTCAAGCTTTTTTTGTAATTTCAATAATAAACATCGCCGAACTTATAAATATAAATGTTATAAATGATTAAATAAAAGCTGATACGGACCAGAAAACTGAGCTTTGCTGCACAGTGTTTTCCACAGCTGGCGTAAAGGAGCACAGAACAACCGTCAGTGCTCAAAGTAAAACCCAGAGTCTGACGTTGCTGCAACAGTTTAACAGTATGTTTGGGCTTGTAAACCTAGTGTTTTATATTTTATGCATTAATGTCTTATTTTCTTATGTTCCTAATTAAACATTCAATTCAGTTTTATATATATATATAGCGCCAAATCACAGCAACAGATGCCGTAAGGCCCTTTTTATAGTAAGGTAAAGACCCTACAATAATACAGAGACAACACCAATAATCAGGCCACCTCCTGTGAGTAAGCAGTGGGTAACAGTGGAAAAGAAAAACCCCTTTTTTTAAAAGGACGAAACCACCAAGAGAACCAGGCTCAGGGAGGGGCAGTTGGTTGGCGATGAGGGGAATAAGACCCCCAAAATTGTTGATGTTTCTCAGCTTTCCCACACAGTCAAACTCACACAACCCCTAATCACAAACACTTTTGCATGTCAAGGCGGATCAACAACAATCAGGGCAAATAATAACTAAATACATTAAAAGTAAGATGAAAAGTAGAATAATAATAATAATCTTTCTGTGGTTGTTCATTTTTAATCTAAGTGATCCCTGTCAGCACTAAGTGAGCTGAGGGAAAAAGCAGTACCATCCATTTAAAAATAGTTCTTTAATGTGATCATTATATAAACTATTAATTCACTAAATTAAACTTAATAATGCCCTTTACTGTGGTGCACTTCGTTATAGGTATGTCAGAGTTTGCTCATCAGATTGGTGCCAACTGACCGCTAACTGTCAGCTAAGCCTGTAGACTGGACCTCTCCACAGTGTTTATGGCCTTCTCTGACAAATACTGTGGCTTACCATTAACTAGTTCGAGTCTGTGCTCCAGTCCCGATGTGTGAAATTCTAGTATTTTGTTTGTACGTTTTCTGACCAAGCTTCCTAGCGCTCATGTCGGTCATCTAAAAAATAAATAAGGCTTCAGTGGGTGACATCTTTATTAGAACAACACCAGTTTGTTTGCTCTGCAGACGTTAGGTTCTCATCTGTGTTATTACTGGCAAAGCAACAGTTCGCTCATTGTACTGTTATACTGCACTTGATGTTTCCATGGAAACCACAGGTGTTGCTAAATCAACCAGAACTGAAATCTTAAGGATTATAAGTTTAAATTGAAGCATTGAAAGAATTAAAAGCAAAGCATTTGACAAAAATCTCCTAAACCCATTGTGGTTTCAGCCCTTTTTTCTATGTGAGGACATCCTTCAGGTACAGTGGCTAAGTGTCCACTTTGTTGTGCTGTCTTGGACTCTGTGTATATGTACGTTGGAGCAGTCACAACGAGATCGAAAAGCATAATGCGGCTGGAAGGAGGTCACAGACCACCCAGGGGGAGGAGGGCAGCATACGAGGCAGTCTGGTGACATGGCAACTTGTCTAAAGCCCATGCATCACTATACCACCTACAGTGGATTATAATGTACGACTGCAAGAGGCTGAATTGTACGACACAATACCCACGGATGATCCATCATAGCTGCCTTTTATAAGAAAAATGCTGTATGCATGTCAGTGTGAGGCTGCGGATTTGACTTCTAAGACCCTTTTTCTCATGTAAATAACGTGAAATGCTTTGAATCTTAATCTGTAAATAAATTTGCCAGATTGTAGAAATTCCACAAAAACCGACAGCTCTGCTTTATTTCAACTGTCTATAATTCATTTCTTTTATGAATGAGATCTTAGCAGTTTTTCTGCCATGTCATCATCTTGTTTGCAACTGATTTTCAGTCATTTGTTTCTATTTTGAGCAGGGGGGGTGGCGGAGGGTTGCTGGTTTTTCAGCTCACCAACCAGAGTTTATTGGTCCTCTTCGCTCTCATTATCTTCACTGCCGCTGACCTCGCCGCGCTGCTTTCTAGTTTCTCAGCTGATACAGTGTGCCAGCATGGGGCTTCTTTAGCCGGCGACAGTAGCCCGCTTTTTGGCAGCGGTTCACGTGAGGTGACCATCCCCTCTACAACCCTGCTCTCCCCTCCCCCGTCCTCCCCCGCCAGGCTCGGCGCTTGCTGTCCTGCCTCGTTGAGACAGCTCCACTGAGGCTTGCAAGATCAGCTGCCGTGCGAGCCCAGCTGAGGCTTCCGGGCACTCACGTTGCTAGATTTCATTTGTGAGTGAGCGTTTGACCTCAGGAATGAGTAGACATCCGCACGCTCATGCACGCAAACGCAGGCACACTTATGAGCGCACGGCCCAGTGCGGATAAACAACACATCAACACACGCGCGCTGCTTGTACAAATATTGTGCTGCAAACACACTTACCTGTCCCCCTGCCTCTCCCCGCTTTCTCTCTCTCTTTCACCCCATTCGCCAGCCCCGCTCACTCCCTGGCACCCCTCCACGTCGTTCCTGCCAACCTGCTTCTAAAACATGTAACCTACACCCAGCCCCCCTACCCCACCCCCACCCCCCCACCCCTTCTCTGTGCCGCCGTGGGCCCTGACAGGCTGAGCTGTAATGCTTAGTGGCACAGGCTCGCCTATCCTCCATCCTCCACCATCGCCGCAGCAGTTCTGCAGATTGCTATTTGCTGACATTGGGAATGATATTAAAGGCAGGGGTTAGGAAAGAGGCATTCAGAGATTGAAGTGTAGCGATGACAGCGATTTCTCTTGTCATTCCAAGGAAACTGAAGGCCACAGCATTGTCAGGCAGCATGGAGGGCAATCTGAAGCAACAAAGTAGATTAACCTAGAGGGGAAAGAGACGAAACAGTGCACAAATCACGGCCTCTGGCACTCGAGTAGCTAGCAGTCACACTCCTAATGTGTTCGACAGACTTGCTTCCCACTGTCCTGTTGTTTATGTCTCCAAGCGTGAAGAACTTGCACAACTTTGTGCGCTTATTCAGCCTACCTTTTTCCAACTTGTCACAGTAAATTAATGCTGTTTTGTAGGCTTTTTATTAGCTGTAATGCAAGACCATTTCTAATTGTCATGTGATTGTTCGGTGTCTTTTAATTCTATTTATTTTAACCCTTGTTTTTTTTTTTTTTTACATTTTTTTATTAATATCAAAACACAACACACACAGTTTAGTTAGATGCTTTTTCTGTTTTTATCACCATGTCTATCAGATGTTTTAATCCAAGCACAAAACTTTAGTTGAAGTCCCAAAATGGATTTTGCGGTTCTTTTATTAGTTTTGGATACGAGCTGCAGTCGCTGGCTCTGCCTTTGGGGTTTGCAAGGGTTGCGCCAGCAGAATTGTATTCTTTAGTAACATAGTGCGAAAAGTTTGGTCTCCCACAAAAAAAAAAAGTTCCTTGCGATCCTTCTTTACATGCACGATCTTTGATTTCTGACGATGTAAGATCAAATTGAGCTGCAAGTGTGCTCCCTCTCTGCCTTTCATGCCGCTTCAATATCACGGCGTGAAAAAACAAAGAAGGCAAAGACTGAGGGAAATCTGAAGCGTTCTGCCACTCAACATTCCCCAATCCCAAACAACAGCGTCTCACTGCCACTACAAATACATTAGAAATCAATTATTTATGGAACAGAGTCAGGGCCTCTTTAATCTTTTCCTTTTATCCAATTAAATTGTCTAACCATTCTAAGCCTCTATAGCTCACAGGGAATGTGCCTCGTTTTTTTTTTTTTTTTTTAAGAAAAAAAAGAAAGAAAAGAAGAAAAGATTTTTCTCTTCAGTCCTTCTTTTGACTTTCGATGTAACAGAGAAGAGACACTTCTGAGGGTTGAAGAATGAAAGGAAAGAAAGTGAGTAAAGTGTAAATGAACTCCCCCCTCCCACCCCGTCACCATTGCATTGGTTCTACAGGAAGTATTTGAAGTTTTGATATCAAGACTCTGGTTCCATTCCCCGCGCAAAGGGACGCTGGGGAGCGGTGAGGCCTTTCATGATTCCTTTATGCCCAGCTGAAATAGTTCGAAAGTATTTGGGATCATCTCCACGGGGGTAAATACGATGTTGCTTCAATTTCTGTCCTGTATTATTCAAGAAGTCAATTGAAGTAGTGTCTAAAAATTGAAAATGCTTATTTCCATTGCACACGTGTGAAATTATTGATGTAAAACACAGCACTAGTCTCCATTATCGTACAGTAAGACTGCTGATAAAAGCAGTTAAAGATGCATTGAAAGGCTTTATATTTTTACAGCACCGTGCTCTGACTCTCAGGGTGTAGAAAAGATATCTGGATCTGAAATAGACCGTCAGTTTCTCTTATTTCAGTTTAAAATGTGTATGTGAAGATGTAGCCTGTCTCTCAGTGGTGAAGAATCCCTTCAAAAAGTTCCTGGATCCAGATCTGAATGGAATTACTTCTAATTTGCTCAAATTGGTAGAATTTTATAAATATGTCCACGGCTTTTTAAGTAACAAAACGGTCAAAAAAACCTTAGCATATAACCTCTTTGAAGAAGGTAAAAACTAGATCATCATTTCCATCTGCGATTTCCGTCGTGAGAGAACACGAGGAGCTGGAATCCAAAACACTTATTTCCTAACAATTAAAATCAGAGCTTAGGAGATGAGTCAGTCAATCAGTTGAATGGATCGACCATTATTATAGTAATCATGTCAATAATCCAGCAAGAAATCTCTGGTTTCAGCTGCTCTAGTGTGAACTGCTGCTTCTTTCCTTGTCTAACAGAGAAAAAAGGGAGCCAGCTGATTATGTGTGATAATAAACAGTTGTATACACAGTTGCATTAAAACGCTGCCTTTAGCTTGTTATTAAAATGTGAAATGTATAGGAATAGAAGGCGTACAGTAGTTTGAAAGAGGCTCAGATCTGCTGCTCTTTGTTCCACGCTGATGTGAAATCATGTGTGGGCTGCGCGCAGCGTGGCACGGCGTGTCTGTGGGCACGCGTACACTATATATGATACATGTGTCTGTGTTTGTATGTACTCGTCTACACGTGTGGCATGTCAGACGCAGAGGGATGTTTTGTTTTTTTTCTTCCTGTGTGTGTGTGTTGGTGTGAAACTGTGTACGCTGCACTCGCAGCCGTGCACAAATAGCTCCTGAGGGCCTTCGCAATCACAGACTGCCAAAAGGAAAAGGATTTCCGAGAGGTTTCCTTCTCGCTATTTAAAGTGGGAGCCCTGTGGGACATGTTTGGCATTCTCATCCACTCACTGAAGATGGCCTGTGATCTGAAGCCACTAACAGGCTCGGCGTGCTCCGTCTCTGTCTCTCGCTCCCTCTCTCTCCCTTTCTCTTTCCCTCTGGCTCTCTGAAGTGATTACCCTGCTTGTGATTCCACTGACACCCACATGTCCCCCCGAGACGTGCCTTCACTAGTTTGTTTAATCTGCCTCCCTGTACAGTAGGTAACACAGTCATAATTGAGGTGTGGATAGAGCTGTGGGAGCAGATGAAACCGGTGGCAGGCTTTATGAAAACCTGTCTGCGCTATAAGTCGCCCTGGATGACAGAAGTCGCTAAATTAATGTACAAAATGCTGCTGTGACAAGAATTTTTAGAAGGGAAATGTCAGTTTCCTCATTCAATGAATCCTGAGTCATCTAATACAAGAAACAAAAATATCTAATGTTCAGTGTTCTAATAATGATTTCAAAATGTTGCTGGAAAAGGGGAAAAAAAGTTGTGGATCCGCTCATTCTTTAAGCAACTTTCCCCCATTTGCAGTGATAAGATAATGAGTTATGTGACATTAGAATACCATTTGCAAGCCTCGCAGTCAAGCAGATATTTGATCTCAGCAACATATGACTTCCAAAAGTTGTGCTGATACCTGAGACAGAATCCGCTTTACACTCCGTTTGAATTTTTGATATGAAAACAGCAAGTGGAACTGTGAAAATGCGAGCATCAGATACTCTATCTCCCCCCGGTTAGTGTCTCGCCTCTGTGTAACACGCTCGAACCGCTCTGTTCAGAACATACAGAGTGTCAATCATCGCCCAAATCAGCCTTTAGATGAAGCAAAAAATGAAAAGGGAAGGAAAATGATCCACAGAACTGAACTTGAATTAATTAAATATACTGTATCAAGCTTGCTCTGTGAGATTGCATCTGTCCTCAGATGTGTAAAAAATAAAACATTCTCAGATATCTTTTTTTAAACCCTATTATTGTAAGATACCAGTAATTAAATTGACAGTGTTATTAATTGGGTTGAAGATAACTTGCATTGAGTCGAGGACATCTTAAACTCAATTAAAGATATCTCCAACTCAATTAAAGATATCCAAATGCCATGTCCCGCAATATGCAATCAGCCTCTTTCTGGAGCAATAATATCAGTTCACTTGTGCCCCTTTTACAAAGACTTCGTTGTACTTCTAAAGTTTTCTTTTATCATTTAATGCTCAACTTTTTAAACAGATGTCACTCTTTGGTGATGTGTATGCTTTCTTTAATGTGGCATAATTATATTATTTAATCCTTCCTTATCCAGTGTTTGAAATAGAAATGAAGATTAGACGCCCCTGATGTCAGGAAATGAAGCCTTTAAAGGGACAGCTTCCAGCTTTGTGGCACGAGGGAGCGCGAGGTGACGCGTGGACAAAAGCTCGGTCTACGGATCCTCGATTTAGATGTCAAAACGCTTTTAAGTTCAACGCTCAGTTGTAGTTTCTCAAGTTCTTGTTTTCCTTTTTTGGCTCTTTGCCGGCTGCTCTCGTTAGTAGAATTTACTTAACGCTCATATCAAATTACTATAAATTCAGTGGCTCAACTTTCCTCTTTGTTTACTGCACAGTGTTGCTGATAAATGTTGGAAAGCAGGTAAACGTTGTCACCTTTTGGTTCACCGACCAATTCGTTTTCTTAATTCTTCATGGATCCTTAGACTTATGTTGAGACTCCCATTGCCAGAGTCCTCAAAACTAACTATAAGGTGGGAATGAGGTGCGGCAGAAAAAAATGCCTTGGGTGGCATGCTTTCACACTGGTTAGCATTGTCGCCTTACAGCAGCAAGGTTCTGGGTTTTCTCAGCTTTCCAAAGGCATGCACGTTGAGCCAACTGTGATTCTAAAATGTCTGTAGGTGTTGATGCAACTGAGAATGATTGTTTGTGTCTCAGTGTTAGTCCTGGGATGTTCTCTTATTCATGCTCAGTGTCACCTGGGATGGGATCCAGCTCCCCCGCGATGTGAGGCGGGTATATACAAATCTTTATTTAAGCAGGGAGCCTCATTCAGATTAAAATCTCTTTTACAAGAGAGATCTAAGCAGAGCCTTCAGCAGAGGCTTTAGTCGCCTTTCTTTCAGCTGGCTTCAGGGGTCACTGCAGCCAATCATCACAGTTTCTTTTCTGTATGTCTGATTTTACACCAAATCCCCGTCCTGATCAGAACCATAACCATTTATCCGGGCTTAGGTCCGGCACTGGGATTGGCATGTGAACCCAACCGCTCACCCACCCCTTCGTGGCTGGGCTAATCAAAGAATCATAAAAGACACTGGTTTAACAACCTCTAGGATTTCTAAAGGGAGTGAAGGCTTCATGGCTGTTTAGAGTTCATTCTGTCTGAATGTCGTGTGATACCTGAAATCAAATCTGCCAAGGTTTCTCTACACATGGGGAATAGTTAAGGTTAAACTTTTATTGGTTCTTGAATTGCAGTTGCAGAATTAATTGGAAAAGAAAAATGGATGAATGGATGTCAGAGTTTAAAGCGCTGTCCCATGTTTCTCATCAAAGTGCACACCGAGAGTTTTAGCTGTGTTCTTTCTTTAATTATTTTCATGCACAGATTCCCACTCAAAGAACAAGAGCCATTGTTTGTACCGCTGGCTTCGTGATGCTTTTCTGCAGCTCTACATTGTCCTCTCTTTGTATCTGTTACCTTATATATACATGATCCTTATTTTCACATCTTTCTAAGAAACCTGTTAAGAGTGTTGCTTTCGGCGTGGCTGCGTTTTAGGCTGAAAGTAAGAGATTTGCTGCACTGTAGGATGCCGCTCACAAGGTCAAGCACCAATTGCAGTGAATGGAAGCAGTCACAGGTTTCAGCTCTCCATTACAACCACATTTTATGTTGTTTGCGCGTTATTCTTAGCCTTACTGATCACTGATGTTATTTACTTTAAGAAGTGAAAAATCTGTGGTTTTAGAGGGAATCTTTTCTCAGCTTCTCCTCCTCTTCCTCTCCCCAGGGCGCTGCGCCAGCTGTGGAGAGAACGTAGTGGGTGAAGGCACCGGCTGCACTGCCATGGACCAGGTCTTCCATGTCGACTGCTTCGTCTGCATGACTTGCAGCACCAAGCTGCGTGGAAAGCCCTTCTATGCTGTGGAGAAGAAGGCGTACTGTGAGCCTTGCTATATTGTAAGCAGCTTCCTTTCTTTTAAATCCACCTGCCTCAACACTTCACTTAGCCTCACTACATGCGTCCGCGTTTTAAAAGTGCACATTATATCATCGGGTATCGCTGTGCCTGGAATGTTTCATAGGTTTCACTTCAGGCAACCACATTTCATTTCATCAAAGCCCAGAGGGCTGCCACCTCTCACCACACACACATTTTCATTTCCTCTTCTTTATTGGCTTCGTTTTGTTTTTGGTCATTCAGTGAAACTCTCTTGTGTCTCTTTTCCTGAATGAACTTTCGTCCTGTTACACAACTAATGTCAGCTGGTTAGCAAACAAGTTTGTTCTTTGAGCTTGTTTTGACATTCTCAAACATCTTTGACTAATACATTTTATTAGTAGGCAGCTGGCCTCCAGCTGCGTGTAACTGCTGACCTACTTGCCCTCCAGCTTTAAGACTGTTTTTTTCTTACTATTGTTGTCTCTGTATCGTGTCAGTATAGGAATATGCAATCAAAGAAGCACCACCCACCTGCTTTTAATTAGTGGCAGCCAATCAGAAGAAAGCTTGCTTAAACATAGTAGGAAATGGGAGGTGTGCACTTTGGAGGCCCAGCTTTGATTAGTGAATCATGCAGAGCTCTAATAGAGTCCGAGAGTGAAAATAAGGAGCAGGAAGCGAGCAGAATGGACGCAGATTTGTGAACACGGAGGGTTTTTTTGTTTTGTTTTTTCTCTCGCTCCTGTCGACTTTCCTCTGGCAGCTGTTTAGCGTAAAACAGGGGTCCTCAATCCCAGTCCACGAGGGCCGGTGTCCCAGCAGGTTTTAGATGTGTCCTTGATCCATCACAGCTGATTTAAATGGATAAATTACCTTCTCAACATGTCTTGAAGTTCTCCAGAGGCCTGGTAATGAACTAATCATGTGATTCAGGTGTGTTGACCCAGGGTGAGATCTAAAACCTGCAGGGACACCGGCCCTCGCGGACTGGGATTGGGGACCCCTGGCGTAAAGCTTTAAAATGCTACACTATAGTTTCAACCCTGCATCATAAGACAGGGAGAACAACTTGGTGAACATATGATACGGGAATAAAAGTTTTCCCGTCCTCAAATATGCAAGAGTCCACTCGGGTCCAAATGACATACATTTCCTTATCGGATAATGCGTGCGAGGGCCTGTGTGGACGCCCACAGAGGCGCTACAATATAATGCAGCAGGAGTTCTTGCCTGTATGTGTTTATTGGATTATAATCCCTACCTTAGCTAGATTATCGCACAAGTTCAGTATGGTTTTTAAAGCTTGTTCTACTGTCCCCAGGTGGCCAAGTAAACAATTTCAGGACATTTGAAATATAGGTTTTAAATCATACGTATTGCACATGATAGCAGTGACGATAAAGTACAGCAAAACTCTCCTGTTGTTGTTGTTGTCTAGGTTTGGGCACAGAGGCTTGCACAGGGGGGTCTCAGTGGATCACACCTGTTCAGGAGCCTCCTAAAAATTCCATTGTCTTGTTCTGCTATTACTATAGGGGAGCGTGCTTGGTCTGCATTGTTTAGTCAGGTGCTACATGTCAAAGTGACATGCATGTGAATTCCAGGACACAAAGTTTCCCAGCAGAGCATTGTATTGTAACAAGAAGACCCAGGTTTCACTTTTAACTCTCAGTGGTTTTAATGCTGTGGCTGATTGGTGTGAATATGGCACAGCTTGATCCTTTGTAATAGACATGAGCAGGTGGTGCAAAACTTGTTGTGGCTTCTCATCTCTAGCTGATCTTCACCCAACACTGCCTGATAGATCCACCTGCCGTTTTTTTCTCCTGAAATAATCAGGTCAGATATGCATTCATGGCCTTTTTTAATCTATCTAATTTTTAATAGTTTGAAGAATGATGTTTGCCTTCACACATCACTCTTAAATGATGCATAACTGTCTACAGTGACGGCTGATGAACAGCCAGATATGGTTAAGTCAAGAAACATGGCGTTAATTCTCTTTGTGGATGACATAAGACTTCTGCTAAACGATTAGTAATCACTTTTCTTATCAAAGGAAGAAATGATTGGGGATAAATAAGCCAGATATTTGTGTGAGTTATTCTTAATTTGGAATGTTTTTATTCCATTTTATAAAACTGTGACTGGTTTTCTTGTCAGTATGTTGCACAACACGCATGAAAGTGTTTCCTTGCACAATATTATCAGGAAAGACGCGTCATCTGGCAAAACCATGAGGAATTTATTAAGCAGAAGTGTTTCCCTCATTCAGTTTCAGTAGAAAATGGTCATCGGTCCCACAGCGGGAAGGGACATGTTTCTTACTGTCAGCGATATTAGGTGTCAGTCGGCGGGTCATTCCTGGAAGCTGAGATGGGAAATAACTGCGCTGCAGCGAGGAAATACAAACTAAATTTAACTGCAATACTTTGAACTTTCTTTTGCTTTCTTTTAAAAAATAAGTGAGTCATATGAGGAGTACAGTTACTGTTATATTTCAAAATGAAAATTGAATACGATGTTATTAATACACGTATGATAACACAGTAAATATTCCAGCAGTACTACATTTATATTTACAGTCTCTCGTCTCTTTCGGTCGCTGCAGCCTGAGCTTGTCTGCATAATTAAAAGCTGGCTGAAATATGGTGACTACAGCTGAGATTGTTCTTTGGCTTCAGCGACTGCTTCAGGCTGAGTCACCTCTCGCCCTGTTGTTAAGTGAAGCACTAGACACGGGCAGACTGGTCGTGGTCCCAATCTTCATGTAATAACAGATTGTTTTGTCTACTCTTGCACCGGCTTCTCCGTTTCTTCCTGGTCTTTGAGCTCCCGCTGTTTCCCCTTTTAAACTGGACAACTGTGCCCTGTGCTTTGACTACAGGTGCTTTTACACAGGCCGAAGAAAGAAATGAAACCGGCGAGGAGTGAGTGACACCCATCCAGTTGTACAGATGTGTTTGCACATATATGTCGTTGTTGATAGAGCTCCTGATTCAAATGCGTTCAGGCAGTCCCTTTTCTTCTTGGAAAAAATTGCCCAGTGTCCAAACTGTAAGACATGCATTAAAGATGATTAAGATTTAGTTACTTCATGATAAGGATATTTTTTGTTAAGGTGGGTTAGAGGCGCTTTAAGGGACATTGAGGACAGAAGAGGTCTCTAAACAAAGTCTGGGAATGGTGATTATTGTTTGTTAGGGATATTAATTAGGTAATGCTGATTCTCCTGACAGCACATAGTGCCACATTTATTCAGTTTTCTTTTCATTCACTTGCAGGAAATGGCTCGATGTGCATTTTACCAGTAAAGTCTTGAAGCCGAGCTACATGATGTTTAAACCAGTGGCAGGCCATCTCTTAAATCATCTCTTTTCAGAGGCACTCAGTGTGATTGTAGTTGTCTTGTCTGGAAGTTCTCCAACTCTGATACATACGCTAAAGAGGAATGGGATAATTTAAGAACTTTATTTATGCATTTCATCAGCATAAATGTTCTTCTGGCACAAGATCAAAAGGATGGGGGAAATCTGAATTTCTTAATGAAAGTAATTTCTTCTTCTTTTATTCCCATCCTCAGGGTCATACGGCTCTGTGCGATTAGAGAATGAACGTGAGAGTTGAGTCTCTGAAGAGAAATGCAAAATCCCAGAGAGGAAAGAGGGAAACTTCAAGTTAGCCTCCAAGTCAGTCAGTCTAGGAATGTCTTAAGAGCAAACCAACATTAATGACACACTGAATTTATTTCTTCACACTTTCACCTGTCACATGATATTAGCAGCAGTTCTTCTCTATGCTGAAGGAGCACGTAAGCAGAGTATGGTTTCGTTTAGTGGATTGTTGTAATGGCCTAAATGCCTGATTCTCCTAAGAAGTTACCTTTTAGGAAGTCTACTGACTTACCTACTCGCCAACAGTCAGATGGGAGGACTGAAACTACCCTCATGTTTCTTCTCTAAAGGTTAAGGTGCACCCTGCTGGCATCATGGTCATTTTTGACTTTTGATTTCTTTGTTGTTGTTTTGTTTTGACAGGGTGAAATAATTGCAGAGCATACACCTTTAAAGCCTTTAAAACAAGGATCAGATGCTCAAGACTTCTCTATTTTTGTTCCCATTCAAAAATAATATAGATATTGGTGAAAATGTATAACTACACCTGCACTGATATTTGTTAAAATGTCTCTTGGCAAACTGCACCTCAACCAGATGCTTTTGGTAGCCATCAGCAAATATAACTGTGTGAATATTTGGTTGCTCTTCTTGGTTTCCTGGCACAGACTCTGTTTTAAAGCATAGTTTACACATTTTCAACAGGCTTGAGGTCGGGGGGGTTTTGGAAGCGCTTTTTCAGAAGCTTAGGATTAGCCTTTAAAATATTTTTTTAAACCCAAAACTTAACAGTGATCTGTCTCTATACCCCACACCCTCACTTAAAATACATAAATACATGATCAAAATAAAAACAGCAGACCTAGAGATTTCTTTTCTGTCTTGGAAGTGCAAGTAGTCCAGCACCAGAAGCACCAAAGGTAATTAAAAAAACGACACTTACAGTTGCTTAAAATGTGCATTCTTCCCCGAGTTCCCTTTAACTGTTTCACTTTTTGACTATACAGTCAATGCATGATAATAAAAACACTGTAAGTCATTTAAAAACTGAAAACAATTTATTGTTATTTCTTGAATTATTTCCATATGCTGTGTGCTCTTTGTGCGAAATAGGTTTTTCCTTCAGCCCGTGGCAGCGTATTATATTTGATGTAGAATATCTTACAGGTATAAAAGGTGCCCGAGGAAACTTGCTGTGTGTAGAATCTGTATAATAATATGCAAAACTCTATTAATCCCTTTGCCAGGAATTGGAGGAATACATTTCGCACGCTGATTGCCATCCAACAAAGTTTTCTGCCATGTATCAGAGCAGGCGATCAGCAGCGCTCTTATCTGAGCTGGGACTTTACATATTCTGTGTAACAATACTGGCATTTGAACGGCTGAGATCCATCTCTTCCGCAGGGTGATTTGCCTCGTTCAAACTGTTTGCCTAGTTATTAGTAATTCCTTTTAGTAATGTACAGGAACTCACACAGATGTGTTATCAGCTCCTGTCTACTTCCTGATTTTACAACCTGCTATCTTTTTCTCGAGCCAACCTCAGTCACACCACCGGCCCGTAAACTGGAGGGCAGAAATCAGCCTTTGTCCATGGCACTTCCCTTGGCTTGCCTCCACAGAGGTCTTATCATCGCCTATTTGAATGCACGGTGATGCTGATAAACTCTGCAGCCGCACAATTAATGTGTCATTTTGCATGGAGTGATCTGTAATCGTGTCACTGTGAAAACACTGGCATTGCCATTGTTTTGGGATTTTTTTCCCCTTGTCTGACGTGTCTCAGCTTGAGGTGTCCTCCCGATCACCCCATTCAGTATTTGCACACACGCATAACAGGAGGAAAGTAAGGATGTGTGCACACACGACCTGGCAAGACGTCCGTCATTGTTACTGAGAGATGCAGAAGTTTTGAACTTTAGTGCCGTTTTCCAAGAAAGCTATCTTGTGAAATTTTTTCCAGATGATTCAAACTGTTGCTGACTTTGTTTTCTGCAAAACTGGAACTAATTAATCACTAGAAACCAACAATGCCGGCTAACAGTGTTTCTGCAGTATTTCTGAGTGATTCCAAATAAATGTTGTGGTGATGTTTGTGAGTAATGTTTACTGCGGTCTGTCTGTCTCGCTGATTGTTAAAGATGGCCACCATGCCATCAAAGCCTCAAACGTAGCTTTATTGTTCTGTTTTGGTTGTAAGAGCATTATAGGATGCAAGGGTGGAGTGCTAAGCTATCAGCCAACAGGTGCACGTCACAGACATGAGGATTACCATTAGAATAAAATACCAGAATTTTATTCACCAAAGCTTTGTAGACAGACTGTGAGCAGAATTAATCAGACCGCCGATTGATATGCAATATATATTATTTAAAAGGTGCACAAAAGGAGGTGAAGCATAATAGAACGCTAGCAGCTACAGCCATCTGTGTGGGTCCCTGTCAAATGCACGTTTATAAAAAAGATTCACCACCCATACAGATTTTATGAAAGAGAAACCAAAACAGGGCTTTTTATATAAAGCAGACTGTAAATCTGTTTATTTCTGTTGTAAAGTTGGACATATTAAGATTGGGAGTCTGTGGGGAATAACTCATTGCTGGAGCCTCGAGTGGACATTGAAGGAACTGCAGTTTTTTGTAGCTTGACGCTAGTATGTGGCATTTGTTCTTATTATTAGATAATTCCCTTTCTTGCATGTCTTCTGTCCTGTCTTGCTCCCCTCATCCTTCAGGTTTCTTCCAATGAAAACTGAGGTTTTTTGTCCCACTGTTGCCAGGTACTTGTTCATCTGGTTTTAGGTGTTATTGCTATCCAGATAAAACTGAATAAATTTAGTTGCATTGCCACGTGAAGTCTGATTTCATGCTTTTAAAGTAAAAATGATTAACAGCATTATATATTTACTCCAATTGCTCATTATTAGTTGACTTTATTAAATCAAGGCTGGTGGATTGATTCTACTCTCTGACCAGTCAGGCTTCCTGTGTCTCTTTGTCCGTATGTGTCTATGGTAAGCTAATCCGATATAGCTATGGCTATTCATCTGGACAAAAATGCAATCTTGACCTGCCAAAAACAGCAAAATATGTATTTCCTTATTATATAACCTTGCATTTCTGACGCCATTCACACTAAGTTTATACAGTGACCCCAAAACCAGAAGACCTGCTTTGTGATCTCAAGCACAAGTTTCCAGATAAATCTTAATCTCGTTAATCGATGCAGTTAAATGCACATTAAAGTGAACAAGCTCTGAGGCTTGTTCTGAAGGATGCAGTCTCAGGTGCTGCAGAGCAATAACATGTAATACGTTTAGGAAGAGAGCTTCGCTGTAGATGAGAAGTGCAGGCATTTAAGAGGCCGAGAGTTTATTCAAGGTGTCAACTCTTTTGTGGAAACACCAGCTACGGCTCACGCGTTATTCTAATTACACCAGTGTATGTAGAGAGTGCAGTGCTCCTTTGTTTGTGTTTGCTGCGTTCTCTCAGGCACTGCTGTCCTTGGGTCATGTTTTGTTTTTTTTTGTTTTTAATTGTTGGTTGCTGTGTCTGCCATTCCAGTGCTGGATTTGAACAAATAAAACCCTGTGTCCAATAGTCAAGAATATTCATAAGCATTATTATGTTCTTAATATCGGGCTCTTCTCTCATTAAATTGCTGCTAATGCTAACTCACTATTTCCTGCTAATGTAAGCTGCAGCCGGCACCATGGTTTTGGGATGATTGGACAAAAAATTTGTGGTCTGAGAGAGAACTAGGCTCAAGTTTCATGCTTTATAAAGTCACAGGTCTTTTCTGGCCAAATTAGGAGTTGACAGGAGGAGACTGCCTTTAACTGTCCACCTGCACATCCGCAAGTGAGTATACTGTAATGCCAGTCTTCAAACATGTACATACGAGTCTGAGTCTTTGGAACGGAGAGTAGAGCGCCTTTAAAATGAGACACAAGCAAATTTCACCATCAGGAATAAAACAATTGGTTTGTTAGGCTGACTGTAAGCAGACACACCCGCTGCTCTATGGAATCAATCTGGTAAATGATCTGCTAATAAATTGTTAAACAGCAGTTAACTGCAGAGCTCATCAAACCAACCATCTTTAAAGATTTACAGAATTATAAAGAGTCAGTGCATTTTGCTCATTTCCATCTTTTTATTCTCGGACTTTACTGAATAACTTTCTGTAATTCACGGATCAAAATAATCTTTATTTCCCTGACTGTGGGCCTTGACACAACGCCTCAGTTCATCTGTCTCCTACAGGCAGTTTCAGCTCCATTACGCCTTCCTTTAGCTCTGTTTTCTTGCGCTTGGCTGCCACTTGTAAATTGAAGGTTTGAACAGCAGGTGGGTACTTGAGATGATCATATTAGCAATAGCTCCTCTCACTGATATCAATTAGAGTCAAGAGTAGAGGAAATACTCTCAAATGGAGTACTTAGAGTAGTCTGAAGCCTGAACCTTTAGGCTGTATGTATCTGCAGTATTTGCAACGTTAACCATGTTTAATGTGCAACAGCGTATCCATATTGTATAGGACAGAAAATAAGGGTTGGCATTTTCACAGCCTCGCATAAAGAAAGTAGATTCATTATATCTTCTAGGTGGTTAAACCCCAAACTGTTCTCAATCAGTGGGATTATAGCAGTGAGGCCTGGTGTAATCTTAGAAATGAACAGCAATTTTCTTTCTCCTTTCACTTTAGGAAGTCGGACTGTAACCATGAGAGCATATTAGTTAACGGAGCTGAGAGCAACAGGGACTCTTGACATGTCTGATAGCTCAGCTGGTGTTTGAAGAAGTTCAGCAGTGGGATTCAGTGTCACCGAGGTTAATTGCTTACACAGGTTACCATGCCTACTGTTCTTAAGTGTGCTCATATCCGCCGTGTTGCTACAGCGCTCGCTTACTTTGCTGCAGCATTACCACAGCCAAGTTTTGGGCCAGTTAATTTACTTTAAAAAGGCTTTTTAGCTGCCCTTCACTTCAGTCTCTCTGACGGTAAACAGAGCCATTCAATCTGCTTAAATGACGCCAGTGAATGGAAGAGTGTTGCAGACAGGTTCCTGTTCGAGGCAGAATCGCAGCCCCACATTCCTGTTCATACTGCCACTCCCAGCGAATGTAGATCATCCAAAGAGCAGCCGGTTTAAGTGTGCTGTAATAAGACTGATGCAAGTACCACAAGGTCACATCAGGAGCAGAGCTTCGTATTGAAAGAGCAGTAATAAAGAGATAGGGATTTGCCTACATAAAAACCTTAATCTATTTCTTCCGCTTTTGACAGAAATTCAGAGACCATCAAGGTCACGGACGCCAACTTGCTTGAATGTAATTATGCTCATTATCTGGTGTTGTACTATGGCTCCGTTATTTAAAATGAATGGGCTTTGGTCTCTTTGGCTACACACTGTGAAAGATTTTCCATTCTGCCATTGTAAAGGAAGAACTTCACACGGCGCCCCTGACCTGCCAGTCACCAGGAAACGTTCGTGATTGACTGATGAGCTTTTACCCTCGGCGGCTGTTTGTCTGTCTTGGAAAGTAGTGATGTCACCCGTACTGGTCGCCGTCATTCATGCTGCCTTTATAAAAGTTTAACTGATGGACTGCTTCTTTTTTTTTTTTTTTATGTCTGTTTCATTTTTAAATATGCACTTGGAAGAAAACTTGGTTTGCTGATTCATTGTGAAGGTGGAGTTTTGTCTTTAGTCCCATCATGTTAAGCAGGCAATGTGGTATTTTTCAGCACCAGTAGTGTGCAATTAATATTGCACATTCAATGAATATTTAATTTTGAAAAATTATATTCGATTGTGGGAAACAAGAGGGGCAAAAATCAGCGACTGACAGTCTGCTTTAGTGCAAGGCCGGAGAAGGAATCACAGCTAGAAGATGATCCTGGTATCAAAGGTATAAAGGGGACCATTCGTGTGCTATCACTTGTTTTCAACAGCCGTCTATCCCACATCCTGATACGAGCCTTGAAAGTTTCCTCCAGTAAATTATCAGAAAACTGGTCAAACATCTCAGGTTCCTGTTTCTGTGCATTTCTTAACAGAGCTTAAATGAAGATAATTTTATTATAAAGTTAAGAGAGATCAGAGATGCTGGAAAAAAAATATTGACCGAAAGCAGGAACAAGACTTTGTGTGATTTCATTAAATATTCTGTAATTATAGCAACAAAGAACATCAGCTGATTCTGAGGTTGTCCGGTGGGCAGAACTCGCTGATTTTTCTTTTCTTTCTTTTCTTCTCATGGAATCACCCAGGAATGATTTATAATTGTGAATGTGTGAATAGCAGGTGCTAATAAACAGACTGTGAGTGTGGCGGGACTAGAGGTGAACTCGTGGCGACAAAAAATCTGCTGAATTTTTCAGAAGAAGAACGAGCTCGAATACGCACGCCATAATCAAACAATCCAGGCAGTGGAGGGAAGTTGCTGAGGATGTCGGAGAACCCAGAGGCGACAGGCACGTTGCCAGCTGTATTGGGGCTTCTGGATGTCCTCTACAGCACATCATAGCAGACTCTCCCAGCTAACAAAGGGATATCCCCTTGAAGTCCCCTAAGGCTGCTGCTGTCATTGAGAAAGGCGATGTAGGAAAACAATACATCCAATCACAGAAGATCATCTCTCCTCTCATATGTGATATAAACAGAACAACACAGGAGTTTGCAGCAGAGCCTCCGTGACAGTAATATGGCTCTAATTAGAAATGACTGCACACCACCCGCACACCACCCACACACCTGTCACTTCTCCGTGATGGATATCCAGGTAGTCAGATCCAGAGGCTTTCAGCCATCGTGGTGAGTTCAGGGCCCCTCGTCGCTGCGCGCCGTTGTGGTGCTGAAGCTCACCGCAGGAGAGGTCGGCAGGTGTGCTCCCACCCTGCTTCGACTTTTCATGTGAAGCTGGCGAACACACGGAGGCTTTCTGCTGACTTTGTCATCAAATATTCATGGCTGTCTGCATTAGCTTGCAGAGTTCTAATTGAGTTCTGTATATTCAGACGTGATTAACTCGGTCTAATTCCTCAAAGGAGCGAGCCAATTAGATAGCACTTGCATGAATAGGATTTCACATCTTGGTGCGTCTCCAGACTTGCCAAGACAATTATGCGCGTGTGTGTAATTGTGCCGTACAGTGGGTGTGAGCCAGCTAAATTCAAGCAGGTCATTATTTCTTATTACTGACCCGCACTACAGGAAATGCAGCCGTTCTATCCATTACAAGCAGGAAAATGAAAAGCGCGCACGTTGTTATTAGAATGCACTGTTTAGACAAGAGAGCAAATCCATGTATCGGCACCCACTAAACCTTCCTCGTGCTTTTCGTCCAAGCACCCCCACCACGCTCCGCTCCCACCCCCCCACCCCCAAGAGGCAAGCAGGAGAGAAAAATATCCGTGACCCAGTGCTGACCCACCACAATGTCACTCTAACTCATGCTATGAGAGAACTACTGCCGGGGTCTTTGTCAGTTTCTCTCTGTAACCAGAGCAGGAGACATTGCCCAAAGTCCAGAGGGGTCGCATTCTGCTGCGGAGCTGAATTTAAGGCGGAGAGGCAGACGGGCAGGCCGGCCACTTTGCCTGAGCCGGAGAGAGGGCCCCCACTGCCACCTTTTATTCTTTGAAGAAAGGCCTGAGCGAGGCATGAGCTGAGTGGTCGACCCTGTCCCTTCATGTTGGCTGTAGCTTGATGTTATCACGCAGCTAAAATAAGAAATCTGTGTGAACAAGTAAAGCCACGCAGCTGTGTGTACTAGCATGTATGAAAATTTAAATCCCATTGGACATGTGCTGTTTCATTAGTTTGCCTTGTTTTGAAGTGAAACCTGCACGGGCTGCTGGTGAGAAGGATCAAGGGGGGGCCGCTGCCGAGACCATCCAGCCGACCGGGTGTTTAAAAAGAAACAAAACAGGAAAGGAAGCTCTGGCGGGATGCCATCCCATTCCTGCACGTGCTGGTCATTTATAACCCGGTGTGAATTTATTACCCTGACAGACAGGCTGAGCACAGGAGACTCTGAGGAAACGAGGCCTTTCCAGGTCAGAGACACCGAAACCTCGGCCCGCTCGTCCTGACTGACTGGCGTGCACACAGATGAGTGTCACAAACGCTCCGTCTGTGAATTATGCAGCTGATACTTTCAAGGTCACTGATCCTCTGAGTTAGCAAACCATCGCTTTCCACTGTATGACATGCTCACTCACACCCACACACAAACAAACAAAAAAACATGCACACCTCAGTCATCTGCATCCAGGCAGCGGAGAAGATACGAGTGGGTGATTTACATAACGCGCTTAGAAATGACAGGATTCTGTAAAGGAGTCAAGTGTCGTTAATATATCTTCATACGCTCACAACTGAGGACCTAATGTTTAGAAACTACACAGATCGACGGAGTCAGGATGCCAGTCCTGCTCACTGGAAAGCAATGACGGCTTCAAAAGGGAATTTAGGTTGAATGTCGAGGGCTGAGGGTGAGATTGTGTCAGGGGTCTCGGGTGAGAGGAGGCAGGGGTGCTGATCAATTGTTAACCTTCTCAGGATGAGGCACAGAGATGATCACAGTCACTGAACTCAAACAGCTGAAGGGAAACTTAATTTTAAACACAGACCTTTCCATCTCTGTGGCCTGAGCAGCCTGCGTGTTAGGAGAGGGTGATGCTCCCACAGTCCCTCTGCAAAAACGTGGATTTAAATGAGCTCCCAGGCTCCCTCAACAACAACAGATTTCTGGCCTTTCTCCAAGCCGACCCCTCCGTGATTTGTTTTAAGAATATAAAAACACCTCGTATAAAACTCCACTCCCTTTGCTTTGTGAAGTCACCCAGCGTAGCTTTGAAAACCTCGCCGTTACTGCTCATTTAACGCTCTTGCTTCCTTTTTTGTGATGAACAGAAACTTAGCAGGATCAGTGTCTGCGAACGCTAACATGGGGACGGGTTTGCCAAATCTCCAGTTTAAATATTCATTAAGAGAAGCTGATGCCAAGTCAGCTGTGAGGTGACTGCTTCTTCCTCGAGAAACTACTTCAAATAACAGCGTGCATACACAGATACCCACTACTGAGAGCTTTTTCAGCGTTGACCTTGGCAGTTGTAGTATGTGGAGTTGTAAGCAACCGCTGCGCTTAAGAGGAACTATTTGTTAATAAATGGATGTAAGGCGTCATCTCTTTTTCTCAGTCAGTTGTTTGATCTTGGAAAGAACATTGTGGATTTTCTCAGAGCAAAGCTCACAAACCAAAAGGTGTTGAGTTAGTCATGATAAAATTTCTTTTACATTTCAGGGGTTTTTTGCCTAAAAATGACAAAAGTAGGGAATGGATTTCACAAATACTTCCCCTCTTTTCCCTTGTTTTGAACCGACTAATAAAACTCTGGACTCTAATAACACATTTTAACTGGCTTAAAATTTAGATTTTACTCTCCTCATCGCACACATACCAGAGATGTCGTGGGGTCTTCAGCTGCTATCTGGAGCTGCTTGGGGTTTGGTGTCTTTGCAGAGGACACTTGAGCATGTGGAGGAATCAGAAATCAAACTACCAGCATTGCAATTAGTGGACATCCTGCTCTACCATCTGAGCCTCGGATGCCTTTGCTGTCAGTGGAGGGAAGCTGAGTGCACTGGCTTCCTGAACCAATGAGGATTGCAGGTCACTGCACTCTGCCAAGAAGCTAATAAGCTGCTGGCTCTAGCTTCATGTGTAGAGGACCCTGGGAAAACCGCAGGGCTGTGAGGTGATTCCGACTGAGACACACACTTTGGATAATATCATAAAAAATATGCAGCTGTACAACTCTGATTTTTTTCTATATACCAAATCCCCCAATATCAGAATCAAATCGATTTACCTCTTTTTTTTAAATTTCATTTTCTTAATTTATCAGTGTGTCTATTTGTGTCTACTGTCCTTTAAAAAAATGGTTGAAGAAGATGAATCAGATCCTTGTTTGTCAGATGAGCCAAACCAGATTTTTTTTCTTAGATTCCACGTTTGCTTCCTCCTGTACATTTGCATTATCGTTTTCCTGCTTTTGTCCCACCCACATCCCAACCTTGCACGAGGCTTTTGTAGCGTCAGGGAAAAAATTAGGGAATATAAAAATTTTATGGTTGGAAGATTCAGTCTAATCTTTTTTGAAGGTGCCCTGTTAGCAGCTTGTAGCTGTCTGTGTTCTAACAGTTGTTTTGGGAAATGTTTTTGGGACTGCAGGGATTTTTTGTTGGTAAAAACCAAAAGAGACCAGTGGGAAGAGTTATCAGCACCATATCAAGTTTATTTAATACATCTGTGGTGTGAAGAGCAATGTTCCTTCTAATTTTTCATGTGTCTGAGTGAACACACAAACTCCCTGAGCGATCCCTTGGACCACTGTGAGCAACATGAGACGTGTGCACTGTGGTCGCGCCAGCATCGAATCCATCCAAGTTACATGTTTTATTAAAATAATCAAATTACAGCATTTACATTTATGTTAGACTACTTTTAATTAACTGCTTTAGCCCACTTACAATGAAAATTTAAAAAAAAATCTTGTTCATGACCTGTGCAGGATGTTAACACTATTGGAAGTAAAAATAACTTGAACTCCGATTTTGAAAACAGAACTTTTTTTTTTTTATTTATTTTTTTTTATAAAGCTCTGACTTGTATTTTGAGTCTGTGGTCTGGGAGAGAGTCCGTAACTCTCTGTCTGCAAAATACAGTAAATAATGACCAATGTGCAATTAATTATATAGTTCTTCAAAAAAGTAACTGAGTTATGCAAACAATAAAGTTTTTTGCAGCTGTTTAACCTAAAAATGCAGCCAAGGCGTGTTTTTAAATAAACATTTCAAACTATTTACAGAACAATCAGCTGTTCTGCATCAAATCTGATGCCACACAAATTGTTTGTGCCACTCCAAAAAATCATTTCTGTCCACTATGAGATAAAGGAGAACAACAGCCTGATACCTGCAGGCCTGACAGCAGGAGATGTATCACTCCTGTAACACCTGTAACATTCAGCAGTCGCCTCATTGTTCTGACACATACAACAAAACTACACTACACACTAACTACACAAGATTTGCGCTAAATGTCTCAAATCTCTCACATCTCAAAACACCGCCGTCACTCCTAAAACTTGACACCGTTTCTTAACAACTAGATGCCACGTTACCATATCATTTTTTGATTGGTCGCCATGGTACATTTTTCGACCAATAGGAAAGGGGTTTTTTGGTTTTGCTCACATGCGGAGTGTTTCGAGCGTTTTCCTTATAAAACGCCGTCTTTACTGTTTCTTCCTGCAGTAAATATAAACAACGATAGTATTCAGGAAGAAAACCAAACATTGCAGATATTTTTTTATCATAACTCTGGTTTTACGTGGCCTATCAACACAATTTAAAAACTGGTATAAAGTCCACACTTTTTCCGTCAATTGTTCCGTCTGTCCTGCTCACGTCTCCAGTGGTTGTACACGTTGTCATTAACGTGGCTTCACTCCACATCAGCCACGCAACTTTGCTAGCTAAAACACCGGTATCAGCACATACGGATGCTGTCATAGCCTGTCAACGTCGTTAATTAGCTGCGTATATACGAATGTGAATCGCATTATTGGCTGGACTATGGGATAAGGTGGCATAATAATCGTCCATACGGGAGCAGCCAGTCACTTACTAACACTGCCAAACAGAATTGTATTTGTAGAAATTTGTAAAATGTATAAAGTATTAATATAAATTTCAATTCAGGTTAGTTTTTTTTTACTGTGCGCAACGCAGATTTTCTGTGCGCAGAGACCGTGCCAGCAGTGCGCAATTGCGCACGTACGCAGCTTAGAGGGAACATTGGTGAAGAGTAAGTGGAGCGTTGTGTTTTACCACAGAGTTGAGTCTGTAATGCACCCATGGTGCTCAGCTGTCAGTCTTTGAGTTTGTTCTCCATCCCAAAGTGTCAAATACTGGCACGCTGTCAAAGCTGGTATCATCTCACAGATACACATCAGGTGTCCTTTGATACTTGTGCTGTGACACAGTCGGCTGTGGCAGTGGTGACACAGGTCTCTCACTTCTAAATCACCATATGTGGAAGCTCAGAGAGGTCCCTTTAGATGCACTGGTTAAGTGTCACTTTTCAGCATGCAGGGTTAATGTTATGAGCAGTTGTAGTTGGACCCAAACAAGCATCTATTACAAAGCCTAGCATAAACTTGGAAAGCCAACGAAAGCAAACTTCCAACCTTACCCCTTCAACTTCATTTTGAAGTTGGAGGGGTCTCTTGGCTCCTTTTGCTCATGTGTGAAAGAACTGAAGTCAAAGGTAACTTGGTGATATCTAGGATGATGTCAGCACCTAGCAAAACTGCAGTATTTAACATGAGATTTAACAGCATTGCAGTCCTTGCAGTCTAAATTAACATCATTTCCCCAAACCCCTCTGCCTCTGTTCTTGTGGTTTGCAGTGTTATGTTAGACTGAATTGTGTTGGGAAATTTCCTTTTTTTTTTTTTTACATTCTTATTTTTTTTCCATTCTACTTGACACAGGAGAAAATTCTTGTATACGTAAGTAACTGTTTCTAACAAAAGGCTTTCTTCTTTTCCCGCTTGATTGACTCATCTTAAGCAATAAAAGGGAGAGAAGCTGCTTGTCAAGGTTCATTAAGTCAGTGGACACCTTCCCTCGGGAGTTAGGAGGGTCAGTGATTTGACTCATAGTTCAACAACAAGTCATTAACTCTCATTCAGTCCATGAAGAGCGCTCAGATGCATGTTTCCTACAAGCTCTTGTTAGGTATCAGAGAGCTACCTTCAACAGAGTGCAGCGATGTCACACGGCGTGGCCGGGCGCCGACTGGCACATTCTGTGACACACATGCACATGGAATCAGATCATCTGTAAATTTGGCCCGCTCTGAGTTCAGCGTGCCAGGTCATAAATGGCGTGTAGCCTCACTGATCTCCAGCCTACCTCCTGTCAGCCCAAGTTGCGAAAGAGAGAGAAAGGAGAGGTGTAAAAATCTGTGTTGCTACGGTTGCAGAGACGATGAACAGCTTCAGCTCAACAGTATGCCACATCACATTTCCAGCTGTTTAGCGTTTCATGTGCAAACACAGAAAACACGTCTTTGTTCCCGCATTCTTTTACCTTTAGCTGCTCTTTGCACTGAAACACAGAGACACATTAGTGTTCGCTGGATTCTGAGGAGAGAAGAGCCATGGAAGTTTTCAAGTTTTCAGTCTCGCTTACATTACAGAAATTAAATGGGTTTTTTTTTAGCTTTTTTATTTTCTCGTCATTATTTTTACAAGTGCAGGCTAATTGATTAATTATCATCAAACCCTCCAGTATTTCTGAAAACTGAGCTGATTGTCACTTGATCCAGTAAAGCTGCAAATTACAAGTGGACTTGAAGCGGAAATTAGTGAAACATTTTCACTAGACAAAAGACTTAATATTAGAGTCCCAGACTTCGTTGTGTGAATTTTTTTCTGGTGTGAGCATCTCTTTCTGTCGCCCGACTCTCATGTTCAGAGCGGATCACGTGGGACCGCTTGACTCCGTTACGTGCTTTGTTCGCCATCGCAGTTCTCATCCTAACAGACAGCTGTGTCGAACGCCGTTTTGTTAGGCCGTTCCCAAACGGTGAGAAGCTGAGCCGGACTGTGCGAGCTCTCATTTGGTGTTGCCGGAGCACTTTATAGCAAAAGTAAAATGCCTTAAAATGAAAGAAAAATGGGGGTCGCGATTGACTTTAACACACTCTACTCAACCCTCGGTTCAGCAAGAGGCTGTCTGACCTAAATTTACTTTACCTCATCTGCCTAGACATTTGTTTAGCCTTCTGGGCAAACACTTAGAGAAATGTTTGAGGGAGAGAGGAGGAAAAAAAGAATACATATGCTTGAATACATCACATTTAGTCAAGGGAAAAGTAAAACCCGGACATCTGCAGACATATACAGCCCTCTAGTGGCAAACTACAAGGGACCTGAATGTCTGACAGGGAGGGCATGAAGTGATTTATGCAGAATTTCCTAAACCATCTGTGGAAGTCGTGCCCAACCGCAGACCATGAACATTCTCTGTGTTGACATCAGACCCGGGTTTGTGTAACAGATCTTAATAAATGTTACTTAATTCCAAATAACAGGAGTCACGAGTGAATGGGAAAAACAACAGCGGCTGAGCAGAATAAATGAATTGAGGTCATAGAATCTTACCATCAGAGAGAAAGAGAGAAATTTTGTCTTTTGAGTACTGTACTCATTACAATGGCCCGGAGGAACTGTGTGCTGTGAAATCATATGCTCTAGTTAAGCTAAACAAGGGCAAGGTATTCCCACATGAAGGGCAGATGAGAATAAGTAAGTAGAAATGCAGGCAGATGAGTAAGAGTTGAAGATGGTTTAGTGCTGTTTGGCCCTGGTATCTCACTCAGATTCTCAGGTTGCAAATATATTCTCCCCCCTCTCTCGATCTCTACCTCTACCTCTCTCTGTCTGTGTGCGTGTGCGAGGCAAACCTCAAGGGCTCAGTGCAGCGAGCTCATTAAAGGCTTTATTCCACTTCCAGGATCGAGCGGGACTGCAATATGGACATTGTTTATACACAAACGTTGCCCTGGGAATAATGTTTATTTCTATTACCATCTTGGAGGGGGGTGTGGGGGGTGTGGGGGGGGGGGTACTGAGCATGTCTGCACTCATTGCTTTTCATGAAATAATGCCTCTCCAGGAGTGCCTTGAAGAAACGGCCATTTTTCAAACCACATTTCTCCAGCCTGCAGTCAAGCGTCAGCTGCCCTCCTCTCTTGCCCTCTCGGCCTCCGGTGGCACGCGATCGTGTTACGAGAGCCGTGTCAGGAGCAGTTTAACCGTGCACGTGAACTAATGAGCCTCATTCTGTAAAAGGCTTCTTCATTCATTTGCATACAGACTGAACGTCGGTGCATGTGCTGCACAGCCGGACGGGGGGGGTTTCGAGTTTACCTCGGCCGAGCGGTCACAGAAGTGTCATTTTAAGCGGCAGAGCCCGGCGGGGCAACTGGGAGGCAGCCGATGACGCAGCGCAGTGTTGCTACACACCCCGAGCTGTGTTTGGAAACACTGAGGCAGCTTGCTACTACAGTGGGAGCCAATGGGAACAGCTGAACCGTGCACTCTTTAGCCCAGTCAAGCGCAAAACAGGGGGGAGGAGGAGAGGGAGGCGGCAAACAGAGAGACAACAGAGATCCAGGAAATGCCTGAGCGAGGAGCAGCGACGGCGGGGCCCATCAAGTCGCACGCAGCCGCATCGGGCCGCACATTGATCACTCTCACATGATATATCCATCCCCCTGTAATTGCATTGCTGTTTAGAGAGGCAGTCGTTATTTATGAAATATTGAAATAACAAATGGTGTCTCCCGGCAGATATTAAGAAGAGAGATGCCACAGATAAGTCAGAGGCAGGCAGCGGCCACGTCTCCCCGCGGGCCGCTTGCCCAGTCGCCTGGCTGCAGAAATCCTGCAGTCATCACAAAGTGGAAATATTTACTGCTCGCACTCTTGCATACGGGAGGATGGAGTGTGGGTGAGGGCAGCTGAAAAATGACTGTGTTTGTGTTTCGAGAGGAGTGCTAATCTGATTCCTTCAGCTTCGAAGGCATTTGAGGACAGCCGAGCTAAAGGTCCCTAGTGTGGATTTATAAGTTGCACAAGCACAAATGGGCACAGAGCCACCAGAAGTGCAACACTGGCGACAGGAAGTTTCTAATCACAGCCTACAAAAACTGGGAGAAAATGCAGGGTTTTCACATTTTCCAAGCTGGTGAAATTTCGTAGCCAACTTGTTAACAAGGCCCACTGTAAATGAATCATCTAAATCACTTCGGTCATCATCAGGTTTGTTGTGTAACCGTGTGGGTGTCTGTGTGTTTGTGTCTACAGAACACCCTTGAGACCTGCACCATCTGCAGTAAGCCCATTATGGAGCGCATCCTGCGAGCTACTGGGAAAGCCTACCACCCTCACTGCTTCACCTGCGTGGTGTGTCACCGCAGCCTGGACGGCATCCCTTTCACTGTGGACGCTTCCAACCACATCCACTGCATCGAGGATTTCCACAAGTATGTAAACAAGTCCCTTTTAGATTTGAAGCGTCACTCATCGCTATATTTGACGTGTACACACGAGGGAAGTTTGCTTTCACTTGTCATACTGTAACGCAGACAAGAGGTCGCACAAAGCTGGTTATAAGTTAACCCAGGGTTTTTCCTGTATGTGGCGTTAGCAGCAGCTGACCAATTACAATTATTCATAAGTGTAATGGGAGCAGAGTGGCTGATATTACAAGGGAAGATGAATGGGAAACGTATTAAGAGGTTAAGCATATAATACAGGCTGAAAGCAGCACAGCTGCTGCAGACAAAGCAGCAGACTGTGAGTGTGTGTGAAAGGAAAATCGCTGTAGAATAATATAGCATTAAACGCGTGTGCTTTAATCGCTTTGGTCAGGACAACTTTAAAAGATCTGCTATATTAATAAAGTCTGAGTTGTTGTTGTTAGCCAGCAAGGCTAAATGCAGTGTCTACGGCGGATCTATGAATATCATTCGGACACAATAGAATCTGATGGATTATACTTGAGTATGTCATTAAATGAATGTTTTTTTATATTTGTTCCTTCAGCTACGGCCTCCATGGTGTTGGAAACCGTTTGCAGCCAACAGAGACTAAAGCTCCATCTAAGAATCTATATTTCTCACTGATCCTCATCCAGCAATTTTGTGCGTGTTGACCTTTAATCTGGAACATAACCTGCTCCGGTTCACAGCATACAGTAGGTTACCATGGTGATTATACCTCTGAAAGAAGTGAACCACCTTCATAGTACAGGAAAGCCAGGATTAACCTTAAAGGTACCTGGATTAGACAATAGCTTCTGGACAGAAACATGAATCCACTGCAAATGTGCCGTAAACCTTCGTTCCCTCTAACGGCCAACAGGGGCCAACTCTTCTGGATGTAAAACAAAGTACGACTGTATAGACGATTGTGAGAAAATGACCCTTCGTCTCGCTTGATTTTTACCTCGGTGAACTTTTTTCCTAATTTTCCAAGTTTAATGTCTTCTTTAAAAAAGCATTATTTATATTTTTGTAAGTTACTTTCCTATTCTGAGTAAAAAATATATTAGAGCTCTGTGTATTTTAGGACCCGGCTATTTTATGCTCATTGATAATGCGGTGCCCTTTGCTACTGGGTCACTTTCATCCACCATCCTACATTTACCAGTGGGTGATGTAATCCTGGCTACATCCGTCTGCTGTACATGTACGTCAGGAGCTGGTACCAGGTTATCGTGGCCAACAAGGCAACTTAAATGTTTAATGCCAGGGGATGTAATAATCTGTGTCAGGTCAGCACTGACCTTTTGTACAGTCACGGTACAGTTCTTGCTTAAGAGGAGGAGTCATGGATTAGAAGCACTCGTGCTATTTACGGAAGCCAAGCGAGGGGCAGCCAATCAGACGAAAGTGGGCATCTAGCGAGCAGGACTTAAGAGACAAGAACTTAAAAATATGTTGTTGGGGTTTTTTTTTAACATACGATGCACTGAGGGCTCCATCAGCATTTAACAAACAGAATCAATGTAGAAATGGATACTGATGTTGCTCTCTACCTGCTTGGTGTCCCCGTAAAGATTTCATGAAGTGATAATATATCAGTGTTGTGTTAACAGCTTGTTTAGCAACATACAACACAAGACATGCTGTTTTAAAATCCTTTACTAACTTTTGTAAATTCATGCATTTTTAAAGCTCCTCGTCAGAACGTTAGGGCTTCCTTTTTGGGAAACATTGCAAACAGTTTCACAAATCTAGTGAACTGGATATGTAGACATGAATTTAGTAGTACATTCTTGTCATTGCGTCACCCTCCACTCATTGCATAACTGCTAGCTTCCCAGAAATGTTCCTTCTTTACTCGGTGACCAGAAGGGAAACAGAAGTAAAACGCTGGCTCTTGGCGTGAGTGTGCAGCTCTCGGTTTGGGAAGCCCAACGCAAGGCCCGTGTTTAATTTCACGTGACAAGCGTGGCCTCCACAGCGTGGCCCTTTGTGTCGAGGAATAGCCACGACGAGAATCTTTCTTTTTCTTTTCTTTTTTGGGCCGTGGTTCCCCAAAGCCACCTAACCTTATTACTTCCCGATTTACAGACAATGGGTGCACGTGTAGAACAGAAGAACTTTCGGTCATGTGACAGGACCTAGAATCTCACTGCACTTTTCATATCCTCATCAGTTCTATTGTTAGACAGACCTTCTTCTGCTAAAGGCATTTCCAGAGTTGCAAGTTCAAAGGTTTGTTCTGTAAAACTCACTGAGAGTGTCCGATAAGATTTCTCAGAATGCCCCCTCTATATTTAGTAAATGTAGTTTTCTAGATTTTGTCTACTCTTCATGTTTGAGTGATGAAATAGTTAACCTTCGAGTGACTTCAAATGTGGCAACATTTACGGGCATCAGCCCTAGTGTATATTTTTATGTTCACAGTTAAACCTTTCATAGTTTTTACAGAAATTGCGCCATTGGTATGATAGGTATGATAATGAAAGCTGTGTTTGGATTATAAATCTCAAAATATTTGAGTGTTTATGCACAAAATATTTGAAATATGACACACCCACAAACCAGATGAGTTGAGATTTGGTTTGAAACAGAAGGATGGATGTAATAAAGGATGAAGTTTATCTAAATAAATAGAACTTTACGGTATTTTTTATTTCAGTTTTGTATTAAAATGGTTGAAAACCACAGTTAATGTCATGAGAACGTTTTAGAATATCTTCCGTAAATATTGAAACAGGTTCAACAGTCTATGTGAAGAGCATCACAACGATCGCAATGATTTAGCCTTTTAGTCGCTTTTTCCTCATTTCTTTGCCTCCCTAAACCGTGACTCGCACATAGAAGCACAAGGCCTGATGGCTGCACCGAAAGCCTGTAAACATTTGCCGATGTGCCCGGCTGTCAGATGATAATCACGGGTTCTTAGATTGAGGGGCTGCACAACGTGAAGTTTGGCGAATACTGGGAGAGCCGACGGTCAAGAAATCATTCGTTTATTTATTAAATCAAGAAAAATGTCAAAGCTTTTCTTAGTTTTAGCCTCTCAGAATGATTTGCTGCTTTTTCTCTGGGATTTCGTGTCACACAAAAGCAATTTAAACTTGAGTTTAGAGATGTCCTTGTTGTACACGTACAGACAGAATGATTAATAGATTAATTTGCTAATGAAAAGAGCCATTAGTTGCACCTCTGCTTGAACCGTGCAGTGAAACTCTGTAAGCTTTGTGCTAATGGCAAACAGTCAGTAAAGGTCACAGTGTTGCAGATTGTTCTGAGCTTATTTCTGTTGTTCTTGGTTGTTTTTCACAGGAAGTTTGCTCCTCGCTGCTGTGTGTGCTCTGAGCCTATAATGCCGGCACCGGGCCAGGAGGAGACCGTTCGTATTGTGGCCCTGGACCGTGACTTCCATGTGCAGTGCTACCGCTGTGAGGTACGAGCTCTGTGTGTTTACCAATCCCGTGTGTGTGTGTGTCCTCTATAATTAGCAGTGATGGTTCTGAATAATGTTGCGCGGCTCCAGGTGACAGTCATTACTGCATAAAGGTATAAGGCATAACGTACACACCGATCCCCCGAGTCACCTTTTCAGCGAGACGAGTGAATCATCCTTCTCTTACCTGCCTCGAAATAGCTTCCCGTCTCTCCTCTGCAAAGTTCACGGACTTACATAGAAACCAATCTGTCAGGCGCCGCTCGCCTGCTTGATAAGCGGCGCTGAGACGTTACGTGCCCGGCTAAAAGAGAAGTAACGTGTCACATTGTCAAAGAGCTGCACCAGCGTGAGCACATAGAGCGTTTGCCAGACATAAAGGTCAAAGCAAAGCAGAGCAGATTAGTTCAGCTGAAGGGGCTCAACAAGAGAAGAATTTTGTCACCAGGGAGCAATGAGTAGATGGAGTTCTGAGTGTGTGTGTGTGTGTGTGTGTGTCTGTGTGTGTGTGTCGGGGAGAGAAAGGAAGGTTGGGTGTAAGCCAGTGTCACAGACAATGGAAAAATAATGCCATAGCATTGTGTGTATCGGTACATTCTGTTTGTTTCTTGGCATGTAAAGAGCGCACACCTCACCACATCTTACCACAACACACAGAAACCAGCTGAAGGCTGCAGTCAGACAACAGAGCTGCACACTAACAGAGCAACATTTGGCATCCCCGGGTTCACGCCGCACGCTTACGGCCCGACTTGGATCGTAGGGAGTCACTTTTGCATGTCGTGCACGGAATTTGAATGTTTATTCCCACCGAGCATTTAGCATACTTCACAACATCCTGACACAAAAGCTTGCATGTTGTCCTCCTCGACAGTTTAGTTCTGTGAGCTCAACCAATAGGAGGGCAGTTGCTCAGCTGTGTACACCTGTAAACACGAGCGGAACAGAAGAGGAGTGAAGCTGGTGGTGCAACTCAGGACGAGCTGTGAAATGGCGCTGACAGATCGGTATCGCGCACACTGCTCCAGTTGCCATCGTCAGTTTACATTCTTTTCCTGGATGTCGGCGGTGCCTTCTGCTCAGTGACATCACGCGCATCGTGAAAGAGGTCAAGCGTGAATGACCGAGAAGCAATGTGTAGTTTGTCATGTCTCCAAGTCACAAAAAGGCACAGTTTCACGACTTTATGATTGCCTGATGTGACACAGGGACACACATCATGTGAGCCTGACAACACTGTGTGATAACCGCTGTAACAGAATGTAAAACGATGGTTAATTAAACCGAATAACTGAAAATGAATAGCAAAAATGAGATAATAATGTTGTGTACTGATTATTAGCTATGATATAACTTGTGTTTCAATCATAAATGCGTGCCATAAAAATTAGTTTATAATTAAACGTGTTATGTATTCCTTTTTTTAACTAGAGCATCATTTTTACAGCACGCAGATAATGTTCACAGATGAAAAAAGAACTATAGATTAAAACTGAATAACAATAATTGTACCAATTATTAAGAGTGGTGTTACCTAATGTTGTAGCATAACAGGAATCTTCAACAGGCGATTTTCAAGTAAGCCTCACAGAGCAGAGTGAGCAGTAAGAACACAAACACAGTCATCTCTCAGGTATTTGTGAGCTTCATGATTAAGAGTGCGTCTGCTCCCAGACTGGATCAATCAGAGCGGAGCTCAGCCGTAACTCGGTGTTACTTTGCTTTGAAAAGGGCCAAACAAGAGCTTAGGCATATTGAAAAAGAACACGCGGAGTCTACAAAATCTCCAAGAATTAACAAGATGTGATACATGAATCAGCCAAGTGCTTCAAAAAGGAAACGATAATCAAAGAATCAACCACAAAAGTCTCTGTCAGGCTGCGCTGCTTTGAGCTAAAAAGGCTAACGCGCTCACAGTGACAAAGCAAACAGGCTTACCATTTTTTTCTGTCTCATTGCTAACTACCACTTCATAAGAATATATATGTCAATATGACATAAACTAAAGGCGCTAGAGTGGAATGTTTTCCTGTTTGATTCGTGAGCAGGCATTAAACTGCATGCTCAATAATCCTGGTAAGGAATTCTCAGAAAGTTGATTTTCTTCATCTGGATGCAACATTTCATCACTCATCAAAGTGACTTCTTCAGCCTTGTAAACATATTACCTTTCTTATGAAGTCATGCAATTTGGTTACATGCTCCTTTCGTTGCCATCTTTTTAGTTTATCTAAAAAAATTCCATAAAAGCTGTTTGAATAAATTTGGATCTATTGAGCTTTTCCTAAATTTCCTACTCTCCATAAGTCTCCATAAGTATTTATAATCCCTGTGAACCAAACACACATTCACTGTTGGGAATGTTGCATTACGTCATTGAGTGGGAATAACCCTAATATGGACGTCTCAGGCACGGAAGCTCCGCCCACAAGTTCAAGAGGGGCAGCCAATCAGAAAAAAGTGGTTTAAAGGGGAGCAGGCTAAAACTGCTTTTTTTTTTCACACAAAATTGAGTTTTACTATGAATGAGGATTATTTCTTATTGTAAAAGCTCCAAAAATAAAAATATTTTCTCCACTCAAATCATTCTCACTGTAAGTAAAAACACAAGAGCACACTTTGCATTAATACCCGTGACAAAGAAAGGAGCCGGAACACAGAGAAATAGACAAATATCTGATGCTTCCACTCCTGAAAGAGACGAGCTGGAATACATTTATATTAGAATCTGTAAAAAAGGACACACATTTTGCAATCATACTTAGAAAAATTGTTCTGCTTGAAACACTTTTACAAGGGGGGAAAAAAAGTCTGAATTTAAATCCTTGAAAGATTGGGAGTTAAGCTCAACTGTGTCTGAGTACTAACCAGTTGTTTCCATTCAGACTCACCAACTGGCAGAGAACCGTAGCACAGGGTTTTCTGCAGAGAGGCTCCCATAACGTGACACTGGCTGAGCTTTTAAATAGCAGTAAATGTGTCGTTTAGAGCCTGAGTGCAGAGAGGAGGGTGAATGTGTCTGACCGGTGAGCGTGGATAATGACCCCGTTTGTGTTTGTGGACTAACGGACTATCTGTGTCCTGCAGGACTGCGGCTCCCTACTCTCGGAGGGGGATAACCAGGGCTGCTACCCGCTGGATGGACACGTGCTCTGCAAAAACTGTAACACCAGCCGCATCCAGGCCCTCACCGCCAAGGCCACCACTGACCTCTAAACAGCTAAACTGTGATAACCCGGCCCTTGCTCGCTCTTTTGGTTTCTTGCAAACATCCACAAAAGCCTGCATTCCTCATTTACATATATATGGCTCTATATAAATGTTCACCTTAAGTAACAAAACATACTGTGGCATCACATTCACACGCTCACATATAATTATTTACTCTGTACGATCACTGCAGAAGAGTTTTTCTTATTTAAAGTTTTCTTCCTGTAGCTTAACATAAAGAGAGGAAGACATGGGAAGCAACTGCTCTTCCTCAGTCTGAAGGTTTAAAAAAAAAGGATCTCTAAAGCTCACTGAAAGAGGGGTTTAGTTATAATTATATTATATTGCATTATTTTATTGTAAAAATGCTAAGCTAGCTGGTTCATCATTTAACTCTAAGCCATAGAGCTTTTACGCATTTCCTACAATTTTTGCACTGCTACTTTAAATCTAAATCCGTCTACAATATACATCACCACCCCCTGTTATCCTCCTGTTATCGTATTTATCACCAGCACATATCTTTTAGCTAGGTTGCACGTGCATGCACGGGCCCATAATGTTCCTCTCCGACTTCTTTTTCTGATCTAAAACACGAGCAGGACGTGCAAAATGTTTAATATGTTTACTGTGCAGGTGAAGTTGTGGATGGATGTCAGTGTGCGCGTGTGTGACTGTAGCTTTAGCAGTATTTTTAGGAAAAACGTGTTTGTTTGTTTTTCTGCAGGACAAATCAGAGTACAGTACACAAAATGGGATGAAATTACCCAACGAAGGCTTTCAAAACAGCTCTGCATAACTCCAAAAAGCGAATCTAAACTGCCATGTTTGTATGTATTTCCACGTTATTTAGAGTAAACTGCTCTGTACTGCAGGAATGATAAACAGTTATTTCTGCTGTTGAGAACAAAAAAACCACACCTCCTTTTTAGCACAATATTTTCCTTTCAGCTGGATATTCTTTCATGCATATGGTTGATTATTTTCCATTTTGGCCTGAGCAGCACAATCATATAAACACAACCTTTGTGTTGAGTTTAATTCTTGTTTTTGTTTTTTTCAGCGTATAATTGTGTAACTTGCCCCTTTTTAACGACCATAGACAAAAGCAGTGATTGTTCTTTAAGCAGTCTCACAGAAATAAAGAATATTCCATGCCTATGCAATTTTTAATGTTAATTGCATCGACACTTTATGAGAAATTTTATGATTTAAGGAAATATTTTACATGTACAGATGTGATCATAAGTGTCCTTATTGTAACCCTGTAATCAAACTGTGTGTCTCTGTGCGTCTCTGTGCTTTATGTCAGTGCTGATTGTTTCATTAACGCTCATCTTTTATATTTGCTGTTTGTTTCAAAGTTGATGGACAAAGAAGGGACCGTGAGAGTTTCCCAAAAATAACTGATTATGTTATTTGCTCGATCCAAGAGCGATGGACCAGAAGCTTTAGGGTTCATTCCGATGTTACAGCAGTACTAGGTGAGTTTAACGTACCTTGTGGAGTATGACTTTACTGTTTATCGCAAAAAACGACAATCAAAACACAATAAAGACGTCAGGCAAAGAAAACGGCTTCAAAAAAAGATCACAAAGAAGCACACAGTGTCTACACCGAGATACAGAGTGACACAAAACAACTGCAAAGACAAAGAAGACCACAGAGAGGCACACAATGATGGCACAGATATGCAAACATTCCACCAAAATTATATAAGACAAGTATAAAGACTGTAAAGAGGGAAAAAAAATGGCTTGGCTCCAAAGAAATTGAAAGTAAAAATTGTAAGTAACTACAAAGAAACTACATAAACCCTAAAAAAAAATAGAAATGGTGAAAAAATGCCTTTAAAAAAGAACAAGAGATAAACAAAAATTAAAAATGAAAAGAAAACTGTTTCCCCACCCAACCAAAAAACTGAAACATGCAACATGGTAAATGGCCTGTATTTATATAGCGCTTTACTAGTCCCTAAGGACCCCAAAGTGCTTTACATATCCAGTCATCCACCCATTCACACACTGGTGATGGCAAGCTACATTGCGCACTGACAGAGGCGAGGCTGCCAGACACTGGCGCCACCGGGCCCTCTGACCACCACCAGTAGGCAACGGGTGAAGTGTCTTGCCCAAGGACACAACGACCGAGACTGTCCGAGCCGGGGCTCGAACCGGCAACCTTCCGATTACAAGGCGAATGCCCAACTCTTGAGCCACGATCGTCCCAACATGACAAAACAAGTAAAAATAATTTTTTTAAAAAAGACATCAAACGACAACATGAAGTGAAAAATTTCCAACAAGAAGCAACAAAAAGACAAAAAAAAAGCTGTAACGAGATGTAGCGTGACGACAAAGTGACAGAAAACTGCTAAAAAGACGAGACGAGAAAAATCCAAGCAGATGCACATGACCACAAACACGTAAAATGACAACAGAGAAATCCAAAGCGCAGCTCTGCAGCCACAAAAACAGTGACGACCAGCTACAAGCTAGCAGAACATGAGGTTCATACGAACATTCAGCTGTTTTGTCAGAAGAACAAAAGTGAAACTTTATGTTGATTTGTTCTTAGAAAATCTCCACATGGTACTTTGAAACTACAAGTAACTACAAGTTGCAATGCTTTGCTAGTTTATTAGCTGGAGCTAACCGAGGCGCATTATTCCCGAGGCTCGATCAGAGAAGTTCATTCTAACTTTAAGAGAATTCGTCTCCTCTTTCCTGTTTTCCTTACACAACATTTAGTCCTGTTTATCGCCTCTGATCTCTATTTACTACATCAGATGTAATCAGTGCGTCCTGTTACAGCAGAGTTTCAACCAGGGTATCGCTTTGTAAAGACGACTGTGCTAATAAGGTGAACGAAGAATTCACCAAACCTTTACTGTCGCAGATTTTCTTTTTTTTTGCTTGTTTATTTGTTTGTTTTTTAACTTAAAAATTGACTAAGCTTTCTATTTGGAATTGAGCGGGGTATTTAAAGTTGAGAAGGTGGAAGCTGGTTAGGCAGTTTACATTTGGTACTAGCTCACATGCCTGCAGCAGGAACGGAGCGAGGGCTGGTTCTCTGAAAAGGTTAGGCAACATAAACTTCACGTCCTCAGGACATTTTCCATCAATATTTGGAGCGCATTGCTGTACGCAAAAGGTCCATCGGTCATATACAACCCCCCCAAAATACAGTATTTTTACAGTTCAGTAAGCAGCAAGTGCACTGCTTCAACTAAAAACCTGTAATCTGTCCTAAAGATCTTTAAAAATGTCTCCACGGTGTCGCTGAACTGTTTAGAAGCAACGTCTACAGTCATCTTAATTAGTTAGGCGGTGATTAAGAGAACTAAAGCTGCTACAGTCGGGTCTGTTCTTCTGTCTAGTAACTGGAGATTTATTCTCCTGTTTTTTTACTTCTAATCTTTGGGAAAATATACCACAATGAGACTACAGCTGGGATTCATGCTGCGTTAGCATGTCACTTTATCTGTGGCCCTTGTTTGGATAATCAGGCGTCAGTATTAAAGATGCACTGAGACTTTTACACGTGAAACAGCAGCTGTGCATTTCTCCCACGGCCTTTTGTTCTGAGTCAGGCTGCAGTTAGTTAAACATTTTAGTTTCAGCCTCTGTTTGCTGTACTTTACTGTAACAGCTGCTACTCCATTCATATTTTAGGAATATTTGACAACAGAAAATACACATCTATAATAAAATTGGGCTGTGTAGAAAATATGATGCATGCCTCGACAGCGTTCAGTAAGTGGATGTTACAGATGTCAACAAATCCGCCAAAGCAAACTTCCCAGCGTGACAGCAGTTCAGCGTAAAATTAGGAATTCTTTCAGATCTTCGGTGCATGTAGGGGTTGAAGTGACAGTAGATACCTTCCTGCCACTCCTTCCCTCGCACCGCTGTCACAAAGACTGGATTGCCCTCCATTTAAGAATCATCCACTGTCGCGAAGCTAATGAGTACGCAGGTTTGGGTTGGTGGTATTTCTACTTTGTAAGAATGCCGTCCGAGGTTCGCTCTCGCTCCCCCTCGTCGCCTTCTCTGCCTCCGTCGAACAGCGAAGCTCTTGTTTTGCCAGGAGGTTTCCAGAGTTATTCCAGCTGTTGCACAGACCACCGTGTCAGCTGCTCATGAAAATCCGCTGATGGCTACCAGGAAAACAAAATTACTGCCGCCCTGTTTTAATTTAGCGCTATCAAACTTTTGCTTTACCAGGAGATTTTGTAACCTCTTGCACACAGAAGGAACCAGTCTGCAGTGTTGGTGTTATTATTCTACAGACATCTACATTTTTCAATAAATCTTTACATCAAAATTTCTCTGTTGATGATCTAATGATGTCTTTAACACCTGATTAAGTAGCATAAGTGAAAGGTGCAGATAATCAACACCAGACTGTGCCGTTCCCGTCATTTCTTGGAGCATTTTATCATCTTTGGGCTCGTTGTTTTGAGCTGAAGATGCTAAAATGCAGTACTTTCATGTTCTCAGCCAGCAGCGCGGTTTCTGTGAAGTAGCTTGGATAAAAACCATTTCACTTTTCCAACAAGTCACTCTGGGGCATCTAGCTGCAAAACACCACAAGACTTCATTCAGGAAACCAAAACAGCTAAAAGGCAAATGAATGTTGGACTTCCATTTGCCTGGAATCTGACTCCAAACTGCACTGCACTCGTCCATCACTGTCGTTTGCTATTTTCCTCAACAGAAGAAGAAGCTGTATTATCTAGATAAGGCCTTTACATTAAAAGGATGTAATGCACTCACAAAGCAGTAAACAAATAATATGACTAGTCATGAATGATTTCAAGTTGGTTTATTAGCACATGTTTTCTGCTCAGCATACCCTGGTCTGGTCCATGTGCACAGGTAAATCTCTGCTGATGCGCTGAAGCTGTGTCAAACTCATGTATTGGTTATTTTTATGGTTGGTCTTTGAACATGTTACGCTTCCTTTCATTGGAGCACATATGATGCAAATCCTCTCATAAAGAAAACGCTTTCATAAGTGAATTTGTTCGCGTTGTCTGCTGTCGTAGCCCCGCCTGTAAAGTGCCTTCGGCTGAGCAGTATTGAATCACCTTACTCTGACTGTGTATTTCATGTTTCCTCTTTCACCTCAAAGAACTTCACTTCTTTACCTGTTTTTTTGTTTTTTTTACCAAAGTAAATAAAGACGATCCCCTTTGTAGATGTCTCCATCAGGTGCTTAAGGCTGCAGCCGCCGAGTTTTAACTCACCTCGTATAGCCCGAGCCGCTATTTTGAGTAAAGCATCTGTTCTTGATCTTCTGAAGGGGCTTGATGTAGTCTTTTTGTTTTTTTTCTTTCTTCCTTCAATAAAAGCTTTGCAATAGCAACACGTCTCTGTGTCTTGCTTCCTTTTGCTGTGTTTTGTTTAATTATATGAAAAATCTTAAACCTCTATCTCTGATTCGGGCCCGTCCACCCCCTCCCCCGCCGCCGGTTAACACTTGGCCTTTCGGCTCCTGGTCCGGTGGATTGCCCAGGTAATGAGCTCGTTCTCTCTGTCTTCTCCTCGTGCCACCTGTTGGTGACTTCCTCTGCACTGTACCTGCAGATGAAAGAGATTTATCCCCAACAAGTAAAAGCCGTGACTACTTGACTCACTCTCTCTTCAGTAGCAGCTAATGCACCTGCTTACATGTCTCCCCAAACACTCCTTAGCTGGAATCACCAGCCTAATAGAAATCCTACACTTGCAACACTCTTTTGTGTATAACTGAGACTGTGGTTTAATTACACCAGCACTGTGTCACAGTCTCTCTCTTTTCTTTTTTTTTTAGGGCCACAATCAGCAAATGCACTCGACTATGAAGTATGCTCACTGCTGGGATCAACTTGATGGAGTTGTTAGAATAATTTAAAGACCTGTTTTTTTTCCTTCTTTTTAAACTGCCACCTTTCCAGGACCCGCTTGATTTAATCCTTTCCATTTGTCATCTTTACTTGTGAGTTGCAGATCAGCAGTAAGTCGCTGAGCACTTTATTCCCTTCTTGCAGAGTGCAAAATTGAAATGGTACGAACGAGGCGATCCGCCTGCAACACTAGAAGGCCCTCACGCGGGGTTTCTTCTGGTCATTGACGACTGATGTACATGAGAATGTGAAAGCAAACAGAGGCTGTTTATCCACAGCTGGCCTGATGCTGACAGTAAATACTGCGGTTATATCATCGGATTGTTTGCTCTCCAGCTCCTGACGCGAGCTGTAAACTGGAGAGTACTCACTCATCCCCCCCTCCCCCCCGTTCCTATGCTAGCAAACTGAAGAATTTGACATGCCAGCAGTGTGGAGATTTCCTCGTAATTTTTTCCTAAATATGCTGCAGGCGATCCTGTGTGTGTGGGTGTGTGTGTGTGTCTGAGGGGGAACGAAGGCCCCCCCCAGCAGTTTAACCGAGGACTTGCTTTACTGCACATAAATCTGGTGTTTACAAACAAATTGATGAGTGATGGGCCCTCCAGCCAACATGATGTACCCTCCAATTTCTTCTTCTGCATAAGAAATCCGGCGTCAAGTCTCCGGGGGCCAGCTCCAGCATTTTTGAATGTCTTCTTCTAATACGCAGAATTATGCCCTGATTTATTTACCGGGAAGCAGAGATGAGCATGAGGGAGCAAAATGGGCCGCTATCACGCATAATCTTGCACACTCTCGATTTAAATGAAGCTGTCATATGGTCAGATTTACATAACATTACAATGTGGGCCGACATCACAGCGCTCTGAGCTTAATGTTATTAGCTTTAAAGTGAATTCCCACTGTGCATTTGCATCAAGAGCATTGATTTTGTGTGTCCTTGACTTGGCTAAAGGCAGTGATGTAATCACTGAGTCAGTGTTGCTCTGGGTAAAACTTCGACAGATCACTCTGAGACACAAATCCGAGCTGTCCCAGTGTGCACGCTGAAGGAAACCGTTATTAGTGCCTCTTGATCTGTAACTGGCTGCGAGCATCCAAGGACTGGCCAAGGTGGTCACTGGGTGCGAGGGCGCCGGCCAACTTTGTGTGAAGAGAAGCTGCAATTATTGGAGTTGTTTAAAAGTCTCTATTAAAGCCACGGAAAATATCAAAGCAAACTTTTTCCTCTGTCGATGTGCTTGTTTTGTACAGCAAAAGCCTGACTATTGCATGACTCATTCATGAGTGAACAATAAGCATCTTAAGTGCCATTATCCGTGCGGCAGAGTTTCTAAAACAACTGCAATCATGTAAAATGGAAACGTCTCCTCTGGCGGTAGCTCTGTTGTACAAGCATCACTCAGACTCGTTTATATCTCCTCTGTTTGTTTCCTCTAATGCTCGGCTACTGAGCAATACCGCGCTCCAGACTGGAGTCTTTTTGTTAATCCATTAACATTTAATACTGCTCACCAAATGTAATTTTAAGACGAAAAAAGGTTCGATAAACTACTTGTGTGCTGTAAAACAAGAAGTTAGGCTGATTAGAGCGATTTATCATGAAGTTAATAGCTTCATCATAGACTGTATGTAAAAGATGATGTAGCTGTAGCTGTTTTGAAGCTTTGGTATTAGCTTTATGGCAGATTGGAGTGAAGCCAGGGCTAGCTTGCTTGGGTTACCAAGTTTCATCTGAGGTAGATGCTAGCAAATTGGCACTAAACAACAGACTAATGAAATCTTTGCGTATCACTCACCAAGACTGGAGCTCAGACGTCTTCGATGGGCTGTTAGTACAATTAACGGGACAACAGCCGTATTATTGGTTAGATAATTGCATTAAAAACAGTCCAGATGTCCAGTCCAGGCAGTGAATCAGCCTAGAAGACAATCCCACACTCAGAACGGCCCTGCCCATTCTAAACATAGAAAAACAAATGTTTAAGCATCATTCACCTTTTTGGTCAATCTCAGGAGTTAACATTGCCCTGGTTCCCACCTTATACTCTATATGAAAAGTTATTATCCTGATGCAAAGAGTTGGTTTTTTTGTTATCGTCTAATATCAGCTTTTTGAAACAAACCGTCACCAGCAGGGGGCGGGACACTACATGCGCATAGAGCAGTGACTCATCAGTCACATGACAGGCCGCCCTGCAGCATGCCCTGTGTTACCCTCATTTTTGACTCTAATAATAATAATAAGAATAATAATAATATTGTTTTAAGAGCATGTTCTCCACCTGGTGTTTTCTCCGGGTACCGCGACTTCCTCCCGTAAGCGCAGTTAGTAGACTAGGTGTGAATGACTGTCTTTTTCTCTGTGTTAGCCCTACAACACAACTGGTGACCTGTACCTGAATCTTGCCCTGTGGCAGCTGGGATAGTCTCCAGGCCTACATGACCCTGATTGAATAAGAGGAAGAAAATGAATGGCTAGCTGTTGTATTTACCAAGACTCACATCCAGAGAATGAAATCATGATCACCATCAGATCAACTGAGCACGTTTGAAGGGCACTGAGAGACTTTTCCTACAGAAGAGTCGCCCCCTGGTGGCTAATAGGGGAAAAAATATTAAAAGATTTCGGGCACTTCAGCAAATGGCTTCAAGGTAAGAAAATATCATCCAGCTTCCACATAATGCCTATGTGTGTTCCCAGACTCTTTTATTACCCAGTTCCATTAGCACACATTAAATTTCCTGCTGTGTGTGTTGCGGAATTTGAAATTTTCAGGGCTAAAAAACACATTTTACTGCTGTCATAAACTGGACTAAACACATTGAAACACTTGGACATTTAAAGATCCTGGGGCAAAGTCCGATTTTTGATTATCGCAGTTCTACGACAAACTCTGAGCATCAACATTAGGGTTACTGGGTTAAAATATGAAAATCCTTTTAAAATAGCGGAATTACAGATGAGCTAGAAGATGAGTCTGGTATTAAAATTTGGGTAAAAAGGAGACAAAATGAACCTCTATATGATAAGAAAGTTCATTGAAATTATGATGTATTCCATGATCCTGATGCTCAGACCTCAAAATCATGATTGCAAAACACCCCTGATTTTGTCTGTGGATTCTGGCACCTTGAGTGCATGTAAAGTGAATTTGGTTGTGGTTTTTAATAGAACATAAATGTGTTTGTCAGCCCAGAAACTTTCATGTTTATATCTCCTGTACTTGGTTAGTTCTGATGAGTTATGAGTGCTCAGAAATGCTGAAATTTCAACCCACTGGTTATTTTACTTTGAGGACCTTTGCTCAGAGAATGGCAATATGAAGATAAAATTTTACACGAGTTATTTAAATATGCAAAAGCTATTGTAAAAAGAAACTCGGCTGATTCTTAATCTTTTCAGATTTGGTTCATTTTATACGGAATGACCCAATCTTTGCAAAACTCTTCCCAAACTTGAACTGTATCTCTACTGTGTGCACGCTGAGACACAAACGACAGGTAATAGAGCCGCAGAGGCAGCGTCTTTAAAATAAATGCTTAGAAAACATTTAAAACTTGGACTTCAGTGTGCAGTCCACCCACTAGAGATTATGTTCTGATCCAGAGGTTACAGCGGCATTGCTTTCATCAATTTAGAGCCTTCTTTTTTTGCCACTTTTAATTACAGCTCTTGCAAATCAAGCCAATAATACAAGGACAAGGGTCAACTCATTAATATGTACTTAAATGCTGTGTTACCCCAAGGCTTTTATCGCCATACATTATATATTGGATTCGTTTTTTATTATTCTCATCCAAATGTAGTTTCAGTCTCTTCTCACTGTTTTAGCTGCTCACCAATTTCTGATTTTATAGGGTGGAAAATGAAGTTGACCTCTTGACCTCGCAGTACACTGCAACAAAAGCAGAGAGGTTCTCCTTTAAATGTAGTCTGACCTTATTGACTGCAGCTGAGAGCATGCCAGGATTTTCTGTTATCACTTTAAACCCGAACATGAAATCAGAGCCGTGAACCTGCTCCTTTTGTTTAATTCGCAATGTATGTTTTCTAGTATGAAAAGGTAATGATGCAGCTGCTGCTTGTTGGCCTGTGCCGCTCAATCACCCAACACTCGCAGTCTGTCAGGCTCGAGCTGAACCCACCGAGTCGAATCCATTTATATGCAGCGCAGAGGGAAGCGTTCAGATCCGGATAAATCCTCAGACTTTACTGACTTAATGTAGGTGCGTTTCTCCAGCTCCACTGAAAGGTAAAGCAGTTCTCATGATTTAAGGCGCTCTTTGAGCTGTCACCTCTTGACCTGAGGGTAAGCGGCAGAGAGGCGTCCGTGGATTTAATGCAAAACCTTGTGTCTCGGTGTGAACTTTCATTCTCACACTAAAGCGGGCCGACTGATTAAGCCAGCTGAGGAAATCTGAATGCTGGAACAGTGGACGCAAAATGAAAACCACTTTCTTGTTTCCTTGACGGTGGGATCGTTGAGTGCTACCAATTATACTTTAAACTCCACAGATAAGATTTTAATAGGTACGGAGCTGAACGTTTCCATGTGAACCAGGCGTGCTTTTTGTGCTTACAAACAGGAGTGTGTCATATCAGGTAACGACTTCACGAGGGGAAAAGATTTCGGTAGCGTATAGGTCGGTGCTTCCTACCTATTTTTGTCTGATGTACCCCCACGTAGATGACGTCACCTTTATCCAAACCAACAGTCACGTTCCTGATATGTTCATCTTAGTCAGAGGCGATGATTACATCTGGCCAGAAAAGCTGCTGCTGTTGGAGGATGTTCTGAATTCAGGTGATTTTTTTTTTTTTTTTTTTATGTATATACGTATAGACTCCAAGAATAAAATACGAAGCTAAAAATGAGCAACATAGCCGTCCTTTAACCATTTTTGTGTGTTTCAGCCACTACTCATCACCTCAGCTACTCTTCTAGCTACTTGCCCCCCCACCGCCAGTTCATTAAGTACACCCCTGAAATTGAATGTGATGCAAAACAACAGCTCAGCTGTAAATTTCTACTTTTAATGACATTCTTCATTTTTACATAAAGGGTGTTTGTCATGTACTCACTCTAAAATGTTCCTAATATTTTGCCCTCCTTATGTATGTTAATTTGAAACACAAAATATTAGAACTTCTAATAGAAAACCGTTAAACTGGTTTATTTTAACAACAATTTGTTTAAATACGTGTTACTAACAATCGCTTATTGCTATTAGCTAATTAATGCTGCTAAAGCTAATTTTATGCATCAGCTGAACCTTAGCTAGCCATCTAAATGTTTTTGCTAGCCCACTGTCTCGTTTTCATGCATTCCAAGTGACACAAATTTAAACATATAAAATTGCATAACACTGTGCTGCCAGCATAATTACTTTTTCATAATTATCATTGTTTTATCATTTTTTAAAATTATTATTATTGTTATTACACAGTCTTTCCATATAAGCCTAATAAGCTGCAGAAGTAAATCCCAGGGTAGGTGTAGCATTGGTTCATGTTTGTAACTTTTTTTTAAATTTCATGAGTTTTAAAGCAGATTTCTTTTTTTAGTGGACGGTGTGTTAAATACTCACATTTGTTGATGTTATCTAAACCAGCTCAAGTCAACTCTGGAAATTCAAATGAGCAAATTTTAATCTTTTTTTTTTTTCTTTTCTTTAAGTCTTACACGTTTGCCTGTTGTAAGCTGCCAGAGAAGTTACGCTTACTCTGGCTCACGAGCTTTTGGTGAATGTGTATTTGAGGCGCCTGACTCCTCTCAGAAATCAGACCGTGCTGCAAACTTCAGACGTCAGAGTTTAACCGTTAAGCCCAAATGATGAAACGAGATGCCTCTTGATCACTCCTGCCTCATTTTTGTATTAGAATTTCTCTCTTAACATATCACCCATGTGATAATCACACTTTAACAAGATAACATCAAATTCTAAAATTATCTCAGTTGCCAGCTCCCAAGCTAATGCCTTTCTTTCAGCTATAGAAAACCTTTCCCGTCTTTGTAGTATGAACTTGTGTAGACATCCTCTTTTTCTTTTTCTTTTTCATCTAAGAGGCTTTTAAAGTACAATATATGGACTGTGCATGAAGCTTGCACTAAGACGGACTAGTATATCTTATTTGGATGCAGTCCTTTCATGGGAATATTGAATAAGAGTCTTGCAAGCCTGTCACACAGCCAGATTAAGAATTAACAAGTGTACAGTATCCATCTGTTATTTCCAGTAAAGCTTAATAATGTGAATTTTTACCAAAGCAAATGTTTAAATCAATGAAAGATTGAACAGCTTTGATGAATGCGCAGCCACAGAAATACCCAAGACATGTCTGTATGTTTTGCAAAATTCAAATTAGAGGGTGAAGGGTAGAGAGAAATTGGCTATACCCATGTGGCCTCAATAACTTACACTGCTAGGAAAAAAGAATAGGGTTTTTTTTTTTAAATCCCAGGACTGAGAATTATTTGATCACACATAATAAGTCCAGCCACAAATGCTATTAAAACTTAAAACTGGGATTCTTTGGACACAGAACAAAGGCAGTGGAAACACAAGTGATAAATTATTCACATCAAACCAGTCGCCCCTCCCTCCCTCCCTCATCACGGTTTTGCTCAGACACTCCAAACTCATCCAGCTCCTCCTCCTTGGCTTGAATTACTGAAGCCTTCAGATGTCTGAACTTCTGCACCTCAAATCTCTCATAAAATTCATACGTCGGTTCCTTCACTGTGTCTCAGCTGTGAGCTGGTGCTGCTTTGTGCCATTTGTTGCTGCAGTGTGGTCAGGAGCTTTGTATGTTTTTGGTATTGTTGGGTTGATGCGCAGCTCAAACCCTACAAGCTTCCAGGTTGCTTTCACTACAGTCCACCTCTTTGGTCCACAGTGAAATATTTAGTAAAACATATTCCACTGACTTCACTGATCTTTTTTCATGCAGCTTAAAGTTTCCACTAATTTATTTGAATATTTGAACATCTACTTGATGGTTTGGCCCCAATTTATTTTCAGTTTGGCACAAAATCCTTTTTTGTAATTTGAATCATTGTGACTTTAGAGATTTTCTTTGACTCAGGTTCAGTGGTTCTAAAACTTTTTTCTGGCGCTCCTCATTTCACAAGCTTCAAATAAGCTTCAAAGAAGATTGTGAAATGGGAAAGCTCCTTTTTTAATTAATTAACAATTTAAAAAGGATCCAAGTTGAAGTTTAGCTAAATAAAGTTTGACCTGATACTATTTACTATCTTATTTCAGTTTTTCTATTTAACATCTCTCTGCAAAGGTTGGATATTTTACATTGCTCTTCCTTATATGAACGCAAGAGGTCACATACTAGACTACTTCTTCTTGGGCAATGCATCCACCTCCAGCTAACTAAACTAAAAACAGTCATTTTCCTCTGAATTAAGATGCTTTTGTTTTTTTTTTAATTATTATTTTAACTTAGCTGTGCTTCATGCAGCAAAGCCAGGAAGTTCACTAACATGCTCAAACTGCCCTGCATCATACACGTCTTATTTATAAGGTCTAACCAAAAGGTTCTGCCCAGTCACATGTTTAAGGCCACCTTCTTGTGGAACTTTGGACCATTTACAGGTTGCTCCAGCATCCTATAACGTCTCCTTGCACTCACAGATGTGATCCCTTCCACTGTGTCCAAGCGGAGATCATCTTCTTTTTCTGGAAGTGAACAAAATCACAGCAAAGCAAATGACAGAGAAAGAACTGCCTGGGTGCCCAGAAAAACTTTAAACTTGTGATGGTCTCACCCTGGGAGACGAATTCACGGTGCACAACCTGATGAATATAGAATAAGAAAGGACATGAATACTGCTGGTCATGCTCCTGTCTTTATGAACCGCCTTTGGGCTTGGACATTGTGGACTTCTGTGTTGGCACTCTAGACTCATCACTGGCTTTTCTTCACGTTAAATTTGGGTCTTTTTGAAACAACTTAAAGCCTGCTCTCTTTACAAGTTTGTGATCTGTGACGTAATCAGATTACGTCTTAAAATCGAGAAAACTGCCACACTGGAAGATGTGTGGAGACTTTGAACCCCAAATCTGTTAGTCTGTTGTAAAATTTCCCATCTCTCCCTCCAGCATGTCACTGCAGCCTGCTGCTTTTAAACCTCTCCCCACCCCAGCATCCACCAGCACCCAGTAAGCTCCATCTCCCTGTCAGAAATACTCAGTTGTTGATGAACTGTGAGCCTAAAAACCACTGACTAATTAAATTTTGCTGCTGTAATTCATCATTTCAAATGTATTTTATATAATTATACAACAAAATATAATTTTATAAAAAAAAATTGGCTTATTTTGCAATTCTCCTCTTATTAAACACCACCTAAACCTCTTGTTTTCCAAATATGAATATACTTACATATATAGCACAATGATATATTCTTTTTTTTCCAGGTCTGTATTTGCATAACTTACTTAGGAAAAGTATATTTCAACTTAACATTGATTTATCCGTGTCTGACCGGAGTGTAACGACACATTTAAAGCACATGAATTAAGCTGCTCCATTAACCTGCTCTTAACACTCTTCCTGTATCCTCTGTGAGGCCGAGGTCTCCGGTTGCTCAGATGCTCCTGAATGCGTGATTGAAACTAACGGTGTTTTGTTCAGGCTCAACCATCTGTGATTAAGGGGATTTGAGACGGATTTTGTGGATTACCACAGCAACATTTGTGTGTAAACAGCTGAATGTCACAGGTTGTGTGTGCTATCATGACTGAGTCCATTCACAGAGTGGATTAAGGGAAAAAGCATCTACGCAGTGCCACCGTGCACCCCACCAAACAGCTCCCGTAAAATGTGAAATGCAAAATCTACACATTTCCTGTTGAGCTGCTTGGTTTGCTGCAGCTGCAGGAAGTCGTCAGTGGGTGTAAAAAAGCAGCAGGAGCGACCGTGAACTGAATAAATTAAGGATAGATGCAACATACGTATTTTTCTAGTGAAGTGTGAGAAAAGCATGTAGTGTTGTGTCATTGACCGAGAGAAAATCAAACGAAGAGAAATGACTCGAGCAGAGAATCCAATGTAAACAGTAGCGTGTCTTTGTCTCTTTGAGCTTTTACTTCTTCCCTCAGTTCTGTGTGTTTTATGGTGTAATCAACATTATTGATCGGGTCTCCAAGGCTTCGTGTAAGCTGTGCAGTGATTGAACCGCAGTTCAGCAGTCGAGCTCTCCTTCACTGTTCTCTCTCGAACTGAAAATCTGCTTACTTTAAGAAATCCCAAACACCAGTTCTCCAACGTTTAATGCAACAAGTAAGGAAATAAAATGTATTTATGTAGCACTTTTTTAAACAACAGAGGCATCAATAAAGACCAGACAGTGATGAGCCCAATAGGCATCAAGAACCCAGGGAAACAACACAAATGACCGTCTGAGCAGGTCAGCTTTAAACTGCTCCGTCAAACTACACCTGCCCAGATTATCACTCGTGATAGCCGCCCCCGCCGCAGAACTGTGCTGTTAACACACTTCCTTTAGTTCATGTGGACAACAGAAAGAAAATAGTTCCTACAATCACTCACAACTGAAACATTGTTAAAATTTCAATTTCCAAAAGGACAGAACAGAAAGAAAATACTTCTGCATGAAACTTCTCACAACAAGTTTGTTTTTTATGCTTTTGTTTTTTAGTAACTGTGTCATAATTCCAGGAAAGAGGTCTCATTGAACGATTAGCTTTTAGGATGAGCTGGCATGAAGACAACATCAACAGTCAAAAAGAGTTTAGATACTCGTAGACTGCTCTTAAATTCATAAGAGTTTTATGGTTTGATTTTCATGTTTTTAATATTCTGATTTTACCCACAAGTTTTCAGAAGCCAATCTGTATTTTTACATTGAGATGAACAGCAATATAACACACACAGCGATGAAATATCATGCGCTGAAATAAGATTTTGTTGACGTTAGAGGGGAAATCGAGAATCTGTGCAGATATAAAGTGGCTGAGATAATTTGGTGATATTAAGGCTTTTGCTTTTTATACTTCATGCATATCTTGACGTTCTGGTTAGAGGTCAGTATGACCACCTGCCCTCGCAGCCCTTTGAAATGTTTCAAATGCTTGCATCTGTTCTGGTTATTTGACGTGAGCGTGCTTTCATTTTTGTGTGTACTCCAGCCAAGTAGCTATAGCCAACTGCGGTAAAACTACTTTTGACCCTATCAGATGTCTCGTGCAGGTTTCTGGAAGCAGTAAAAAGATAACTCAGAGTCTGAGTTACTGTTAGCAAAGAGGTTGTAAATGTTATCGCCTGACATCAATCAGCAGGCCACGCTGAGGATACAGAACATTGCTCAGCAAAGCAGCACGCGTGCAAACAAGGGGTTAAAGTGGGATTTGACGAGTGTGTAACCATAGGTACCAAGACGGCAGGCAACGTGACTCTCCTCAATAACAACTAAAGCATCAGTGGCGGCATGAGATTTAAAGTGAGTTAAATGACAAATATGATCCGACCTTAAGCAGAATTTGGATGAAGACGTCCATATTGGATGATGATTGCGTGAAAGTTTGATTGTAACCGAAACTTCAGGAGGAAGAGGGATTCGTCTGGACTGTGTTTGGTCCTTCAGTCTTGCACTGTGAACATCGGTACAACTAGCTCCCTGCCCTGCTCTGTAAGATTTAGCCATCTTCATTCTGTAATATAACAGATGTCACGTGATCTCTTGTGACTTCTTTCCGAACCCTGTTGTCTAAATTTGTAAGACAAAAGAGCATCATCAGGTTCAGCTGATAACTGCTAACCTTCATCTAGTCTAAGAGTGACCACGGACACCACAAGCGGCCCCTCACTGGTCTGACTGTACATTTTACCACAGTACTGCAGTTTAGCCAGTTTAATAATACTTGTTTAAACTATCTAGTTTTCGCAGAGCTAGAACAACTCCAGTTATTACGTTTTTACATCCTGCTACAACGCAGTCAAACTGAAGGAACCGGTTTCTTCCAGTATATCAGGTACTATTTTGCTTTGAAAATAATCCATCATTTTTCCTTTGTCCTTCCATCTTTGAGTCACTTTCACTTCAAATTTCAGTTATTATGATCATAATAGTTTGAAACCTTAAAGCTATCAACATAAAATAAACCAACACTCGTGACTTCACGTGATGAGGGGCAAAATGTTACACTTTAGGCTTCATTATGGTTCATCCAGTCTATTCCTTATCAACATATACATGCAGAAAAATCCCACCAAAGCACTGATTTCCATACAGACCAGCAGTGTGAGGTTTGTCTACACCGTGACCCACCAGAACAGAGATTCAAGCATCTGCAGTTGGTGGCTTGGTCTATATCATAACTGTTTCTTTAAATAACGAATGATTTCTGTGTTATTTTTCTCTCATCCCTGAATCACGGCCTGAGCAACGTGATGCATAATTCTCATTTTCTTACCTTGTCGTCTGCTAAAGGTCAGTGTTAATGCCTTCCTTCTGCTCTTTCAGTCTCCTGGCAACCTGTCCTTCTTTGACTGTCCTTATTACAGGCAGGTAATTACAATGAAGAAGTCACCAGCTGACAAGTGTCCAACTCGATTTTTAGCACTTTGTTTAGAACTTTGTGGAGCCACGAAGTTCAGTGTCTTAGTATCTTTAGTATCCTGGATTGAGCTTATTAACATCATCATTTAAGAATTTACTTCGTAAACACAAAGTTCTACAAATTTGTGGAATTTCAGTTTTTTACAGTAGTAAGAGAAACGTCTGTACATGCGTTGACCTCATCAATATTGAATATGAACACGTGTTTAACAGCAAACTGATTACAGAAGCTAAACAGGCAGCCGATCTAATCTCAGTCCCTGAACTGGACCTGTGGATCGTGTTTGTGCTGTTGGAACCTGGTGGAGCATTTTTAATCTGACAAACAATATGCAAGCCGTGACTCAGCACACCTCCCAGGCCTGGTTGCTCTCTGTTCAGGGAAAAAACAGAACTCCAGAACACATCCAACAAGCATCCTTTCTGCTACTTAAGATTTCTACCACGGCAGAATCACCGGGAGATCACGCAGTAACATCAGGCACACAACACGCCTCCAACGCAGTGTCTTCACACTCGTACCGTCACAGAGCAGGAGTGTGAAATCGGGACCAACCGAGGCTCAGGAGCGGTTTTTGACCACAGGCCATCAGACTTGTAAATGACTCTCGCCTCCTCCCACTGACATAAACAACTCTCCAGTTGTGCGATACACTCTAACCTCCTACACGCACACACCTCCCTGCTCCCTTTAGTGGGATTATGGAATTATGATTATTTATCCTTCTTGCTCATCAACATGCTTACTTTGCAGAAGATCCTTCATCACTCTTTACTATTTAGAGCAACTTTATTGCTCAATCTGCTGCTCTTGCCCTTTAAACTTTACTCTTCTAACTTCTTTAATATTTTGAATATGTGTTTGATTTTTAACGCTCAAAAATCTTTGCTGTGTCCAGTGGAAGAAATAATAATAATAAAGTGTTCCTTGTTAGTTTTTTGTATCATCTTTTCCACCCAAGAATCACCACATGATGAACCTGAACTCACACAGGTGCCACTCCCACAGGCAGTCATATTTGAAGCTTAAGTTTAAGCATGAAAGTGTTTTTTTACTACAATCCTCATTCACGGAAATGCATTTTTTCTTTGAATGCATCAGGGTTCAGTATCTTCAAAATAAATCGAAGTGAGCTAGGCATCAACCCGGCAACCTTGTGATTGATAGACACACATTCACGAAATCATGTGTTTACAGCAACAGTGACTAAAATTCATTTGAGTTCATTAACTGTTATATATTATATATTACAGCCTGAATAAAATGTTTTCAGTAAGTTCTAATTAAACTGTTTTAGTTTTATAAATTACTCTTTTTAAAAAATTTTTTTTACATTTATTACATTTAACTTCTCACTTCAGGTGTTTATATCTCTGCGGGTAAAATGCCTGGTCCCCTGCATTAGACTTAGTGGTGTTGTAGTGACATGTTCTGCGGCTCCTCTGGAATAACATCCTGGAAAACCTGAGTGAAAAACATGAAATTTACAGTCACCTCTGTCAAGTTAGAAGCCCACCCCTATTCTTCCTTAAACTTTAATAAGCCCTTTAAAGGATAACCTTGCTTTCCGTGTTTTTTGCGTTACCTCTTCATCATAGAGTGGCCGCGCGTGTTTCAGATGCTTTCCAGTTCCCTGGTAAATAATTCAGAACTACACGATAAAAGTCATTTTGAAAATCTAGTCTTTGATTCAGGTTTGCACACCCTCGCGCTCTCGGCACGCTCTCGCATTCTCACAATATCCACTCGCCAGCCAGAGCAAAGCTCATTTGTGGCTTCACCTCAGATTTACATCTCGGAATGTGGCGCCTTCTCGGGGTGAAAGCGTGCGAGACATCGTCTTGCATTTGAAGAAATCATTAACAATTAAGAGGAGGACTCAGGGATTGTTCAAAATGGTTGCACAGCAGCACGGAAGCAGCAACAGCAGCTGAAATAGTAATGTGTCTTCCTGCGAAGCCGTCAGCTCTCTCATCTCGCATCGGTTGAGTGGCGAGGACTTGACGTGGAATTCCAGCAATGTGTGCAATGATCTGTTTATGTTCTGCACTTAATGGGGAAATACACCCTAACACGGATCACACGTATGATATTCACGCGTTCCTCCACAACCGGGTCTACTTTTTCGAAAAACTCCTCGCTGTATCTTCACAACAAAGGCTTGCTTTGTTGCCACGTGTGACGGTGGATGCACACGTTGTAGCTGCACTAAGTGGCTCTCCTGTGAGAATGATAGCACAATGCTCTCTGTCTTGTAGCAGGTACACAGTGTGAGCTAATTCATCCTGTTTTGAGGGAGAAAAGAAGAAGAAATTTAAGGATTTGCAAAGCGCAAACCAGCGCAGATTTCTCTGATATTTAAAAAGATAATGTGGCAGCTTTGAATCGTCAGGTGAAAAGGTTAGAGGGTCATAAATCAGACACACACTTCATATTTAGTCTGTTCTCCAAGGCAGTGCTCAGAGTTCACCTCGCTCCCAATCTGCTCATGTTTTATACATGTCGCCCTTCACACTATGTCTTCATCTCGCACGTTCCCCGGGCATACATTGAAAAACCGCAGAGATCTGTGTTTTCTTTCTGTCAAATGTTTTTCTCCAGCCTGATGATTTAGGATACAAGGAAGAGTCATATTTGGTCCTCGAGCACGGTTAGTAATGTCTCCACAGGCCCCTGGGGATGCTCTGAGTAGACCCTTAGAGATGCTGCTGTGTAATATTATGTAAGGATTTTTCATTTTCCTGCAGAATAAACTGCTCAACTCTTGGTTTGTCACATTTGTTCGAGCGCACGTTGAGTTGTTTAGAATAAACTTTACATGTCCCAAAATATTTATGACATTTTTTAGCAATATATATAAAGCAAAAAGTAACAAACACCTCCCATTTCAATACACATTTGGGCAAACAACAAAACTGCATGGTACGCACCAATCATCTGTTCTGACTGAACTTTTCACATAGCAAATAAGTCGTTCTTTCTCCTGTGAGGTTCATCCTAGCCAGTGTGGAACATTTGGACTAATTAAACCTTTTGTAGCCCTCAGTATGAAAGCCGACCCACGGCACAAAGTGTGATATGTGCTCTTTGTGGAAGAGCCGCTGACAAAACTACTGTGTCACTGCACGGCGTTCAGTAAAAAAGTTACTGAAAAAGAAGCTCACATTTTTGTCAAAGAGCAGGTAAAATAGCCACTGGCACAACACAGCTTACTGCACCTCCTCGGCTCTCCATCATTAAAAGGTCGTCATTCTCAAGATGCCCTGCTGTTGCTGAAAGATGCAAAAAATTTGTCAAAGTTCTAAATTTGTGCAAATACAGTCAGGTCCACAGGTATTTTGTGATTTAGCCAGTGTACCATCAATCGAACAAGGACCGGACGTGCCTGAAATTTCAGCTTTGATTCTGAAAAGTGTTGCACTAAACATTTTTATGCACGGCCCCCAAAAGCAGGTGAACGGGCCTCACCTGGCCGTGAAACTGTGTGTCATGATTACATCTGCTGCTCAAAAGTGTCTAAAACTGGCTGTTAATGCAATACTTTTCTTAAAGCTTTTGAATCAAAGATAAAAGTCTGCACTTGAGTCACATGCTGATTGATTATTTAAAATCCACTGTGGTGCTATACAGAGGCAAAACTACAAAAATTGGTCTTCTCTAAATAATTTTTGACTGATAATCCAATCCCCAGCCAGCAAAGCTTTGGTGCTGCATTAATGCCACATGTATAAGATCACAACTCGGTGTACCTCTGTCAGTGAATGGAACACAAAGTCTTCAGTACAGACCGAAGGAGGTTTTCAGTTTTGACTGAGTGAATTTTAATTTGATGTTTCTGTAGATATTCCGAATATAATTTGGGTCTTTTAAGTCATGATTTGCATGTGCAATGCTGCACACAGTGGAATGCTTTTATACTGTTGGCAACCTCAAAATTATGTATTACCATTATGCTGTTGTTTCTGGACGAGTGTGCGTGTGCTTCCAAAACCATCAGCCCCCAGGCGAGGATCCCAGAGGAGATAAGGGATGAAGAATAGATGGCATTCTGAGCCTTGAAACCTCATGCACATGTTTTTATTTTTACCTCCAGACATCTCGGGAGCCATCTGTTCAAACATTTAAAGAATACCTTGCTCTTGTCAGCTGGAGAGAGAAGAGCAGCTTGACCAACAGCTATTACGAATGTGCTGTCGAGTAAATGCAGCTCCCAGGACACGAGGGATTTTTGTAAGAAACCCAGAAAATAACTGCTGCTAGGAATTTATGTGACTGCAGCTGTGGTATGGTATTACTCAAGCGCGTGAGTGCAAAACGTATTTGTGTGCGAACACCCGAGCAGCTGAGTTCACTTTTGACCGATTGGAGAATCGATCGACTTCCTGCTGTTTTCGCCGCAGAGGCCTCCGATGTTCACGTGTTTGTGGGCTTCTCGGGGAACAGTACGTTCTTGGCGTCATTTCAGCCATGACTCTCTGACACTGGAGATCCACAAAAACAGAGCGAGAGAGACAGAGGACCGAGGAATTCGTTCTGCTCGTGTCCTCCCGACGTCTCGCCCTGAATTACAGCTCATTTAATCACATTTTAATGCATTCTGTACAATAGCTCAGAGATGTAAGGTAAAAAAAAAAAAAGGTGCAATAATAGCTTCAAAGTCATATTATCTGTGTTATTCAGATATGAGTGAACATTATTGAGCCTCATTTTCTAAAGAATATTATCAGGTTTAAACTTCCAGTCTTGAAGACGCTTTTTTCTTTCCCGTCTCTCTGCTTGTAATTGGCTTTCTTAAGCAGATGGCAGTTTTTAGAAAAAGTCAGAATGTGACACTGAGTGCCTCCCTCAAGACTTCTCCACCATTTTCTGAGAAAGCGTCTGAATAGATCCCGACGAGCCATTACAGTTCTTCGCTTTTCCCTGTTTATTTCTATTTACAGCAGTTAATACAATTATTCCCAGTCGTGACCTATTTAAGCGCTGCATGCTACGAGCCATTAGCATTCAGCGGGTCTACAAAGTTACCACATTGATGGATTTGTGAAAGGAGGTTGTGTTTTTTAGTGTGCGCGTAGGTGGAGGTTCAGAGGCCTCCTGTTTGTCTTCATTTAACTGATTTTCTGTTGCCATAGGAGCAGGCCTCTTTTTTTCTCCCATGAAAGTGCAGCACTTCAGAGCACACTGTCTGGATTCAGATCTACAAGAAGGTGTCAGGGGAGTTGTCCAGGATTTTACATCTATCATCGCTCCCATTAGATGACTCGCAGCTCACTTTGGAGAAAATGTTTAGTTTTTATTATTCCAGAACGATTCATGAGGATGTGGTAATGTGGGTTTAGTAGCTCTTTAAAAATAGCATGTATATATCCTACAACATGTAGGAAGGCTCATAATAAAGTGCAAATGCTGGATGTGGTTGCTGTTGTTTTGTTATCCTTGTTGTTCCTTTTGGAAGATTTTGAAAGCTCCCTTTTGCCGTGTTTGATTTTTCACTCCACCTGAGAACGATTTCTCAGTAAATCAAGCCGAAAGAGGAAAAAGTCAGACTAAAAGCAGACCGTTTTGGATACGAGCTATTCGTCGCCCTCCCCTCCGGACCTCTCCTCAGACACAAAGCCAATCAGCCTACGAGATACAAGCCTGCACCTCTCCGTAGGTTAGAGGCTCCCAACCTTTCCATCTGAAAAACATCACGTCCCTGTCAGATCAAGCCAAGAACCCGATCGGCACCACCTCTCCTGTTCATTACCGTCTTTTCCAATTTCCTTTGATTTAATGCAGACATTAAGTAATGCTGTTTGATTCAACAGTGACTTCACTTTATTTTATGCCGTTTCTCTATTTAGTCACAGTTAAGAAGAAGACAGACCCAAATGCAGGACAAGAGAACAAATAAAAGCAAGCCTTTATTGTGGCTTAAACAGAGATCCAAAGACATGAGAGGCCTGGATGGTAGAGCATATTCCAGCTGTCAGAGGGTGAAAGAAATCAAAACAGGAATCCAACATTCAGACACAAAATAGAAAACGTCAAAAATCAGAACAACAAGCCTCAAACATAAGACTCTGAAAAAAAACATCAAACCCCAGGATCTTTGGACCGGGGCACACTTTTCATTACTTTTAGCTTCTTCTTCTTCTTCTTTTTTTGCGGTAACCCTCCTGTTATGTTGCGAGTCACATTGACCCAGAACAGAAGAGATGTCACATGTCATCTGCATCACTACAGAAAATGAAAAAAATCAAAATTAAAAAAGCAAATCGTAAAATAATCAATTCCAGTGTTTCTGACACTTTTGAGTAAACACGCCCCGGGTCAAATTGACCCAGGAACATCAATGGTGTTCCTGGAAACCAACATAACAGGAGTCTTTTCATTACTTTAAGGAAGACATCGACAAATTCAAGTGTTTACCCATTACCCCTCAGTCAGTTATTAATATTATTATTATACTTTAAATTTATTTTTCTATCAAATCATTTTCAGCTCTTTTTTTGTTTGTTGTTAACATTTACTGTGTTACAGCTGAACAGTGACTGATGTGTTAAAAACGGGGCCACTGCACACTCCTGTGGTTGCAACTTGTCAGTCCGAAGGTGGCCCCACCCTGCAGCATACCCTGTGTTATCATCCCCTTTTAACCTAATGAGGACCATAATTTGAGAAGTGAACATCAAGACCGGAAAATACACTCGTCACAAATGTGATGGGTGTATTTTTAAGGTCATAGATAAGGCAACTGGCAGACTTTTCTAATTTGCTTCTATAAAACCAGACTTCTTAGATGAAATTAGATTAGATTAGCCTTTATTGTCTTCCTTGGGAGAAATTTATTTTGGACAAATGAGGGAAACACGTCAACGTGACATCGTTCCCTCTAGCTGAGTCGCAAGTCTTGCTTCCTGCAGTCACCTCCTGCTGGCCATTAGAAGGACAGCAGGTTTCAGGCACTTCTAGATTAGCCACAATTTTTAGACTTGAAGCTACAGCCATCTTTTAGTCTTCGCTTTGAACTTATTATTCCATCTGTTTAAGATAAATAGTCAAAACATTCAAAATCTTAGCTACTTTAAACTGTTTCAGTTAAGCTAATTATTGAGCTATGTTTGTGTCAATGTCAGACGGGTTTTTTTCTTTTCCTGGACCAGATTTCAAACCGTCCGTGTGAAATCACTCGGTGATAACAGACAGAATCAGCCCAGATGTGCCAGTTCAGTATGAACACCCAGGGTCAAAAGTTTGAGAGGTTAAAAACATGTTTGCAAACAGAAAGTTCCAACATGCCTGCGAGCTGGGGCTTTTAGCTGGAAGCAACCCTTAGATTCACAACAATGTGGCGAATAGAGGAAGTGAAAGGCATTATGTGATTTCAAGGAATTATTGTTGAAATAACGACAGGCGACAGGAAGTGGGTGGGACCAAAAATAAACTTTTCTCAATTTCCAGCCGAGCAGCTGAAGAGACTTCCAGTAAGAGTGAAGAATGCTATTGATTGACATATGACCTGATCACCAAGAATTTGAGCCTGCTGTTGTCTGGTTAGCCTTGGCGACCTGTCCAGGTTGCGCCCTGCCCCTCACCTAAAGGCAGCTGGGATAGGACAGGTGGTTCAGGAGATGGATGGAAAGGATGGATGGACTTTGGTGAACATTAGTCTGAAATAACACAACTGCACAATTTAGCTTCAAGCCTTTGTGAGCCTTACAATCTCAGAGTGGCTTATATGTAAGAACTGTGCATGCATTCATTTAGACTATGAATATTTATCCATTACCTTTGGCCAAAGCTCCTTGCCACGTTGCCATGCACACAGGGTATTTGAATGACTGAAGAGAGTAATTTACATTGACAACAGGTTTACTCCTCAACATATGTTTGTAACCTACAGCCTATATGTACAGTTTTTAAAATCTATTTCTAACCTGTTTCCCTGGGGGAAATCACTGCAGGTGCCTGACGTTGCTCGTGGCTCATGAACATGTCTATAAAAGGTCAAGGCAGACGGTTAGCCCAACGTTACAGCCTGGTGTGGTTGCTGCTTTCACTGAGGAATATTTTCCAGGTGTCCATGTTCAAACACATCATCGAACCCCAACGCCTGAAACCCAAGCCGGCCTCGCTGAGGGCCTAACTGAAAGGGCAATGTCATCATAAACTCGAGATTACATTGAAAAGATGATGAGTGGATATTTTTGATGCGATCTATTCTCTTCAACAATACCAGTGAGTCCTATTGGGGAAAAAAGTGGGTCAATGGATCTATTTTTAGAAGCAATTGCACCTCTTTTTGCAAACAAGCAAAGGCAAAATAACTAAATACAAAAAAAAAAATAAATCCAGATGAGATGTCACCCAGCTACACTGAACAAATATTCAGGGGAAATCAAGGTGTTGAGCTTGCTGGTAAATGGGGTGAGCTATTTATCTGGTTTCAAACTTCACTTCCCTGTGGAGATGAGAAGCTGCGTGAGGGCATGAGATGACTGGGAAGGGGGCGGCTTTGCCTCCCGGATTGGCTTTGATAAACTGGGGGACTTGTGAGATTTGTAGGGCTCTCTGTTCTAAAGTGGGCTTCCGTTTCATCATCTCCAAGTCCCGGTGCCTTGCGTGGCTACCTTGTTGTAATTCCTCCTCATTTTCCCGGCTTCTCGCTCATATTGCCTTTTCATTCCCAAAGATATCACTTGAAACGGAAGCGTTTGCTGCCTTCTCCTCTGTTAGAAGTGACACTGTGGGCGATGATGTGATGGAGGCGTACCGGAGACAACATCCTCACATGCACCTCCCTGGTTTAATGCTGCGCAATTGCGCACAAAAGTTTGTCAACTAAACGGAGCATAAAGTTGCATATGTTGAAAGTTGCAGGGAACACGTTTACTCTGCAAGAAATCAAGGAAACTACAATAAGCGTTAGGAAGGCCTGTTCACTGTTAATGGCGGCGGCGTGCAGCGAATTACTGCGCATCTTGCAATCAGACTCGATAAATCACACGAGACTGTGCACTGCCCGACAAACCGGGCAACAGAATGTCAGTGGAGCAGAAAGCAAATTTGCGGCAGAGCAGAAAATGCACTGTATTCCTGCGGGCATTGCATGACAAATCTGTGAACTTCCACTGAGCAGAGGTTGGGCATTGTTTGTAAAGAATTCCTAAATGGCTGTTTCACTTCGGGCACAACCTGCGACAACGAGAAACTTAAGCAAGGGCCGTTCGTGGATCATTTCAGCCCCCAAAATCAGTGTTTTCCTATGACATCAAATTAAGATGAAATGTTGCTGATTTTTAAAGTACATGCCGCAACTTTACTCAATTATGCGTCTGCGTTTCCCAGAGGATTTCATGTATATGCAGGTGACTGCACCACATGTTAAACCGTTAGCTACAAAAAATAGAGATAAAAAGCAGATCAGTCTCTGCTCTTGAGAGAGCCCAGCAGCCTAATGGCTTCATCCTTCCAGTCATAGTGACAGAGGGGTACGTTTCCAGGAAAACCCACTAACATTACTCACCTTCAGTTAAACTCCCCTGATGTAATAGCCAGTAAACCGCAGAATTAGTGCGCAGAAGTTTCACATTTCTTCCCCCGTTTTGTAGAAATGAAAGTGTTAGAGAATGTTCTCACACTGTTTACTGTGGTTATGTTACACAGGGGAAGGTGAAAATATGCAGCCTTGCTCAAAGGCAGCAGTTAGGACTAAATGTGTTACTTGCCACCTTTAATTCATCAAGTCCACTCTGGTTTTCATCCTCCTCCCATTAGGCCCAGATATCAAAGCCATCTTTTTTTCTGGCTACTTTTCGGTGCCAATCTGAGCTTAAGGCTAAAGTGCTGCTCACATGAGTCACAACATCACAAATTCTGATGAATTACACGATATTTGATCGCTGCTTCCTGCTGCACGGCTGGCCCGAGTGAGAGCAGTCAGAGTGTCCAGAGTGACACAGTACGTCACGGAGAGGCGGTTTGGATTGGTAATGACACATGCCAGGAGGCCTTGTCTGTTTTACAGTCAGAGGTGATGTGAGAAAGATGAGACAGAATCAGGCTGGCAAGAGAGGGAAAAAAGAGAGCACGGGCATGCGAATGAGCTGGAACCACGATGAGGCTTTGCATCCATTCTCACGTGTCTGCTGTCACGCCGTTAATAAGCACAAATTGAGTTTGAATACATGTTAAACATGTTGTAATCACGCGTGTAGGACATGAATCTGCTCCCCGCGGTGCTGCTCTCCTCCTTCCGCGGCTGTCGGATCATCACTGGAACAACACTGCCACTCAGTGGCTGGATCATCTCCCTCTGGACAAAACACAAGGTTGGCCTAAGTACACTCGTGCGGCTCTCAGCCCTGCGTGGCATTTGCACCATAACTGAACTCATGAGTATCAACTGAGGGTTAACACCCTGGAGGAAAAATGGCTTCATCCCCAAATATAGGGCATGGGAAGTTATTTTTTTAACTTCCTGCTTTTTTGAACTGCTTGTAACCCCCTCCTGCTGCTATGATTTAGTGCCAGTGTTACGTATTATTACCTAAGTGACATTTACACAATCTCGGACTGCCAGTGTGTGCAGAGCTTAATGTTATTTTCCAACAATTTACAACTCAGCTGTAGTTTGGATTCAGCCTCGGGGACTAACATTTTAAAGTTTCCGAGCTGATGTGCATCTCATTGTCTCACTGATTTCAGCCTCTTGTCTGTTTGTTTTTTTTTACTCAGAGGTTTTGTATCGTGCTCCAAGAAAGGAAGAATTTTCGCAACCAAAAAAAAGTCCTCTGTCCAACTTTTTCAGGCATTTTTCCCAAGTTAGAATCCTTTTTTCAAATCTCACATTAACTGTGGAGTGCCTCAAATAAGATAATATTACACAGGTTATCAATCATTAATTATCTAGATTAAAAAAAAGGAGTAACTGATAATTTAAAAGAAACAAAAAGTCCATGTGAACAGGCTTTATAATATCTCTGTGTTTTCAAGATTCAAAGTAAACTTTTGATTTTTCAGAAATTCCTGAGCAATTCTGGGTTTGCATTGGATTCCTATTCAGCAGTACAACACTGCCTGAACCTTTGTGTGGGATTTAGATGATTTACTTTAGAAATATAAAGTATACAAGAAAAATGTACAACCTTTTTAAGAGATGATGTAATTAAGGAAGGGCTTTATTAAAAACAGCCAGCCAGCTTTCCCTGCTTTTCTATTGTTGCTGTTCTTGGAACAATGAAATGATGTGGACTGAAAAACTATTTTACTTTTATTGTTTTTCTGTCTGAGATCTCTGAGAAAACTCCACTCTGTGTCACTCTCGTTTGTCACCCGAGGCCTTGGGCGACGAGCTTGAAAACATAAAACACGCTTTGCTTCTTTGTGCTTAAAAATGAATAAAATGTCATAAATTCAAATGCGTCTTTTTCACCCCAGTTCAGAAGTAAAGAAGATTTACATGCTCGAATCAGTGCTGTATTTATTTACACACGTTATATGAAAGGGATCCGAGGCAAATAATGGAAACACGCTACAGAAGTTAAAGCAAGTCTTTGGTCAGAGGTGCTCCACCCGCTAAAAGTTTCACACAAAGGAACACCAAAACCTGCAATTACTCTCACCTCAATGCCTGTTTTCATACGCACCCACAGTCACTGTAAAAGAATGCACGCCCTCTGCAAACTCGAAGGTTTAACGTATCAGGACATAATAAAATAAAAATCATCTGATTCTTTGCAGCTTCTAAAATCATTTCCATCTAACCTCAGGCGTACTCTTCTTTACGGCTTTGTTTAAATTTCATTGAGGTTTGCATGAATTTGTTTATGCACAGCTCTGTTGAGGTCCCGCCACACATTTCAGTTGGGCTGCAAGCTGGAATCATCATGACAGCTGGTATGAGATGTTTGTGTTCTGTGCATTATGACCAAAACATCTCCGCTCTTGTTTTTCCTGTCCGAAGGTCATTGCTCCAGAAGTCTTGTGGTTTGTTTAGATGCAGCTTTGTAAATCTAAGCAGTGTTGCCATGTTCTTTTCAGGAGAGGCTTTCTCCTGGCAACCCTGCAAACAAGCCATACTTGTTTAGTCTGTTATGTGCGGACATGAACTTGCTACGTGAGGCCTGCAGAGGATGGTGACTGACTTGAATTCTTTCTAGTTTGTGAATAATCTTTGTGAGTGTGAAGTAGCAGACTGCAAATGGTTTAGAGAAATGGCCTTATAGACCTTCTGCAAGATCATTGCTGATGTCTTTTTGGTTCCTAGGGACCACCAAACTGTCAAAAAATCTGCTTTTATAGAGGTGCTCACACTTGCTGATGATCACTTAATCAAGTGCACCCGATCAGCAGCGCCTGGCTGCTACTTATCCTTTTGATTCCTACAGAAGCAGTTAAGGTGTACCTTGTTTTTCACACACTGCTTCTGCATTTTAGCCTAGTTTAAAAACATGGTGTAATGTCATACTGTATGGTACTGTTCACCTCAGGTTTTCCAGGCTGATGTGTTTCTGACGCTATCACCTTGCTTATAGTGTCAAACTCTGAAGCTGACCTGTTTCTGAATAATACCACCAAATGGTGCCAAAACAAAGAAAAAATTAATGCTGTTCCATTGGTGGGAAGCTGTTTTGCACTATTTTGCTGTCACAAACATGTTTACGCTAATTTTTAAGACTCTTCTGACAGTAAATTGAAGTAATCATGGCTTATGTCCAATAAATAACAAGATTAAGACATTGTCTTAGGTCCAGACTAGGCCAAATCTGTTTCTTGGCTCTGATGTCAAACCCAGGAACAGTTCCCAAACTGTAACAACAGAAACATGTAGAGCTGTAGCACATGCTTCCATAGGCTTGTCTTGTGTGTTGATTACCAAATGATAACCACATTTATGGAGCACAGTGAGACTTTGAACTAACAGACCTGCTTTCAAGTCAATGCTTTGACAGGACAGTTCATTGTAAACATTATATAGAACTACTACAGCTTCTAATCTGTTCCCACATTGTTCATTCACCTAAGAATATCTAATAATAAATACATTAGCGCAAAAAAAAAAAATCCAAAAAACAATTAGGTTAAAAACAAACTTTTGTTAATGTATTTTGAAGGTTTGTTAAGTAAAAGAAGAAGAAAGAATAGAAAACAAGAAGAGTAATGGTATGTCTTTTATAAATAAGACATTGTAGTCTTGTAAATATGTTTAATTATTGAGTAATTTGCTGTCACTGTGTTTTGGTGACCAGTAGCATAACAGCATGGCGGGTAACATCTGAACCCGTCCAAATTCTCAGATTATAAAACTGCTGTTTCACAATACCACAGGGTGTCCTCTGGTGTTAACAGGCCATCTGTTTTGCTAATACACGAGAGGAAAAGGTGAATTATAGTTTCTTTTGGTCCAAGTGGTGTAAACTTTGCAACTAGATGGAGAGCACGAGGCTCTGCTTAGATGTGTTTGAGGTAACATGGACATAACCCTTACAATGCACTACACATACGCACTCTAAAGAAGTATAACAGGAATGGCTACTCTGCAGTAGACTACGATTGCTGCTTAAGTTATCCACCTCTGCTGTAGCGTCAGACTGGGACAGACTGAACTCTCACAAACAAAGATAATATACAAATTTCACGAAATTGTTCTGTCAAATAAAATAAACTCATAACATACAGTTTTATTTTCTCAGTGAAAGTATTTCTACTCTGAGCTGAACACGGCAGTAGTGTTGCATGCTACTTCTTAACCCGAAATGTGAGCCTGTGACCCATGTGAAACTTTGTTTTAGATCTGGACTGAGAAGGTCGGGGCATTGAAGCTTTTATCTCTGAGAAATAACAGCCACCTGTCACTCTGATTTGTGTGTGTAATATCTCTTCTTGCTTGCCAGACAACAAACACACCTCCTGAAACGCTACATCGTTGACCTACAACTTCTTCTTGACCCATACAATTGGAGCCTCTAAGACGTAAACACTGTGGTCACAATGTGCTACACCTTCAACATACAGCAATCCTCAACCGCGTTATTTACTGCAAAGCCAGGAAGTGTTCCCTACATAAGGCAGAAAGTAACCTGATGCCACTTTGCATAGTATTCAAATCGTATGTTTGCACTGACTAAAAGGCACCTTTATTTTTGGTGTGTTTCCTATTATCTGTTTACCAGTGGTTGAAAAAGAAGTCAGGCCGTTTACCATGCCATGTGAAATTATAGTCCCTTAGTGGAGCTTTTGCTGGGCTAAAACATTTGAGGTTAGGAGTTTTCCACTTCATCAGGCTTCAGCTGAGTTAATGAACCCTCATGTCCCAGCCTCCGCGCTCTGGTCTGAACATTACTCACAGGCTAAGCAGGGGGAAAAAAGCTGCCACTGATTCTACGCCTCAGCAAGCCACCACACACACACGCACACACACACAGATCATGACTTTGGAACTTACGGGGTCGTGGAGGTCTATGCAACATCTGCTTATCCCGTGTGATATCTCAGGGGAGCGAAATCAGGTTTTGCTGCGACATGGATAAACAAACACAAACGTGCTGGGACATAATTGAATTACTTCCATGCACATAAAGCACTGAAGATGAAGGGTGGGTTCCCGTGGACATGTTTGTGTGTCTTGTTCAAGCTGTAAGGTGATCTAATGTCATCTCACTGACAACTCTGTGGAAGCGTGTGCTGTCACATACGTAGCATTTTTGTTTCAAACACATGTAACGAGGCAATCATTGAGATATATAATTAATTCACTGTCTTTGTCGTGTCTGTTAATATTTTATATTGGATGCAAAGATGCAACTCAGAAGACAAAAAAACAACTAATTAAGACATTAAATTTAAATAAACCCATCCACTCATAAGTCCGCTCATTTAGTCACAGTATTATTTTTGCAGAGACTGGAAACAGGAAGAACGACCGCAGGCCTGATGCTGTCCTGAGAAACCTCACTTACTGACAGGTTACACTGTCCACTGCAGTTTGTACACTGTTAATACTGATAAAACAGCGTTTTTAGTTACATCATTTGCTTACACACTGCAAAAAAAAAAGAAAAAGAAGAAGAAGCATTTCATTTTTACACATCCTATTTGAGAGCACTGTGGTTTGCACTTTGTTTGCTTTAATTTTGTATTGTATGCACTGTGTTTTTGTCCAAAGACTACTTGGTAAGGTTTAGAAAGAGGTTAAAACAAGTCCCAGCGTGTAAATAAAATTTGCTGGAAAATAGTGCTGACCCAGAGCTTTTAAATGTAACAGCATCTCTATCTGACAAAGTGGGAGTTGGAAACTGTCTCACAGGACTTACACTTGTCTTTTGGGCAGTTTTAAGAGCCCAGTAGCTTTGACAGAACAGCAGCATTTGATGCTCTATGAATAAGAGCAGCTTGAGTCTTGGTCTCTGTAAATCTTTGCGGGAACTTGAACCTCTCATACGTGTTTTAAACATGTTGGTGACGTATAAAGTTGATGCGGTGAACTGAATTTTTTCTGTTCTATGTTTGGTTAACAACTGTAGCACAAAATGTTTTGAAATTCTTATCATACTGATTTGCATCAGTGACAGGCTGCTTCTCCACAGAGCTGCACTCGGGCTTGTGGGTACTGTAGTACTGTGGTATCCGCCATGGCAAAACAACACAGAACAAAACTTGTAGTATTTTTCCAACTAAACTGGTGACTACACCTTAAACCTGCGGGGTATTATTTCATTTCATTTCTATCTCTCTGTATAGGCCCCTCCCATCAGCTGCGCTTTCATGCAGTGTGTCATGATTTGACAAAAAATTAAACATATCTACTTGAAATGATGATAAAATGTCACCATCTCCCTTTGAGCTGAACACGGTGCATCCTCTGCAACAGTAAACACATAAAAGCATCTGAAAAATGCTACATACTCAAATCATTGGTGAACATAGCTACAAAGGAGCACACGTGCTATGCAACTCACCATGCCATTATAGTGCATTTTAATGCGGCAATGTTTTAACTAAAACATTCGCTAAAATATGGCATGTATTATTTAACTTATTATTAATTCATGGTCAGTTCCAGCACTGATAAACATGTGCGTCTTTGGAGAGCCCTGAAGAAGTGTACGTACAGGCTGAATCCGAAACTTAAAGAGACGTATGGTGCTGCCAAGTGGAATGCTTACAGCTTGGCACCAGTGAGCATTTCCTTATATGCAGTGTTGATTACTTGGCCTAGATACAACAATATGGATTATTCTTATCTTCACTCCTCCGAATGATGTGATGCATCGGGGGCACGGGGTTTCTAAGTTCACCGTTTTACGTAAAGCGTTTTAAAGAAGAATTGATATGTAGTGATATATTTCCTTAAGCCTGACACCAGCTCAGTGATTCAGTTATGCTCTGGTCTTTAGGTTATCTGTGAGATCAAGATATACAAGGAATACTGAATGTAGACTCTTACACCACACTTTTTTATTCTTTTCTTTTTTTTATTTTTTAGAAACTGATTATTAAACCATTGCTGAAAAGGGAGCTATGGATTGATTAGAGGTAATTACTTAACTGCAGGCCAGAAAAAGAAAAAAAAAGAGCTTTGGATTGAAAGCTACCGGCCATTCACTCGACACTAAAGAGCATGAAAATCTCAGCTGCAGTCTGTGGGAGTAGCTAAGCAGCCATGCAGAAAGGACGCCTTTAGAAATCTGTCTGCATTTCTTTGACGGCTGCAGATTACGACTGGATTGGTTTTAAACTCCTGACAAGACGTTGGAAAAGCTCCCTGACAGAGTTATGATTGGGGCTGAGTGGCCTTAACAGTATGCTTTGTCAGAAAACATTAGCACACACGCAGACTGATGTTTAAATGGTGATGCTATTCAAGGATTTGTGGGAGGAAAAAGTCGTATTCGCTTTCAGTGATCTGGTTCATCCCACAATTGCTTGATTGTGTTATTGTCCAGCCAAATCACGAATGCCATTCACTGGTATTTTAGGAAAATGTCAAGACAGGAACATAAGCTCAGGAGAGGAAATTCAAAGCAATCTAACGCTTTTTTAAGCAGCAGAAAAACACAGTTTGACAAAAGAGCGGAGAGCCTAATCTAATCAGAAATCAACTTTTCCCACCAAGCTGCCTTTAAATACAACCAAAGCAACAATTCTGCAGTTTTCATCCTGCGATAGAAATATTGAGCAAACTAAAAGGATCGTGTTGAGCCTAACTGGTAGCTTCTTCACTTCTACGTTGTTCCTGATTGTAAACTTCAACAGGATTGTGATGATTACAATAACAAAACCTCCTATCTCCACAGAACCAGCTCTTGGTTGCCTTTTTGTTCAGTACTCCTAGCTAAAACTAATGCAGTCTAATACATCAGTCCAATCATTGTGCATTGTATACTTGCATCCCCTTTATCAGTTACACCTGTAAAGTCAAATATCACACCCCTGCATTATGGTTCATATTTACATACCACATACACTATGGTTCAGATATGTACAGTGCAGACTGAGGTGATAACACGAAGTACAGCAGTGTCAGCAAACCTTAAAGTTTTAACAGTAATTAAACATCCTTAAGCACATTAATGTGAAATGAATGTGTGTGTTTGTGTGCACTGTGGTTTATGATAGCCAGGAGTGTCAGAAAAGTCTATCAGAAATGAATACCGGCCCTAATCCCTCGAAACCTGGTTAGAGGTTCAGTGTGTTGTAATGACTTAAAGGCAGACCTCCTGCATAATAAATATGAAAACAATATTCTAGTTTCAGCTGAGTTTCTACACTTGAAACAGGTCAAAGTAAAGACCAGTGTTTCACAGATCCCTGGTAAAAGACTGTTAAATAAAAGGATCAGGAAACGGTTTGCATCTCTAATTAGAACTAAAGCTTTCAGTGCACATTAGTATCATTTTTCAATATTATGTTACATTTCAGCCCATTCTCACGGCAAATAAATTAGTCACGAAAAGTTATTCATGTTCAGGAACACAAACTGTCCCATTTTTTCATAACAGTTGGCACAACTGGAAAGGCAGGCACAGTACACGAGGCTGCAATGCCGATACATCACCCTAGCAACCAAGAAAATTGAGCTGCTGAGGTTTTAAAGTGAAAGCCAGCCTCTTCAGTTTCGAAACATGTATTTTTTACACCATTCAAAGCTGAAAACATTTCATTTTGTGTAGATGGACAAGAATCAGTATATATCAGACTGGTCCGAAACTCAAACCAGCTGTTTAAAAGCTGGGTCTATTTCACAAACCAACCAGCAGACAGTACCATGTAATTTATGGTGATTCACTGAGGAGGACAACGTTTTCTTCAGAAAAATTACATCAATATAATTTTCATGTCAGTTATGCTGCCTCACTCCAGGGAGCACAACAAGCTAAGTGAATGGGGTGCCAAAATATTTGCTCTATGGACTCCTTAATTAAATCTGTCCATGCAATTTGTAAGTGAAGTCAGTCTGAGTCACAACAACAGGGGCGTGTCCAGGGGGGACACATGGGGTGACACCAGTCCCACTAATGCCACTGAGTTCGTTGACTACTGTTAATCTTTGGATGGATGAGTGCGTGGAACAACCAGTACAGCTGTATTTAGACTTATTTAATATTAATATTGCTTATTTAAAAATAGTTGGTTATTTAATCACAGTATATTTATATTTTAAAAGTTTTCAGATTTTAAAATATAAATAGACTGTTTTATAATGCTATATTATAAAAATAAAGCTACCTAGCTGTATATAAGCAATTTAAAGCATCTGCAGAGGATAAAATTATATATAATGAGTGAGCCATAACTTTGATCCAGTAATATCACACATATTATTGCGGATAATGAACTTCCATCTGATTTCCACTGGTCATTCTGTGCACTGCAGTTATAAATTATAAGATGAATTTGACTTTCCAGTGAGCTGCTGTCAGAAGCGCAGACCATGCGCCGTCTGTATAAATCGGATGTGCGCAAACGTGAGCGCTGCTGTCCGCCGCCATTCAAAACAAACACTGGGCCCGGAACAAGGAAGTCGTGCACCTGTTGCTCCTGCCTTACAGTACCTTTCCACACGTACTGCGCTTTCTATAATCTAAGGTAAGAAACCTGTATTACCAGCTTCTAAGAATAACTCGACTTAAGTATCGATTCGGAAAAACTGCGTGCAGGAACCCGTCGCTGGGAAGGCGCCGACAGAATCAGATCCAGACACATCAGTATTCTGACTTCTTTTAACAGAAGAGTTGTGAAGCCTCATCATGGCAGACGCGGAGGATGAAGTAGTTAAAGGAAGTGAAGAGCAGCAGCAGCAGGCGGAGGAGGAGGTTGATCTCAGCTCCTCTCCGACCCCTCCGGAGGACTCTCAGACAGCTGCTGGCCGCAAAGGGGACGCGCAGGAGCGGCCAGCGGAGAGCGTGGCCACCTCGACCCAGGGCCGTCACCTACTGGTGGAGCCCACCCTGGACCAGTTTAAACTAAGGAAGTTTTTCGTGTTAAGGGTAAAATATCATCAGCGTTTCCTCTTGACGCAAAGTGCTCCCAGTAATATGTCACACATTTCTGTAAGCGCACTGATGCCTGGGTTAGACTTTTATTTGGAATACTTTCATTTTTTTAATACACTATCTTCTTTATTTACTATATTTAAGAGACACAACATATAATTTGTCATTTCATAGGACTCCATATGAGAAAGTAGCTCATCTGGCTTGAAGGAGCAAGCTTCTTCCTGGTTTTAGTCCCGCACTTAACTTGTGGTTGAAACATGCCTAAGCTGTTTCCTGTCTGTGGCTTAAACTCATCAGCCCAGAGTGGACCACACACCTGGGTAACGTCATTAAAAACTTTATTTTTAAATAATGATAAAGTATAAAGTGTGCAAAGGTTTCAACAGAACCATGTAAGCAATCTGTATAGCACCAAACATAATAAAGGCGAGTTTATGTTAGAAAAAAATGAGTATATAGGTTGGAATACCTTTTTTTACTTAAAAAAAAAAAGTACCAACAACAAGCTGAACGTTATCAGCATCGCTAAGATTCTGTTCATTGGAGGCCTGTTGTTTTGGATTTTGATGGGAAATCAGTCATACCTGCCATGTTGCCAGGCCAGCTCAGCACCATCCTCAGATTACAGAATGACTGTCAAGAGCACCTCAATATGAACTCCTAATCTTTTCACTCGCTCCAGCTTGGCATTGAAATAATAAAACATAAAGTGCAAGACTGGCAGAGCATTCAAAACCAGAAATGCTCACAGATGACAGTGTGTTCTGCGCTGGAGTGTTCCCTCGTGTGTTCAAATACCTGACTTACTCACATTTCTACACGCTCGGCTCTCTTCGTTCGCAGACATTTTCACACGCCCGGGCTTCATGCTTGTGTTTATTGTGATTTCGTTTGACACGCACACACGCTGACATTTTACTAGTCCCAGCTGCACATCTGCCTCAAAGATTACCCCTTAAGCTTTCTGTGCACACGTTGTGATTGTCACAATGGAAAATTAGAAAGTGACACCCGTGCATTTCTGTCTCCTCAGCCTGGCACTCTGAATCAGGCCATCAAAGACGTTGAAGCTCTGGTGAATGAGGAGGTAGATGGCAGCGTTCTCAGCGTTTGGCTGATGGCAGAGTGAGTTCATGAGATCATGTTCTGTTATACTGAAAACCACTAGAATAAATGAGCAATTTCATATTGTGTTCATTCATTTGAATTCATTCAAATCATATTCTGTTCTGTCCTGACCTAGCTAACTCAAACTTGAACACAGGTGTATTCCAGTTACTGTAAGTTTTTCATGTCTTTGAGAGAACGATGTGATCGATTTACTAGTGGATAGTCCATTTGCACTTATTTTGAAAGTTCAGTTGCTGCTAATTCGCTAGCCTTTCCTGTCTCGCCACATGCAGGTTGATCAGCTAATAGGTGGCTGTGGCTCAGGAAGTAATGCGGGATTGAAGGATGGTGGTTTGATCCCCGGCTCCTCCAATCTGCATGCCAAAGTAGCCTCAGGCGAGATACTGAACCTAATGCTCCTAATGCGCTCATCAGAATGTGAATGTGTGGGGTTTTTACATCTAAAACACTTAGATGTAGGAAAAAGTGTTTGTATGAATGTGTGTGTGAATTGTGGAGTTTGTGTGCATCCGCAGGATAAAATGGAAAGACAGCTGATATTTTATTTTTGCTATATTTCCAAATGTTTCTGTTCTCATCAAAGCCAAGAAAAAAACCCCTCCTCGAATACCTCTTAATCTCAAGCAGAGATAGTGATTGAACACAGAGCAACACAAAGTGACTGCAAGACATTTACAAAGTGCACTCGATGTGATGTCAGGTTGCATCACTCCTGCACAAGCTTTCAGGAAACATTTAAAAGGCTGGCCATGTGAGAATGAATAATGCATCCCAGTTTATGCGGTTCTGGGTACATACACACACACACATGCACGTTAACGCCTGTCCTACATTTGGCCCGCTGTTATCATGGCCATAGAAGCCAGCGTAGGACTTCAAGCAACAGAAAGAGTGCATCATGTGGTAATTTTGCGACTCTGCTGCAGAATTTGCCCCAAGGGAGGCCGAAGACTTATGTCAGCAAAGCATGAGAAATTCCTCAAATTTGGCTTAGCTGAAGGTTGTCACTTGCTTTACAAAAAGTCGTCTCAATTGCTGTACATTTCTTATAATAGGGCCATCTTTTAAAAATACACTAGGTGGTGTTTTTTATGTAGGAAAAATGAGAGAAATAATGTTAGTTACACTATTTTCCATCAGTTAATTTTCAGAAAAGCCCCGGAAGATTCTTTAAGTTACTTAAAGTCATACTTTACATACTTTGGGTAAATCTGGGCAATTAAATGCTTCTTTTGATTGTCCAGAGATAAAACCTGGTCTGTCCTGTTTTCTAGCTGGCTTTACTTTTAGCATACATAGATCTCATTGTCTCAGGATAGACTTGTGTCTTTTTACAATCTTCATGACAAGCCAAGCCATTTAGAAGCCACTGTGCCTTCATATTTAGCTTAGAGTTGCATGCAACCATATTTCTAAAGGGGCGGCAGCAATGTGGCAACCAGAGATAAAGGCATGTGTGGGAAATTGTGTGAATTGTGGTAATGATAGATAGATATTTATCTCAGTTTTAAGCAACGCAGTTGAGCTCATTGATCAGCGGCCTCTCACCAACTCCTTTGAGATTTTAAGCTATGCTAACAGTCTGCTAGCTGTAGCAAAAGCTAGCGGAAAGAAAACAAACAATTTTTCAAAATGTACCCTACCAAACAGTGTGCAGGTTCCTGCAGAGGTACTTCCTGTCGGTTTCTGTCCTGACCAACAGTTTGTTTTGTCAGGCTCGAGTGCTTAACAGCATGTCAGCCCACCCACAGTGTGCATCACATCTGTAGCATGCTTGCTGCCCCGTGCCCAGTCAAGGTTAACTCATTTCATCAGCACAGTCACAGCTCTTCACCCACACCTTTCTATAAAGCTTTGACTGTTCAGTGAACTGTCTTCTCTGGCTTACGGATGCCAGCAGCAATCAGGAGTGTTTCACTCTGAGGTGACCAAGTGCGCCCAGCTCAGTGGGCTGTAAGAAAGGGAGCTTCTCCAAGAGAATCCATGCCACCACGAATTAGCTGTTCGCACAGCGGTGAGGGATGGAGTGTGTGGATGAATGTGTGTTTAATGATGGTTTTTTTGTGATTTCAATTAGCACTGCAAACATTTTTGGAGACATTTTGAGGGCATAAAAGAAAGCCCATTTTTCCAGTAAAAATGTAGGGCTTCAGAAATGCTTACATCCATATTGTATGATCTTTGCCCAGGGCATTTTTATTTTACTTCGTGAACTGTAAGAGTACATAATTGAGCAGCTCTACAATATGTGTGCGTGTGTGTTAACTTTATATGACCTCCAGAATTCCAATCATTTTTGGCTATTTTTGCTTATTTTTTAAACTTGCTTATGAAAAATGTAAAACATTTTATTAAGTGTTTTGTTTTGAAAGGTTTTTAGTGAAGTAATAAATGAGTGAGGTTGATTTTCTTGTTGCTGATGCTGTTTCCTAATACCGCAATGCTGCTAATCCATCTTTATAGCAGGTGAATAAACAAGTTAGTTTACTTGAAGAAGAGTATGACGAGTCAGTGAAAGCAAAATAACTTAAGAATACCTTTTGTTGGAAGCTCTTTGAGTGCTGACATTGTAATATTTGAATACTGAAGCTGAAATATTTTTTTATTTAACATTTAAAAACCTGCTTTTTTCTGTTCTGTTTTTCTTTTTGTTCTTGCTCACACACTGTTTGGTTGTTTCAGAGTGGATCACTGGAACAATGAAAAGGAGCGCATTGTTCTCATCACAGAATTCTCTCTCCTGGTCTTCAAGTACGACTTCATGATGTTCAACTGTGACCAGATGCAGAGGATCCCACTTAACTTTGTGGACCGCATCTCCCACGGCACCTTCAGCTTCCCAAAGCGCTCCCTGCTGGAGTAAGTCCGCTCATTTTGTCCAACAGTAAAACGTGCCTTCTAAGCTTTAAGCTTTAAGATTCGAGTCACTGAGTAGAGTTAGTGGACTGTAAAAATGACATTCAAAAACAATACGACTGTCAGTTGATTACTAATGCTTATCATCTACAGTCCTGTGCATTTCTTTGCATTTTTCTGGAAAACTTAAATTAGGTGCAGGAATTAATTGAAATGTGCAAACATACATGGAAATAGTTTACATAAGGCAAAAACAGTGTTTGTACTATCCTGCCAAGCTTGTAAGTCAATATTTAGTCTGACTTTTATTCGTCAACACAGACTGAACTTTGTTATTCAGCTTTTTTGTCATTTCTTTAGGTAGTCTTCTTTTAGGTAGGCTTCTTAAAGGACAATCAAAGCTCCTTTTTGGATGTTGGCTGCCTTTTGTTTTTTTCTCTATCATGGTGATTCCACACTGCTAAAACAATGTTGAGGTGTAGGCTCTGTGGAGGCCAGTCCATGACTGTTAGTGCTCCATTGTGTGTTTTTTCTATTCAGGTATGTCTTACTGCATTGGTAGTGTGTTTAAGATCATTTTCATGCTAAAAATTAAGCTGTTGCCAATCAGATGTTTTGCAGATGATGTTATCTGTCCATCCATTTGCTTCCGATTATCCTTTTCAGGGTCTTGGGGGGCGCTGGAGCCTATCCCAGCTGTCTTAGGGTGAGAGTCGGGGTACATACTGGACAGGTCACCAGTCTGTTGCATGGCTAACACATAGACACAGACAACCATTTGCACTCACATTCACACCTATGGGCAATTTAGGGTTTCCAATTAGCCTATCCCCACTAAGTGCTTGTCTTTGGACTGTGGGAGGAAGCCGGAGTTTCTGGAGAGAACCCACGCAAACACGGGGAGAACATGCAAACTGCACACAGAAAGACCTCAGCCTGATAGTGGAATTGAACTCAGGACCTTCTTGCTATGAGGCAACAGTGCTATGGTGGATCAAAATCAAATCATACTTTTCAGCTGTTGTAATTTCATCAGTTTTGACAAGATTGATCTGAAACACAACCCAAACCACGACAGACCATGTTTTACAGATGGCTCTCTGTACATGCCTACTATGATTTGAACCGAAAATGTCAAATTTGGCTTTATCTCTCCATCAGACCTGTTGTTACTGGCTTTCAGTCCAGTTCTTGTGTCATTTGGCATTCCTCAGCCTTTCCTTCCTCTTTCCCTTCCTTAGGAATGACAGCTGTAAATTCTGCTGAGACCATTCCTGATTAGCCTTCTGTGAACCGTTGCTTCCTGTTTCTTAAGGACATGACTCTACGATACTGTGTGCTATAGATAGTTTCTTAGGCCTGAAACTTCTTCTTTTGTCCTCCACTTGCCCAGTTTTCTTTTTTTATCGATTCAGCTAAATTAGAAATTAAAACATAAAGTAGTGGTTCTGTTGTTTAGTGGTTTACACGTTTGCCTAACAAGTGAAAGACCTTGAATCTAATGTTAACAAGGCCATTTCATGTAAAACAAATTTGCCAAATCATACATACGGAGCTACCTGCTGTGGTGAGCCTTTGTGAATAACAGATCAGCCAAAGTAGCTTTTTGCTATTAACGAATGCCCAAGGATGCAATTTGAAATCGTTTTTTGCTAAGTTGTCTGATTTGTTTGGGTTAGTTCAGAGAAAAAAGATCAAATAAAACCTCTGAAAATTGTCAGATGCAAGGACTGGACTGAAAATGGGAGAATAAGCAGCTAATGTCCATAGAGTAACTGAAAAAACAGAAGAACTATTGCTCAAGACCATTTTAAAAATGACTCCTTGTCTTGGTCCTAGGAAGCAAAATAAAAAGAAAAGGGGGAGCTCGAGAAATGTCCTGTATGCCTACAAATGTTTGCAGGAATTTCACATTGGTATTTAAACTGAGCAAACAGCGGTGTTAATTAAAGAAAAAAGGTTTTACTGTACAAAATCAAATGGGATTATGACGGTCATTTTAGTCCCTAAATTAGTTTGCTGACTTCAGGGTTAAATGCAGAAGTTTAGAGTGTCGTGGCTCTGAATCATAACCACGAAAGCTTCCTGACACTACATTAAACTACTCTTTGTGGGGTTTAGTCGGTCATTAACAAACGAAAATGTCTACCTGGAGAATTATAAATATTAGCTCCAATTATCTTCACTCTGCTCTAATTTGTTTCACAAAGCTCAATTCCCCGTGAAGAATAAGTCCCTTTGCTTCATCATTAACCGTTACGCCTTAACGTTAAACATGCCCGGTCACATTTGTGGCCGGTCTGTAATCATCTCACAGCTGATTTTAATCTAGTATCATATAACACGGTGTCAAATTTAAAGAAACGTTAGAAGATGTAGGAGAAAGTGTGAAATGTGTGCGGCGGATCGGTGCAAGGAGCAAATGGGGACAGCATGGATGGCGAGAGTGTTTGCAGCAAGGTTTTTGAGGGTAAGGAGTGCAGAGCTGTCACTTGGAGCTGTCACTTAACTGATTAGTGGCAAAATTAATGCAGTCCTTTCATCTAAACCTTTTAAAGACGGCTCAGGGGATACCAAACCAACTAAAACTAATTTGATGAATAAAACGTAATGTGCTGTGAAGAGCTTAGAGAGCGCGGCCTTTATTGGAGGTTTTATCTCCACGCATTACATTAAATTATACATAAAATGCTCGTGGAAGCCACCCGGGAGTCCGGCAGTAAAGAGACTGTTTCAAATGAGAAAGACTGGAGCCTCAAACATTTCCTCTTTCTGTCTTCATCTTCAGCACTCCTTCCCTTTCATTCCCCGTCTTCCTCTTCGTCTCTCCCCCAGGAAGTGTCTTCTTTTTTTTTTTTTTTGTCTAGGTCGTTCCTATTTTGAGAGAAGCCGATCTACAGTAATGTTCATGTATATATGGAAATGAATCTTCCTGCTTCGCTCCTCTTTTGACGCTTCACGAAAACTTTGTTTCCACACGACACCTTAATACGAGGCCGGCTGGGGAGATGAGCTGCAGTGTTAATGATTCGTTTCTGAGTGATGGAGGAGCTCAGTGGCGAACAGAGAAAAGACAGAGCCAAAGTCATGACGTCATGTCCCCATAGCTCCTCTATGAGTTTCTGTTCACTCGAAACATGTGTCTCGCTAACACCCCAGGGCTTATGGGAAATGGTGTTCACTTAAGGTTGCATAAAACATGAATTTATAAAAAAGAAACAACAATCTTAGGCGATTACAGTCGTATTGCGAAAGTCTTTATTGCAGTGCTGTACTTTGAGCTACCAATGTAAAAGTCAGAGAATCTTCTGTGTGGAGCCGATGTCCAGATAAACACATCCATGTGACCTGCAGTACATATCTGGCTTAAGCCATGTGTTTTTGAATTGTGTCGTGCCTTCAGATCTTTGGACACAAAACAAAGCTGTGAAACTATTTAACTGTGATCTGCTGCTGGCAAATTTAATGCAGGTGTTCTAGTTACTTCCTGTGTATTTAAAAACACAAACAATAATGCGGGGAAGTAATGATGGTGCAGTTTGCAGCGTTGTCGCCTTGCGTCTTACGTCGCCTTGCGTCTTACATCAGGAAGGTTCCTAGTTGGAATGTCTCTGCTCTCCCTGTAACAGACTAACCCAGGGGCCCCCAATCCCCAGTCCACAAGGGCCGGTGTCCCTGCAGGTTTTAGATCTCACCTTGAGTCAACACACCTGAATCACATGATTAGTTCATTACCAGGCCTCTGGAGAACTTTAAGACATGTTGAGAAGGTAATTTATCCATTTAAATCAGCTGTGATGGATCAAGGACACATCTAAAAACTGCAGGGACACCAACCCTCGTGTACTGGGGATTGGGGACCCCTGGACTAACCCAAAGTCAGCTGGGATTGTTTCCAGCACCTTTCTAGAAACCTTTGAATATATAGGTGGTCCAGAAAGTACTATATGTGTGGGTGAATTAGGGTGACCAGATTAAAAAATGCTGTAGTCATCGTTCCATCCACTGGGATACAAAGTGCTCGCCGTATGTTCACTGCATTTACTTAACGCAGGAGCTGGGAAAATTACATTCAAATACCTGCACCTATTTGTTTGCATTGTCTGTTGGGATCTGCTCACTATAGTGTAAACGAGCTTTGGATGGTCAGTATGACTGGAAAAGCACCCTTTAAATGCCTGTTGGTTCACATTCCCTTATCAGGAATATGCAATGCTCCACCTCCGTCTGCAATGTTGATCCCACCCAGCGGGGCTGCATTAATCAAATACAAAGGCTTCTTCTTCCTTTATAAATCAAAAAGCTCACAGAGTGATGAAACAATTCTTTTACTGACCTAGAGCAGAGAAATTCTGCTACCTGTGTGATTTTGTGCTGTTGTTCTTCGAGGCAGCCGCAGCGTGATTTGAATGCTGACAGTTGTCATCTGACCACTTGATGTCAGTGTGCACCCTTGGTGAAGGGAAGGTTCAAGTCAGGAGCACGCCACATCACATTTCTTCATGTCATGTCATCATGGATGATGATAGGATCACATCCAAACCCCTTTCATGGTATGGGATACGGCTCTGGCAGAGAATCAGCACATTGTCTGACCGCAGTGAGGCAGTTTGTGGCATTAAATGTACTACTGTTGGCTACATTTCTATATCAAAGGCACGGTATCAGAGAGATGACATCAAAGGATGACTCTTTAATTTGATTATTTCCATTTTTAGTCTGATTGCCTAAAAGTAATAATACAATTAAAGTTCCTGAGTGAAAGCACTTCTCTTAACAATTGACCTCAAGTGTTCCCAACCTCCTCAGAAATAAGCACATTGTGTGTGTGTAGTACCTCTTATTTGTGTGTGTGTGTGTGTGTGTGTATGTGTGTGTGTGTGTGTGTGTGTGCGCGCACCCCACCAGTCTCCCGAAACCTTGATGATGTCACTGGAAACCGTGGAGGGAGTGTCAGTATTTTTAGTCCTGATTATTGTGTTTTCTTCACACATTCTCCAGGTGCACCCGTGAAGAAAAAGCACAGTTTCTTCTGCATCTGTGGGGAAAGATGTGTTTTAAGTGCCTTCTTTCCAAACTGTCTAGACAATCTAATTACCCAGCACATCATCTATTTTTTTTTTATTCCCGTCTGAGAGAGCTGGGTGTGGAGGTTTAAAGAAGCCCCGCTAGAGGTTGCTTCAGTAACTGTTGTAAGAAAAAAATATATATTTAAGAAGGCTAGAAGTAATCCCAGCTCTGCTCTCCTTTGCTTCTCATCTGGTCGGATACTTTTCTCTCTGTAAGGCTTCAGAATGTGTGTAGCCAACTATTATTTAGCCCCCATCTTCATCTGCTCAAGTTAGTTTTAATAAATAAAATGCTTCCTCACTCATACAAGCGAGGTAATTAACTTGTATGTTACTGATGAATGGTGTGTCAAACGTCTTTATTCTGCTTTTAGGCTGTAGTGAAGTCATTCGACCACACCTATACAAACTAAAGCAGCATATACATTCAGACAGCAGGTGGCAGGCAGTACAAAGTAGGTACTTAATGTATCGTCAGCAAAACACACAGTTGCAGACCTCATGAGATGAGCATTAAGTGAAAGCAGCTGCAGCTGTTGTAAACCAAAGCAGGCTAATTCCATATATTTGTATTATAACTCAGCTAGATTTTTCAATCTGTACATTTATCATAAAGAAAAATAAAGTCTTTTGAACGTTACCTTTTGAACTCAAACTTGATGGGCAAATGTTCTATAGTTAGTCACATAAATACAAATTTGCAAACATTGGAAGAGGAGGGAGGTTTTTCACATTTGTATCAGTAAAATTATGGAGAAAAGTGTTAAATAAATTTGTGCAAGTGCCACAGTCAACATCAAGTATGCAGTAAATGTTTGCTGAGCTTGCATGGTCCACCAGTGGATCCTTTATTTCCATTAAGGTGAAGTTACGGTGCTGCAGACATCTTTTTTTTGGTCTATGGTGTTGATGCTATGAATAGGTAGAATTTGGATTCATTGAAAAGTGAACAGGAAAGAAAACAGAAGCAGAGTTCACCACAGACACAAGAGAAGCACTAAAAATATCATGAGATGGACTATCAACTCATTACCAGGACCAGGACTTAGGAATGTGTTCAGTCTGTAGTCTTTTTAGATCAAGCTAAACAGTAAACCTGAAACACGTGCAAAAAAGGTTCAGTGGGCTTTGCCATAATTGCACTTTTAAAAACGCAAACTGTCCTCTGCATAAAATGCAAAATTAAAAAACAATCAGATTTGAATTTGCACAAGTGAAACAAAGCCCAGCAAAATCACATACGTAACTGTAAGAATATAATGCCTAGCTTTGTAGCTCTACCTGTACTGCAAGTCTTGTTCCAACTGTAAATACAACAGGAAACAAACAAGCTAAGAAGCCCAAAGCGTAAATGAGGAGCAGAGTGTGTACGCAGGTTGCACCCGTGGTGTACAGTATGAATTAATAAACGGCAGTAGACTCAGACTCATGGTTTGGGGCAGGCTGCTGTAAATTCAAACACCTGGGGAGCAGCTTTCAGCCTGTGGACTCTGCTTTTTCACGGTGGAAACATCATTGCCAACAGCCTGCAGCTATGATATCGCAGCGTATGCACGACTGTATGTACAGTATCACGGCTGTGTGTTTTAGGCTTCAGAGGTTGCATAAGCAGTCTGATCATGTGTGCAGCTCAATTCCCCATCTTCTCTTTGTTTTTCTACGTACCAATCCACCTTTGCTTTTCATCTGTTTTTAGTCCTTTCAGTGCAACCTTGTTTGATGGATACATCTATGGATGGCTGACAAACCCGCAGGCTGTGTTGAGCAATCAGACCAGATTTGTTTATGTGCTCTTAGACAATGTGGGACACTTGCCATGATAACTGGAGCTGGGATTGATATTTATCTTGCATGTTGACTTATGAGTCCGAAGCGCTTGAAAGCCCAGTGAGGAATTTATCGTCACCTGCCCTAAAGCTCAGAAAACACATGCGTCTCTTAAGCATGTGTGCATTTTGTATAAACACTGTGTATTAAGTGGAACTGCAATGGGAAGGTCAGGGAAGGGTGGATTTCCCCAGTTTGACCTTTTTCTCGCCTTTATTTTGGTGCAAACCTTGAATCGGCCCTGATTGCCTGTTTTTCCAGTTGTGTGATTCGGTGGCTGTAACGAAATGAGGTGCAGTGAAAGTCCAACCCCAGCTCTGCCAAATAAACACAGTGAAAACTTCCAAGGCCTCTGGCTGGAAAGCCCAGCCCTGCTCTGCCTGTTTGGGCTGGTCCCTCTCACAGTGATAACTTACCTGTGGAATTCTCCAAAGCTTTTTTATATCCTCATTGATACTCGGGCAATAGGTGCGCACTTTTACAAAGGGCAGTGTGTACAAACCTAACTCCACCATCCTCACCCTTGGAGCTGAAATATAATCAGTCTTTTAGGCTGGGCTTTGCTTTTGTGCCATTTTTTCTTTTTCTACCTGCACAACATTTGCTCAGGAGGAGGCACAAAGTGTTCAGCAGCCACATTGTCATTTTGAAAGCACTTGTGTAAACAGGGCTAGATGATTGCATTATGATGCAGCCCCTCCCTGGGACCGTGACATATCAACAGCTACACCACTATTGTTTAGCCTCAGGTGTTTAATTCTGGTTGGCAGGAAGTGCTCTGTTGCACAAGGCATGTGGTAAAATGAGCACATAGGCATGACAGGTCATTAAGGAAACGAGAACACTGTTGGGAAATCATCTCCATCCTGATTTATTTCTCCTCTTTGTCGCCTTTTATTATATGCAAACCAGCAGGTACGTTTGCCACCAAAAACTGCGACCACTCACGCCACCTTGAGCCGTGACAGCCGCTGACAGAATCGCAGGATCCGTCTCAGGCTGTGTTCTACAGTTGCACTTTGCAAGCGACAGTTTGCAGTTTTTATTTAGTAAATTGCGCAAGTTGTCTCTTGAAATCTGTCTTCACTTCAGGGTCTCTGCATGGTGTTGAACACTGAAAAAACCTGAGTGTTTGTGCTTCCACGCATCCGTGCTACTTAAGCAGCGATGAGTAATGTGTGGGGTCAGTGTTATTTCATACCTGATTGTCAGTGTTAAAAATGTGCAGAAGGTTAATGAGTTAAATCCACAGTGTGGTGCAAATCGTCACAGGAATCTGTGATAGCGGGGGTGGTGTGTGGGCATTTGTCTTATCTCCAGTGATCATATCTGCCTTCCAAGAAAAAGTGAAAAACGCATCAGCTGCATATAAACAACATTACAGAAAAGCGTATAACTATAGAGGGATGTTTAACAAAGAAACGCTAAAAGTTGGACTTGGAAAAATTAAATACAATGGGTTTTTTTTCAGGAATATATTCCATCATCATAAAAGAAATCTTTAAACCACAGTAGACCAGCCATTGCATTAGACACTAACCCCAACAGTTATACAAATAATCAAGCCATTAAATGTTTTAGTTTCAGATTCAAAATGATAACTAAATTTCCATTCAGTTCAATTTTATTTATATCATAGACCTTACAAAATTAGAGGGAAAACGCCCAAACCTCCCTCAGACAATATCAGTTTCATTTATTCCAGCATCAGCTTGAAAACAGATTTTGGGGTTTTTTTTTAACAAAAACCCTAAAAACTGTAACGGGATCCCACGTTTTACACAAAATAACCTCACACTATACCTTCAAATGACTCAGATCCAAAAGTACTTGGGGCAGCATCTCTCCCCCACCCAAGAGTGAGCAATCCAGTGGTTTCCAGCAGAAAAGCTTGGTGCTGACATGGGTGATTGGGACCAACAGATGGGTCAAGGGGAATGCAAGCATTGTACTAGGAGGAAGAGAAAGATTAGTCTTAAGCTTTCACAGTCTTACACAGTCTTATCTATTTTCCAACTCTGACCTGTGGTCATGAGATCTGGATGAAGACCAATAGAATAAGGCCACAGGTACAGCGCTGTAATGAGGTGGGGCTCAACCTTGGAAATAGAACGAGGAGATTGACCATCTGGTGGAAAATCATAGTAAATTTACTGCTTCCTCTTGTTTAGTGGAGCTAGTTGTTTTTCGGATATTTGACAAGGACTTCTGCTGCACACCTACCTTCGGAGGTTATCCAGGCGGGGAGGTTATATATCATCTGGCCTAGGAACGCCTCAGGATCCCTGAGGAGGAACTGTCAAATGTTACTGGGAAAAGGACGGCTGGAATGCTACCATGACGTGTCTTTGGTTGAGGGGAAGATGAATGAATGTATGGATGGTTGGATGATTGGCAGTAACTTCTTTCATACATTTCCAACAGGCAAACTGAGCATAGCTTTAGTTCTGTATGGTCACAGAGTTAATCCAAGCCTGCAATCCCCACCAATCATCTGATGGATCCTCTCATGTCCTTTTGGAAAATGCAATACAGGATGCACTATGCAAGTTTGTCTTAGCCTGCCTACAATTTTTGGTGGCCCTGCAAAACAGGTTTGCAACCCACCCCAACCTCAGCTCCTCTGTTTCATTTCTTATTCGTGCCATCTTTGACTTACTTATTTACTCTGTGTTATGAGGGTCTTAATGCTGTTCACGGTGCTTTAGGCTTTCAGTGGGTGTTTGTGTGAAAGTGCAGTTAATCCCAGAACTGAAACCACCAAACATGAATGACTGCAAGTAAAGACTGTGATATCGTTTTGACTAAAGCAGTCTTCACAGAGCTTCTGGTCTTCTTTCACTTTTGGTTGCCTTCACTGTGTAGCTGTTTATGTCTTGCTTTCACGTCTTTGATTTATTGTGTAATGCTTTATGTGTAGTGTTTCTAACTTGCATGTCCTGCAGAACAGGAACCTTCTGCAAACTAGTTTAAACTCAGTCAGTTGACTTAATTGTTCAATGTTACCTGAACTTCTCCTGACATAAAAATGGTGATGCCACCATTTTTGCTTTTGTTCTACTGACGAAATGTTCTGAAGAAAAAGCAAAACATATACAGCAGTTAATTCCCCGCTGCTTGTCTTCTTAATTATCTTTAGAAGGATAATGAAGCTGCTGCAACAGTATTCTTTTTGTTGTTCAACCGCAGATGCAATGGACGGAGTAGTCAAACCTGTTGCAGCAAGTTTGTCAAGCCGCTGTTTTGAGTAAATGTTTATTTGGTACCTGCTGTGTTAAACAGACACTACAAAAAAACAGGGATGGTTGTGTAGCTGGTTTTGTATGTATGGTTATGTAAATCCCTCAACTGTGTTCCAGTTCAGTAGGTCAAATAAGCTCAAAACAACTCTGTTGCAATTACTGCGCAAGTAGATCAGACTTTAAAAAATAAATGTTCATGCCTTCATTTTTTAATTATGTAGCCCCAGTGTTAACTCCAGTACCTCCTCTCTAAAGCTGCAGTCCTGCCCACCTACAACACCATCCGATTTTTACATTTTTAAACCTTTCTTTATCAGACCGCATACATTCTGCTCTGAATCAATTATCTGGGCTTTCACAGTGTGATAGTCTCGCCTCACTTTTCAGCAGATATTGGGGATCTTATGCCTCCTGTGTATCTGCTAAATGATCTTTCTTCCTCCTCATAGTGCAAGAAAACACTTTAACTTGCTCGTTAAAGTGGAAGAACATCTGTAAGTAATGTTTCCTTTAAATAAACCATCACTTACCAGAGACTGAGACTCAGTGTATCAACCTGCATAATAATCCGAAACACATTGTTTTACTTATTACACCGCAGTAATCACATTATTGGCAAATTCAGCCGCCACAAATACTGTTGCTTTACATCTATTCTTCTGCTCTTTAAAGCTCTCTGCAAGTAGTCGTGCATTTTTCCAAGCAACGCGCCATCAGAGAGATTTTAGTGCTGCGGGGAACACTGTTACTCCTCCGTGTTCGCTGAGGTAACATCAGGGGTTAAAGTGGGATTTGGCAGGTTGGAGCCACCTGGGTGCAGCAGGGAAACAAAACATACACCCAAAATAACTCCAAATTATTTTGTACTGTGACATCCAGTAGAGTTTTTCTTGGAGCAGCGCCTTTAACAATAATCAGGTGTTTAATTTGTTCTCCTGTCTCACCTCTCGTCTTGGCAAAGCAGCAAATTAATTTCTTTACTAATTAAATACTTAGGAGAGAAGGAAATGTCCCTGGATATTTGTTTTTTACTCCTAGATGTGAAGAAAGGAGAACAAATGTAGGTGTTGGATCTGTACAAAGGAGAAGATCTCAAAGAGTAACATGCAGCATCCTTGTTAATTGCCCTAGCTCTGCTGTATCGATGTTCAGTTTCTAAAAGATATGTGTAAGCTTTTTGCTATTGATGTTGTTGTTTTTTTAAGCTTGCACTTAAATTTTCATTTCCATGGATACCTCAAAACGTTACCAGGTGTTTTTCACAGAGGTTTTGAAATGAATGAAGTCATGTGTAAATTTTCTTAGATATATTTATGATTTGATTTGACTTTCTGAAAGGTGCAGAGGGGCTGCGTGGGACTCTCTTTGACCTTGTTCCTTTTGAGTAGTAGCAGCAGTACTATTAGTGAGTCCTCTGTAGCAGAGTAAACAGAGAATTATGGCGATCTTTGCAAAACGTGGAGCAACACTACCATCATTTCAAAGACGGGATCTGTGAGTGTTTAGACGTCTGTTTGCTCTCAGTCTTCTGAGGTTTCATTAAACAGAAAATATATGACTAGGGGGCTTTTTCATTAAAACCTACAGTATTTACTTTAGAAGGACTAAAGAAAGAACAGCAGAATAAAGAGAATATGATGAGCACGCTGTGGATTACCTCTGAGCGTGGCAAACATGAGATTGCCCTCACATTAAGTATTTACCCCGAGGACAGATCAGTGCAGATTTGTATTATTCTAACGTTGTTAATACGAAACCAGCAGGTCTGCTTGTCCCCTTTAGGGACATAAGTGAAACAAAATGATACACGAATATGTAGGAATTAAATATCAGAAGGTTGCTGTGTGTTTTATTTGTGCATGTAAAATGTTTACTGTACAGTGTTTGGCAGGTTTTTTTTGGGTACACCTCAGAGCTTTATTTGTTTTTTGAGGCAGATTATTCATCAGCTAAAAATCACTGCAGTAGATAAAATCTAATCAGAACAAAAACTGTTTGTTTGTTTTTTCAGTTTAACAGGCTAATTTCTTAAGAAAATAACTTTTTAATGCTTGATAATAATCTAATTTACGGATTAATACAACCCACTTCCTCTATAACACTTGATATCCTGTTTGTTTGCTTTTAATTGAAGGAGTAAAAAACTGGCAATATAATAAAAACAGAACTTTAATCTATATTAATTTAAACCTTTTTACATTGTTTCAGAGCTAACCAGTTAGCTTAGTTGTAGATTATGTTATAATATATCTTATTAACAGCAATTTTGATTTTGATCTCAGCGTGTCACAGATTTCTTTTTTATGGTCATCTTCTACACAAAGAACCTCTAATATGATGGAGAACTCCAACCCTCTGGACTTCCTGTTTCACTGATCTAACCTGTGATCACGAAGACAACAGCCTGCTGTACAGCAGTCCAAATTAGTTTAGCCTAAACTAAACTACTGTACAATTCCTAGTAGGGCTGTGCGATATGACCAAACTCTCATATCCCGATATAAGAATTCTATCGTCCGATAACGATATAAATCACAAAAATGTAACATTTTCTGTAAATTCTGTGAATCTCGGGCAGCTCGACTTGCGTGAAGTGTTTCCAGCTGCGCGTCATGTAGCTGGAGTCGAGTGTTTTAACCGATGCATGAAACGATACATTTTTAGACATAAGTTGTAACGGCCGCCGTTTTCTTTGTATTTATTACACGGCGTGCTGCGGGGAAAAGCCTGTTCTAACGTTTGAGTCTAAGGTTTATTTTTTAGCACCTGGCGGCTCTTTTTTACTTCTCATCCGTAAATAATCTGCTCTTTCACGTGATTCAGTTTATTTTGAAAAGTCTCAACAGGATCTTGAGCTTTATTGTGAAAGGTTTATGTGGAACATAAACAAGCGGACACGCGATGCTGTTACCGTCGTTGTTGCTAACCACAACGCATAAAAACAGGCGCTTGTCCGTCCTTAGTGTGGTTATATAAAATATAAGAGAAAGAGAGAACTTTAAGAAATTTATATAGCCACTACAGTGACCATCAAAACGATGAAAAAATATTGCCGTAAACAGTTTATTTTGCGACACCACGAAACAAACATAGCGTAAAATGAAACGATAGACGTTTTTATATCGTCATCCGATACATATCGTTATATCGAACAGCCCTAATTCCTAGCATTTTCATTGGATAGATGATTACAATTCAATTTGTTTTTCAAATTATTTCAGAACATGTAATAACCAGATAAATTCAGCGGCACATGATGTTCACATCCATGAAAAATCCAGAATGTCAGCTTAGTTTTCACTTTATCAAATGTCACTTAAAATAATCTTTCATCCTACTCTTAGATCTTTCTCCATCTCTTTTTTTTTTTTTAAACTTCTTTCTCCCTGGAAAATTCAGCAGCTGAACCATCGGCTTGCAGGCAGATGATGATCCAAACAGAAACAGTTTGAGTGTTTGCTGATTTTTTGCTAAACTGTTTGAAGCACCGCACTGGAGATTACCTGCCACTCTGCACAGAGCTATTCCATTTATGCTCCTTCCACTTTCATTTTTTATGTTTTAGTAAACTAAAATTTTGAAACATTTGGGTTAACATGCAAAAAAAACCCCAAACATTTGTTTATTTTCCATAAATTTTTAAACTGTAACTGAGATTTAATACAAACTCCACTAGGTTTACTAGAAACTGCCAGTTGATCGCTAATAGAACAGAATTAATTGGCTGACTGACAGATCAAACCCCACCCCCCAGGTGTGTGAGGCTGCACTGAGCTGAGGATTTCCCCTCACAGCTGACAGGTTTACTGGATGATGATTTTGGATAAAATTTATGCTGTTTATTTGCATCTTATGCAAGAGAAATGTGTGATAAACATTTTTCAGATACAGTTCTGAGAGATAACAAACATTGGAAATATTGGAAAGTCCAGTTGTTCTTGATGGCGTCATTGCTCGGCTGTTTCTGTGTGTAGCCGGGATTCGTCACATATGCTGAATTTCCACAACTTTATTGACATCTGCGTGCATGAATGCGTTGCAGGGATGAGAAAGAAACACTGTATATGGTATAAGTGGGACTGTGGGATGAGGGTAGCAAGTGTCTCCACACCATGAAAAATAAACCTGCTTGACATTATTTTGTATTTAACTGACCATCAGATTTGACTGACGGTGCTGGAACACAATTCTGGATCATTCTCTCTCACTTTGTCCTCGGGCTGTGTGCCTATGAAAAAGTAATCGAGAAAGTGTGACTGAGGGTTCTGGTCCACCGATTGCTGAGTAAAAACACCACTACGGCTGACACGATTCAGTATTACCCAGCCCGAATGCAGTTAATGCTCATTTGGCTTGATTAGGAACTTTAACACTATTTACCTCAGTTAAAACCTGTAAGCAAAAAAATGAGTCAGTGTTTTTTAAGTGTCACCTGTAATTGTCACCTGTAAGCATCTATGGTATCTGTCTCTGTTTGTGCAGTGAGGCAGCGAAGCATGGCTCCCAGCGCAAAATAACACAAGGACTTGTTTGTTTGAACGCAGCCCTTTTATCACTCATCTGATGAAGGTTCAGTCGGTTGTCACTGGCAGAGGAGAACACTTTTTCATGTTTGCGTTTTGGTGCGTTTTCAGGAGAAACGGAGAAGGGGTGCGAGTCTTCTGGGACCGGCTGAGAGAGCCTTCCTTTACCTCCAGGTGGAACCCCTTCGCCACCGACTTCCCCTTCATCACATTCACGTACCACCCCGTGAGAAAGATCAGCGATGTCTTCACTGCTCTCACTGATGTAAGTTGATTAAGCATGCATGGATCTCTATAGAGGTTCGCCACACATCTCACACACACAAAACATTTTCCAGTTTATCTCGTGATGTAAGTAGATGTGGTTTATTTGGAGTTTATTTCCAGTAGCAGTGTCCTGGTTATAGAATATATCGACTGGACTGGTGGTTGCGCATTGGTTCTATGCGGTGCTTTGCATGCTTTTTGAAGTATCCTCCTGTGTAGGTTTCAGTCTGTACCCTATAGACGTGGGTCCAAGCACTGCACCTTCAATTCCACGTAATCTTCTTTAATCTTAATGTAAACATTTTCCAATAGGAGCTTTTCCTGTGAAGGCTGGCACAGGGTGAGGACTCAGATTTCTCAAAACAGTTCAAGTGTGCAGCTGCATGACTCCCTTCTGTGAGTGCAACATACCTATTTGTAATTTGGATGAACTGATCCATCAAGTGAACAAAAATGAAACCGTGTGCTGGGAGTCCCTGTCTGGCGAAATGAGTCAGCACTGCGAAATGACTAGCTGGAATTAGCCATCAGATAACACCTGATGTGTATTTCATCATTTTCAACACCTAATGAGCTACTGAAGATAAACACCCATCTGAATCTATGCAGGGGTTAAAGTTGAATTTGGCAGGTGGAAGAATCCTAACCCTCACCCCTAGTTAATAGAAAGCAGTGGAATTTGTCAAGTGAGGCAAAACTGATCTAATCTAAGAGTGAGCACAGACACCACAACCTGTTCTTCACCACTCCAACACATTGCATTACTGCAGATTACAGTACCATGCAAGGGTCTCAAGTCATCCCTCATTTCTATGTATTTTACTTCCAATCAGCCATACTTACTCTTTTAATTTAAAAGTGGTCCAGAGCAATCGTTCTTCAGGCTTTCTAATGGTCCTTCTTTGGACACTGGCTGCTTTTTCACTCATATTGGTTCCAATCCTTGTCCCTTGTCCCTTTTAAAAGCGACAAATCAAAGAACAGTTTTTAGAAAACGTTGTTAATCCATCTTGACACTGACCTATGAATCATTCAAACACAAAAAAGCCGACACATAACAAACAGCTTGGCAGTTTTAAATTGTAAAAACGGTCTCCTAACAGCAGTTTGTTGTGAATTACATTTGATGGTATGAAATCACCAGATAATACCAGCAGCACATCGTGTCCTGATGCGCTGTCTGATTAATAAAGATCTGTAAAAGGAATCGCTTTAAATTTACAGCTCATAAAATGTGAGTTCTTAACTTGTGCAAGTAATCTCTCAGGTCTCTCCCGCGTCCTTTCACTCTTGCATCTTTCCCCATCTCTGAGTTGCATTATCATACATTAACATTTTATTTATCAAATACAGCCTCTGTACTTTCAGCTCACTGACAGGCTGTATATAAAAGTACACAGAAGCATTTGTTGAGCTTCATGAAACGTTGCATTTGAAATTCCGTTCCACTTCAAAACAAGCTGCTTGGTTTTCATTTTCACTTCTGCATAGATTAAGAGTTACAAAAAATAGTGTTGTGACACAAGGTTATTGACTTCTGCGTGGATGAACACATGACGGATGAAAAGGAGGGAAAGCATCGTTTAAAGGTGTTGGAACGGCAACTTAAACTACTGGATTTTAGGTTTCAGGTTAGGGAGACCCTTCGCGATGACACTGAAGAGCATTAAGGGGAAATTTGTGCAGAACTTCAGCATAAGATGTTTATGGGCAGATACTACAGACGACGTAATGTGTGGCGGAAATTAGAGGATGGTTTTTTTTTTCTCAGCATATGTTCCATATTGTGTTGAGTTGTCGTGTCAATACAGTCAATGGATGCGATTTAGAGTCTTTAATATTTTATATCGCTGACAAATCCAGCCTTTTCACAAACGTGAGTATATTTCTGATTAAACATCTCACTCTTTATTAAGATTCTGCCATACAATGTCATTCTAGCTAAATCAATTGATAGATTTTCTTTCAGTTAGCATCAAAACAGTCCTTTTATTAGCACCATCTGGCCTTTAACCTCCTAGGACCTGGCGTCCACATATGTGGCCATCACATTTTTGGTTATTTAGCCCAAAATACTCAATTTTGCTCTACAAGGGCCTGATATCCACTTACGAGGACATTATGCTGCTACTGTTCTATCAAAATTTAAACGAATATCCTCATATGTGGCTCTTATTTGTCTTAGAAACAAAAATAAGGTAAAAAAAAAAATCTGGTAATTCTTTGTTTTTACATTCATCGGGTCCCAATCAGCCCAAATATCAAAGAGAAATTAAAAATGCATGCCGTGGAAGAGTTCAGGTCTTAGGAGGTTAAACTAATTAAAACACATCTTCCAGGTTGGAACATTGTGTTCTCAGCATGTTTTCACTGTCTTCTACTTGCTTGTTGTTTGTTTGAGGGTATTTTAGATCACTTGATTTCGTTTATTTATTCTTGTCTTATTTGTTTTAATGCTCTTAGACACTTGGGTTTAATCTCAAGAGATTGCTGTTTAAATCAACATTTAAAAAAGAAGTTCAGAGAATACGATAGAGTGAGATGCAGAAAGGTTTAGATGTTAATAAGACATCAGTTCTTTTACTTCTTTCACCCCAGGGTGAAAAGCATCAAAGGGAAATTGCTGCACCCACATATTGCGCTATTACTCACGCATTTACTCAGGTAGGAGTCATCAGTGCAGTCACAGACACAGCCAGGATATAGACCGAGCCTTCATAACTGGTTTGCTTAACAGTAAACCTGTTGCAAACAAGCTCCACCTAATTAAAATAAGTCTAGTTTAATTTTTTTCTGAGATATTCAAGCACAGATTATCTTGTGCCTTCAAACTAAAGGAGTCTGAGCCTATAGTAGGACAACTAAGGGATGGTTCTCCTGAATCCAGACTGGATAGTAATAATGTTCTACATGATCATTCAGGACTTTGTATCTAAGGAGAAGGCTTTGTGATTAAACTTTGGATTTTAAAGGAAACCAATGAACAGAAACTAATATTATGTGGTCTGTCTTTCTTACCCCTGTTACTTGTCTCACTGCAGCATTTAAAATCAACCGAAGTCTTTTTAGAGAGCTTGTACAACAACCTGATAATGAATTACAATAGTTCAGCCTAGAAGTAACAAATACATGAGCTAGTTAGTCCCAGTGTCACTCTGAGATAGGATATGTAACAGGATCAGTATTGATACTGGTCAGATGAAAAGAAAGCAGGGATTATGTTCCTGAGGTTTTTTTTTAGGGCGAAATAGAAGAAGCTTAGTTTAGAAAATTCATTAAGACATGTCCATAGTTTAATCAATTGATTTGTCATCTGGCTTAATTGCTAAACATAACTGGATATCATCTGCATAGCTTTGACAATTTATGATACATTTTGCAATATTATCTTAGAGAAGCATGTGTATTGTAAAAACGTATGAGTCTCAGCATTGAACCCTGTGGAACTCCATGACCAACCTTTATGTGTAAGGAAGACTCCTGATTTACAGGAACAAACTGAAATCTATTAGGCAAGTTTTCAGCATTTTATTATCTTTCAATCTAATAAATGACTTTTTTCTGTCCTTAAAAAGCTACCTATAGTCCTTTGTAGTAAAAAAAAAAGCAGGATTTGGGTGTTTGGTGATATAAACGAAAAACCACAAAGCAAAAAAGTGTGCAGACAGCAAAGTGCTCTGAATTCTCTGTATTTCTGATTTTCCTGTTCTCTGGTCCACAGGTCGAAAAGTTTCGTGAACAGCTGAAGGATGCAGCACAGAAAGTCCACACCTTGAAGCCGATTCCCGGGAAAGCCAATGGCGTGCTGGTCCTTAACCAGCCCATTCAAATCGAGGCCTATGTGGGCTTCATGTCTTTCCTGGGGAACGAAAACAAACTGGGCTACTGTATGGCTCGAGGAAACTTGGGCTTCTAATCTCTTTAGCATTTAATAGAATCATACTGTTTGCTCTCATTTATAAGCCTTTAATTCATGTTAATTTGTTTACAGGCAGCTCATATTTTACAAAGATTGGCAAGAAAATTCTTTTTTTTTTTCGTTTCACATGTTTTTTAGTATGTTTAATGTGAGCTTCAAACAACTGCATGATCACCCCCACTGCTTATTACCAGTGTATGGTGTCTGAGCGCTCAGAAATATCCACATTTCAACACCGCTCTTCACTGGATGATGGATCCCCCACTGCTCTCAAGGAGCTTTGTATTTGCTCCTCAGTGATATGGTAATTCAACTCTTTTGCAATGAGACTCCTTTCTTCCACCCCCGGTGTCTCTGCTAAAAGCTCATTCCCATGCCATTCAGCCCCTTAGAGATTCACTGGAGCATTGGGCCGCATTTGTCAGCTTAGTTTTATCATTCACATGTATTTTTGCAGTGCATACAGTCCTGGAATTTCCCCTTGATTTGTGTGTTTACCGTACGCTCTGCCTTGATTGGCATTATGTGTTTGTCAGGGTGGAACAGAAATAAAACAAAAGTGGTATGAAGCATGCAGCTCTCTTTATGCAAATTCCTGTACACTGCTTGTGTTTTGTTTTGTTTTTTTTTAAATCATGCAGTTAGCTTTACCTGTTTAAGGGGAGTTAAGTTCCAGTGGGTTTAGGAACAGCAACACTACAGCAAACAACTACTGAGAACTTACATGAACTCCTTCCACCTCATCCTCTGAGATTCAGGGAGTTGTTTGTTTGTTTTAAACACCTGTAGTATATTAATAAAGGCCTGCAACATTCTATTTTCAATGTTAATGACTCCATATTGTAAAGTATGACTTGCATTAGCATGTGAACTAAAGGTATATTACACTTCTCTGCAGTTGCTGTGTTTTCCACTAGTGGGCGATGTCATGTGTAGTACATTAGTTGCTAGCCTCACCTCTTAGCTATAGACGTTCTTCTTTTTCATGAATCTCATTGACTAAGTTGACTCTGGTCTGGCCCATCACTTAATTTTAGATAAGACACAACATGTAAATAAGGCCACTTTAGGGGCACTTGGGGGGGGTGACTACACGCCACCGCCTGATTGGTCTGCATATAGTTATAGCAATGAGTTTCTATAAATGTTTTGCTGTTATTTTGATTTTTGCAAGTAAATTAAACCCCTTAATAAATAATAAAAATATTTTAATAAAATCTTGGTCATTTTCCTTTTGGGGGAAAAGTTGAAACCCTTTTTAGGGGTTGCGCTAACCTTGATATTTCTTAATTCTGGAAATTTGAACTCCTTTTTAGTTGAGACTTTCTTTCTAAGAAACTAATCCCATTAGTAAACTGTTACAGTTAATGCATGACTGTCTAACCCCTTTGAATTTCTCATACATATGTGTGCACTTTAAGTTATTAAAGAAATAATAGTTCTTCCCAATAACGATGGCAGATACCATATAGAAAGGTAATCATCATAGCAATAGGAATAATTATACTTACATTAAATGGCTATAGGGGTATGTCTCACATTTTTGTTAGTTAGGACCAGAGATGTGCAGTAATGCGTTACTGTAATCCGATTACTTTTTTCAGTAACGAGTAAAGTAAGGGATTACTATTGCAAAAACGGTAATTAGATTACCGTTACTTTCCCGTAGGAACGCTGCGTTACTGCGTTACTAAAACCGTGATTTTTTTGCGAGAATGTCTCATGACAGTGACGTAAGCGAGTGCGACTTCGTGACAACAGCTGTGTGCAGATCAACAATGGATCACATATCGAGTTGTGGGAGAGAGTATGAGCGTGCAGCGTTTAAAGCGTGGAAGTACTGACCTTACTTTGAGTTTGATTCCATAAAAAGTGACAAAAACATTAGCGTCCGTTGTGCGTGGGAAGAAAACTTCTTTTTACAGCGAAAAAAACCCCTAAACTTCCAAGCAAGCACCGAGTGCGCAACGACGTAATGGGAAACTCACAGAGAAACTCGCGGATTCTTCAACTGACCGCTGCGGCACACCTGCACCAGGGTAAACCTCCGCCTACCTATCCTGCTTTACAGGTGAAAATAGAGCAACAGGACCGCTGAGTCTTTGACTTTATTTATTTTCTGCTGTGTTTTACTTGCATCTATTTGAAAGAGTGAGTGTAAACACAAAAAATATTTTATTTTATGTGCTGGAATGTGCAGAAAATAGGTTTAAATGTTAAACTAATTTCTTCCAGTCAGAGAATGTTGCATATAATTAAATTTTTGCTTGATGCATAAAGTTAAAAGTTAAAACTAATAAAACAAGTTTTAAAAAGAGACTTTTCCATTTGATTACATTTTGTATGATGGATTATGCAGAAAAAGTAGAATTGGGCTGAAAGATCTATCGCTTTATCACCTCTTCAGGTTGTAAATCGTGTTTTTAAAAAGTAACTAAGTAATTAATTACTTTTGAAAATAAGTAATCAGTAAAGTAACGGGATTACTTTTTTGGGGAAGTAATCAGTAATTAGTTACTGATTACTTTTTTCAAGTAACTTGACCAACACTGGTTAGGACTAGAGATGGAACGATTCGATATTACGTATCGGTATCGGTCCGATACTGACCTAAAGTACTGGATCGCATATCGGAGAGAAATAAAAAATATAATGATCTGAAGTATCACAAAATCACCTCACAAAACGCGCTACTTGGCGTAACCCAGCTCGGCGCATCGGAGCAGTATGTGTCACGTGATAGAGCGGCTGTTGTTTGCGAGACCTGTCGGGGTCTGTTGGAGCATTTGGAGCCTCGCTACATGCTTCCTAACCGTGGCATTTCATCTCGGCGAAAACTATCCCAGAGAAGTAAAGCAAGTGTGTAAGTTCATCCCTGAATGTTTGCATAGTATTTCCACGTTAAGCTTAACAACTGATATATTGAGCCACAGCTGGACTGGCCATCGGAGTTCCATATTGAGGTGAAAAGGAAGCGATTTGTCCCGTACTTCAGCTAGAATTAAAAAATAGACACAAAGCTGGAGTTATTCTGTCTTTGCTGCGCAGTTGCATCTACTTCTCTCATTCACTCCCCCTTCCTCTCCTGTTATTACTTCAAACATGAAACTGATCAATGATCAGCTGATCGGCTTTTCTGCTGCAAGTCCCGTCTTTCTTGTTTGTTTATCGCCCACTTTGCGCTAGAAAGAGGAGACCAGCGGATAAACAACAGCAGCACGTTTAAGCGTGATAAGCTGTTGTTAGAATTATTTAATATTACTTTCTAGTATCAGCTGAGGTTTGCTGGAGCCACGGCTGTAAAGCTGCTGGTCATGATATCCGTTTGGACATCTTGTGAGAGGGAAACATGAAGATGAAACCAGGAGATGTCCTTACTGAATCATCAGAGCTGAACAGGTGATGGAGAAACAGGTTTACCTTTTAGGTGACACGAATGAGTTGAATGGAACTTATGAACTGTTTCTGAGAGACAAATAACACCAAGATCCTTTTCTACATAGCTGACAGCTGGTAACTGTGCAGGGGCGGGTCTAGCAAAGTTTTGTGGGGGCCAGGGTGGGCATTAACAGGGAAAGGGGGGCACAAAGAAATACTTTTCTTTGTTATGTCATTTAAAAATTTTGAATAAATAATTATCTGAATCTTACAACAAAAGTGCTCACCTGATTAAATGTATAGAAATCCATTATTGTATATAGTAACTAATAAGTCTAATATATACCCTAGTAAGCTATAGTACTTTTTCCTTTGGGAAGGTACCATCTGTGCAGTCTGCAATTCTGTTGAAGAAAGATGTTGAATCTATTTAAATATTGTAGAAAAATAATTGATTTATGTGCATTTGTTTTACACTTGCATTAAATTAAAGTTGATTACATCGATTAAGGGTGGGGGGTGGTTCCCTAATATTTTTGCTGGGAGTTTGCAACCCTATTAGTTAGGTAGGTAAGTACTCTTTAAAATACCAGAATAGGGAGGATGGTGTAGGTTTAAATTTATTAGATTGATCAATGTTGCTGAACTATAAAATGTTTTGGGTGGAGTGCATTTTTCGCATACAGGTATAACAGAATAGCTTCAGTCTCTTGTTTTTTAAAACTTGAGTATGAACTTATACAAAATGCAGCAAGATATTTATAAAAAACAGTTTTATTGATTACAAAATACGCTATATCGGATTCATATAGGTATCAGCAGATATCCAAATTTATAATATCGGAATCGGTATCGTACATTAAAAAGTGGTATTGTGCCATCTCTAGTTAGGACCAAATATAAGTGAATACAGACAACCTGACCAAGCGGTATTTAGTCTCTCTTAACACATTCTCATCAGGAAACAAGGTTAAGTAGAAAGTGTCCGAGGAATACTCACCACCGTCACTCTGCAAGTGAAAGTCTAAGTTCAGCACCTTCAGTATCACGTATCATTACCTTAGGGTTCGAAGGGGTTAACACGTTTCCTCCCAGGACGAAAACGTGTCTCTTATCCTGGATCAAGCACTCCTCTGGCCTGGAGCGAAGCACCTCGTCCATATTTCTGCTCCTTAAGTTGTAAAAGACGTTCAGAAAACAGGATTAACTGCCAAAGGAGCTCCTCGGCCCCTCGAGAGTTTTACATTTGGCCAGTCAAAGTGGAAACATTAAGTGAAGAACATTCAAATGAGTGCCTTTGTTTTGTTTTGTTACCATGGACTACATTGGCACTTGTAATCTTTTTATTCCTAAAATGCCATTACTCTGCCTTAGCTTCAGGTAAAGAAGCTCCTGTCACAAATCATTTGAAATAATGACTTCCCAGTTTCATGCTTGTGATCGTGTTGTTTGCTGCAGTAGTTTAGATATTATGTTTGAACGGAGCTTCAAATTCCCCTTTTCTCTTCTCTCAGCATTTGTTTTTGTAAAAGTTCAGGTCACCACTGCTCTTGGCTGATGTGTAGATGTGATGTGACTTGTTCTTAATGCCAGCATATAGATTAAACATGTGCCTGTGTGTGTGCAGAGGTGCGTGCGGGAGATAGGAGGGTGTGTTGCCGTGTATGATCCACTTTTGTCCTTAGATGATCCTTTTCTTTTCTTTTTCTTTTTTTTTTCATTAGGGATAATTATGTTCAGCCCTCAAGGTACACCAACTGAAATAAGACTCTTATTTGTGCTCACGATTTGTATGTATGCACTACTGTGACAGGACTGCAAAGGACCATAAATCAATAAAAAAAAAGTCAAAGTGCATAAAAATGAAAAGACACAAAATCACCACAAAAAAAGGGGAATAGGCCGTATGGAAATGCAAGGTGGCAAAAAGAGGGAAGTTTGTCTGCTCCTGCATCCGTGGGTTTGAATCTGCAGGTCCTGAAAAATAAACACATAAATATGTGCGAAGTATTCAGCTGTAATTTTTTGGGGTCTTTTGCATGTGGTTTTTGGATGCGCTGCACATCCGCAAACTAAAATGAAGGCAGCAGTCATGACTTTTTTTTATTGACTTTCAGCCGCTGGGTCTTTTTTTTTTTTTTTTTCCCAACGCTGTTGCTACAACAGCCCCAATATTATCATCACATCATCAGAGCCAAGATTTGCTCCAAAATGCAAATGAAATTTACTTCAAAATTCAAATTGTTGCTACTGGATGTGCAAAGCTGCGTTGGACATAGTCAAGATTAATCTTTACAGTTCACGGAATTTCAATATTAGACCTTCCTGATTGAATGGGGGTCGGTTCTTAGCTTGAATCCATTCAGGTTTTACTGTAAATGTAGACCCTACTACGACATATGAAAAGAAAAGATATTTGACTTGTTATTATTGCTTTCAGGTTTTACCAAAGGGGACATCCATGATGAATTATCAAAAGCAGCCTCCACTTTGTAACATGATTAACTCTAACTAAATATTTGGTCACTTTTTACACACAAAAGTTAGCCGGAACACATTTTGGTTCCTGCTCGCAAAGTAAAGTAACACCTTTCATATAATCTACTACTGACATAAAATATTGATCAATGTGATTTTGGGGTTGATAAAACCTGAGTAGCTGATATAAACTGAATTCTGCTTGAACGACAGTGTGCTTTATTCACAACCTTTTACATTAAACAAGAGGTTTACGTTTGGAGTGTTAGCGATTAAACTGTTTTTCTTCTCACTTTTCTTTCCGCACACAGCGCAGTGCAGTGTAGTAAGAGTACATCATTACTTTGTCAGAGCGAAGCACATGGATTCACAAGATAAATGACTTTCAAAGCTAATGATTGCATTCCTTTCTGGAAAGGTAAGCCTGTGCCTGGGGCTAGAAAATATGACTTGTGCTCACTCCAATTATTTTCCACCAGTAAAACATCAAACTAATCAACTGGCAGTTTGCAGCCATGGTCTCCTGACAGTGTGTTTAGCTTTGGCACACAAAGAGTGATGAGGTCTATAAAAGTCCCTTGCTCTGTGGTATATGTTTGAGTCTTATTATGGAAAATAAAGATGCATGACGAGTATAGGAACAAAATGAAATCAGTGACTACTATATTAGCTTGTTATCGTGATCCTTGTTGAAGGGTTGGTTGGGTATAACTTGTTTTGTTGGAGGTCAAGGTCACTGTAATCCAGAGCGGAAGTCCCCATGTCTGGCTCGACAGGTCCAAGTGGTTATTTTGCTTGATTGTGATGCGAGACGATTTTCCTTCTGCCCTGAAGTGGAATGTAGTCGTCAAAGTGAGAAGCTTAAAAACTGCCCATCAGCGCCTGTGACCCCGGATGGCCCCGGAGCTGCCTGGGATGCTTGAGGCCAGTAACATAAGACAAATTCTGCGAGACACTCTTGCAATCCTGGTGTGGCACGCAGTCTTCTCATCTCTCTGAAATACCTTCAAAGCTCTCATACATATGCCAGCATGGATACCAGGCTTCTTTTCACAGGTCATGCAACCTCAAGTCACCATTTTCATTTCTCTGACATGCGCGCTGCTTGTTTGTTTGGTAAACATGTTACACCTGTCAGAGGAATGCCGGTTGCTAACGGGCCAAGTCCAACAGCATTTATTATCTTCTGTGGCGCTTTCCCCTTCTTCTCGCCTCTCTCGTTTGTCCATCTGTTGCCCTCGCAGCGGTGAATTCAGTAAGTGTGAAGGAGCGAACGTGTGAGGGGAGGCGCGTGCGTGTCTGTTCACGCATGTCCGGCGCTGTGTGCGGATGTGTCCGCGAGCGCACACACACAGGCTACCGGGCTGTTTGTCTGGACTGCCGTCTTGTAACGGAGCTAGAGACACTGTTTTTATTTATCCCTCCCCCAGCTGTCACTGTTGTGTCTGGAGTGTGTTCGCTGAACTCAGGGCCATGGGACACTTGGAGAACTGTCAAATCCACTAACACTCCCAACTATGCAGAATGTTGCAGCTCCGAACACACCCTGGATTCCTGTTATGGAAAACAAAAGCTGAGCTGGACATTCAAGAAATGTGCAACCTCCATTTGACTCTCCTACCTATAAATTTGTCTTTATTCTTTGCGCATTCAAAACTCTAAAGAAGTGAAAAACATCACTTAACTCACAGCCTTGTGCTGTGCTGTTGACCCCAGGGCTGCCGAATTTCTTAGAAGCTTTTAATCATGTCACAAGTGCCTGATTGAAGGATAACTGCTAAATCATAACGAATAAACTTCCACACGTCCTTTTTTTTTTACTGTGTGATTTCCTTCAGAGACAGACTGAGCAGCTTCATTTGAAACATTTAAAAGACAGTTTTCTTTTTGGATTAATACTGAATGTTAAAGTCAACCTACTTTTTTTTTTATAACAATTTCATTTCCAACTTTTTTTTTCTCTCTAAGATGTAATTGCCTCCCACTTGAGCTCCTCAGAATCAACTAAAGCATTTGTGTAAAATAACGTGATCATATTTAGTGAAGCTATTTCCCTTCAGACTATCACCATTTTCACTGACTGGCCTTCAAAGTCAAAATAAATAAAACAAAAACTTTAGCTATGGAAAAAGTTGTTTAATCAGTTACCTAACTATAGCATGTAAATACCAATGTGTCTTTCCATTTTGCAGCCATGAAAGTGTTAAAAAATGACAGTATTAGAAAATTGTTGTGACATAGAAGAGAAAGCAGCTAGAAGATGGGCCTTGTATCACCCGTAGGTAAAAATGAAACCTTTCACATGCTCCAACTTGTTCTGATCAGCCACCTATCCCACAGGGTGATATGAGCCGTGAAAGTTTTCCCAGAATGCACCTTTTTGAAGTTTTCTCCAGTGAATTCTCAGGAAACAGATCAAATATCCAGTGTACCAACACTTTTTTCCCCTTCATTTTAGACATTAAATAGGAATTGCTGCAATTTATTCACAATCTCTCTCTCGTTCCATATATAATATATACATGCAGTCAGTACTGTGGCCTCCAAGTTGGGCGAGTGTTGCTCTAGCAGATCCCAGGAATAACATCCGAGATGCAGTCATAGGTACAGCAAAGATACTGTGCACTTTTTAAAAACTAGTTCTTATATGGATTGACTCAAATCTCAATGTTCCTTGGTAATTATGGGACATTTTCTTCAGAAAGAATTTTTTTAATGTCGCTGGTGCTGACAGATTAACTGGTTATACTCAATATACAGAAATGGAATGGGATTTGAGTGTCAAAGAAATTCTTGGCTGGACACAATCATTTTTAATAATGTGTTTAACATTCTTGTTTACTCACTATGGAAAACTGGATATTGGTTATTATATATATATTTTTTTTTCAGATTTACCTCTTAGATGACTTCTATAATGACTCTGACTGTCAGCTGTTCTTATATTTTTTCCATTGTCCAGTAATTGTAACACATGCTAGCACAATGCTCTTAATTTTTAAGCTTGTCTTTAAAGCTTCCAAGGGTTTTTGTCCTTACTGACATGCCTGCTGATTCTACAGTTTTGATAATGAGTCTTCCACATCACATGCTGCTCCTGCATGAACCCAACCTTCTATGCGCATATTGCATAACTATAGCCAAGGAACTTTAAATACTAAAAGCCTCTACTCTCTGGATATCTGCTTTTATAGTGAGTGGTCATAAGATGTAGAACAAAAATACAGATTTCACATGGAAAGACATTTTTCTTCTGCAATCTTTGAACATGTTATGAATTCTTCTTCATTTATTTCTTTTTGTAGGTTCGGATTGTCGTGAAATAATTTTCTGATGCCACAACACAAGGGAGATACTTTATTGCATCCGGCAACGGCCACTGCTAATCTGTCATGTTTCTTACATATGTGAGTTTCTGTTGCAGTATTACAGCAGTACAAAAGTTGCAGGTGGCTTTTGGGTCTGATAAATGAAACCAACATGGAAATACTGTAGACTTGTGTGCATTGGACCTGCCAGCAGGGGGCGACACTCCAAATGTCTCGTATGTACTTGACCTCTGACCTCAGTAAACACTGTCCTGATGAGTTAGTGATCAGAGAAGAAATTTCTGGTTGTCTTAAATGTTTCCCTTATATTTTGCATGTTTTAACTCACCTCCAATTTCATTTTGTGAGGCATCTTGTGCGAAGGTGTATAAGGGCCAATTTTCATTTGAATAATTACTGGGGTTTTTGTTTTTGTTTGTTTTGGGGGTTTTTTTTACGACAAAGTTAAAGTAGTATTTTGATTTTTATCTCAAAATCCTTTATCAAAAAATTAATTAATAAAAAAATCCTTTTATATTTCTTTTGTCAATGTGACATTGTATTGATGTCGTAAAGCATACGACATTAACACGCTTTATTATTATTCATGTAGGACCATCTTTTGAGCGCCCCCTGTTGCAACTCTGGTTGAACTGCAGCCCGTTTCTGTGCGGTTGGATAAACAGGAAGTGGAATGGCTCTCCCGGATCTTGGGAACGCCTGATGCTCTAACCGGAAGCTGCAGGATATCATGTTCGTTGAGCGCAGAGGAAACAGCAGGTGTGTCTGCAGGCTTTTGGAGGTGGTAGGTATTTGTTTAGGAAAGAATCATGCTGGTTCCAGTTTTCAACACACAAGTGTGAGGCTAGAGTCAGCTAAATTATTTTCTTTAATTTTTTAAAGGGTGGAAACAGAAATGTGGTAAAACACTTTCCAGTTTGCGGCTGAGTTAAAGTGGCTCCCGGTGTTGTGCCAAAACAACAGGTGTTGTGCCAAAAAGTGATTGTCTGCCAAAAACTGATTTCCGGTATTTGCCAAAAACTGATTGCTCGTATTTAAACTGCTATAAGTAACTTGTTGGGCTATAATATGTGAAACATATGTCAAATGCATCCCTTATGGATGACATAAAGTCATCTTGAGCCACAAACAACATTCGTGTAACAAGGTAGAAGCCGCAATCAGTTTTTGGCAGTGACTTTTATATAACCTTTATTTATGCAGTTAAAAAAATCTCATTAACATTAAAAATGTCTTTTGTAAGAGTAAGTTGGCCAAGAGGACAGCAGAAATGGCAGCAAATATTACAATATTTCTGTAAAAATATTTTAAGTGGGGATAAAGGACCGGATTGGTTATAATGTAAGTACAATAGCAGAGAGTTGTAAAGATACTTGAAAAACAGATATTGTTTTAATTCTCTATATAACCCCTTTGTAAACCCTGTTCACCGAAGTCTATTTACGAACATACGTAAAGATATTACACATAAAAAATACACAGAAACATTGGAAATCAGTTTTTGGCAGACAATCACTTTTTGGCACAACACCGGCTTCTGCTTTCTTTGAAAGTATCAAATGTGAGAGTTTCATCCGTCTTCTTATACAGTTTTGCCTGAAAAACAACTCATATATTTAAGCATTTATTTTTAAACGAAATAGTGATATTTTTGTCATGTCATCGCGTGGGGTTGTTTGAGAAGAGAAAAAAAGAAAAGAAACTGTGATATCTGATTTCTGATTTGACTTTAAAGCTGACTGGAGAAATGTGGGCTGAGGCTTGATGAAATGAGTCAACACAACACAGAAGCTGATGAGATATTTGTCAGACAGTCCTGTGTAAATTATGTCCAGATGATGGAAAGAATAATTTGAAACATAAATGCTGATTGTTAGCTTGTCATTATTACTTAATTCAGCCTCGCCACAGTGTACTGATATGATTTATGTTTCAAAATGTCAAGTGAAAGTGTGCTGACTGAGCTCTATTTCCAGTCTGTACTTGCAGCTTGTGCAATATATGAAAATCACCACACTGGCTGTTGTTCACTGGCTGAGGTGGGTTGATGAGGACTGCATTCCCTTCCATATTTCGCATGTCAGACAGGGTATGAGAGAGAGTCTGTGTTGCCGTGTCAGTCATCCCACCTCTTGTTTTAGGATGCCCCCATTAGACGCAGGGCAGACGGTCAGCGGTGGTGGGACTAAGCACCGATGACAAGCTCCTGGAAAGGCTGCAGTTGAGGAGAATGAGCAGAGCCTGCACAGGGACCGGCCCGAGCCTCAGACATGTACGCACACACACACACACACACACACACACTGAACCCACATTCGTATTTAAGTCCTCATACACATGCATGTCATAGCTGTCTGCAATCTGACGCTCACTATAATATTTTATTGCTGCAATGGAAAACAAAACATTGTGTTTGATTTATGTTGTCTGAGTTATTATTTACATTAGTTTATCGTTAGCTTTAATTAATGTTGAATTCCATTCATTTTTGCTTTTAACGATCACCTGCTCGCCAACATGGGCAAACAGCCACCTGCTGCCTTGTGCATACTGTACATGCTGTACATAGAGACGATGGATGTCACGATCCCTAATGCATATTTGTTGATACGTGATAGTAAGTTTTATTTTCACGTTGCCTTTTGTGTACTGTTAGCTATTTGGAAGTCCAATTATGTGCTGTGGGCATCAGTAAAGTTATCAGTGATCACATCTGAGGCCTCTCATGTGAGTTTATGTTTTACAGTTTTAAATGCCTCCACATTTTTTGATGTATGTTCAAAGTGCTTCAGTGCCACCAACCCTTAGTTTACTTTCTAGTGGACCTGTGAAAGCGTCCAACAATAGCAGATACACGTCAAGCAGATAACCATACTGTACAGCTAACTGAAGAGTGGGAACCATTATTTATAAGATTAATTCAAATATTAACCTATCAGGCGCCATATTATGACCACCTGCCTAATATTGTGTTGGTCCCTCTTTTACTGCCTAAACAGCCATTGAGGCATGGACTCTACTCCTCCCCTCAAGGTGTGCTGTGGTATCTGCACCAAGATGTTAGCAACAGAGCCTTTAAGTCCTGTAAGCCGCGAGGTGGGGCATCTATGGATTGGATTGGCTTTGTTTGCACATCCCACAGATGCTCGTTTGGATTGAGATTTGGGGAATTTGGGGGCCAAGTCAACACCTCAAACTCGCTGATGTGCTCGTCAAACCAGTTGTTGGTCTGCAACAATCTCAAAGCCACCTTCTTCCATTGCTCTTTGGTCTAGTTTTCATGCTCATGTAGGGCTGGGCGATATGACCCAAAATTCATATCTCGATATTTTTTAGCTGGATGGCGATATAAGATATATATCTCGATATTTTTTTAAAGCCATAAGTTAAGAACAAAAAGAGAGTTCTTAGTCACACATTTTGTCCCAGATGTCACACACAGCTGTTAGCCACATCTGTCCACATCTACTGCTAGCGCTGCATGCTCCTTCAGCTGTTTATGATGCTTGAACACATGAAAATGACTTCATTGACAAGGACTGGGTGGTGCTGAGGCTCATTTTGACCACAGGGAGACACAGATTGAACTTCAGATTTAGCAGGAAATCAAATTCTTAACTGCACATTTCTCTGAGATGTGATGTGTTTACATTCTGATGTTATTTATAACTGGCTGTTGGTCTGTTATGACACTAAATTGTCTGTGTTCACTGTGTATGAGTTTAACATATGCAATAGGAATTCAAGCTTTTACTTAAGCTAAAGATTTGAGCTTTTCATCCAGCATCACAGTGCCACCAGCAGGTTTTTGAAGAGTGGACAATAAAACTCCCCTCCAGCAGGAATTTCATCCCTAATGTGATCCGGTGAGCACAGATCCATACCGAGACTCCCGTCACAGCTCCAGCTGTGATTCTCTTCAAATCAAACACCGGCTGCATTTCATCAGTACGTGCCTGCGCGTCTTATAAATCATGGCCCAGAAGGCTCTGGCTATGCGAGCTGTGACAAACAAATTCTGGTTTGCGCTTTCTTTGAGCTTCGTGTTGAGAAAATATTTACTGTGCATGTAAAGTGCGTGCAGGGGGCGGCCAGTTCATGTCTGCTGAAGGTTAGCAACGGCAGACATCTGGTGAAATTGTAGCCCACAGCTGTCGCCAGCCTGACATCTCCTTGCTCTCAAATTTATCTCCCACCGCTGGGACATGTGCGTACGACATGCCAGCCATATCGAGGGCATATTTGCAAACCGCGAGGAGGTTGCTGGGGACACAGTGGCTGACACGAGGAGCCCACAGGCTGCTGCTCCTGCTGCTTGGGTGGAGGTGCGTCAGGGAGGAGGGAGAGAGAGGCGGAGTGCTCACTTAGGGTCAAGCCTTCGCATTCTTCCCTCCTGTGCCGGAGGTCAGGCTGGGGGACAGATAAAGGAGGGCTGAGACTGACATCTTAACCTCACTCGTAAACTGCTCCACTTGGTGAGGAAACAGGCCCACGGGGCAGAAACAGCCACTGGCTCAGACCAGTGCGGTTAACATTCTTAGAGGATAATAACACTATTTTGACACATGGGTCATGTGAGGTGTGTTTTCACACTGATGCGCTGAACAGTTTTGTATTTCTGAGGGTTTTTTTATTTCTTTAAGCCTAACTGAAAAACGCCTGAAAGTGCTTTAAAAATCCTTAAAACACGCCACAACTGGAAGAGGAGATAAAGTACAACTATAGCATTACATCAGGGTCATAGTTGAGAAGGATATGGCCAATTTAATTACTTTATATGCATCTTATATTATAACAGTGCACCACCAAATTATACAGCCCAAACATTTACTTTGACAAAGTTCATCTTTGGGAATAAAATACACAACTTCACACTGATATGACATAGGAGTATGAAGTGAAATGGAAATACTAGAAAACATTAATCATCACAATAACCACAACATAAAATAAAATATAAATGAATGTGAAATAAATGTAAACACATACACAAACATTTATAGATGCAGAGCAAAAAGCAGTTTTTGTTATACTTACTCTAGTGTTTTAGTTAGTTTAGATAAGGTGTATGCAGTTATCATTATTAATTATATACTAACTTGTCTATTGAAAAAGCATTTATTTTCTTTGCATGCAGAGAGAAAAGTAGGTTGGAGTGAAATTCCTTGTTTGTGTGTACAAACTTGGCCAAATAAAGATGATCTCTCTCTCTCTCCATCTATCTATCTATCTATCTATCTATCTATCTATCTATCTATCTATCTATCTATCTATTAGGGCTGCACGATTTTGCATAAAATGAGAATCACGATTTTTTGGCTTAGAATTGAGATCACGATTCTCTCACGATTTTCTTTTCCAGTATAAATATTTATTGCACTTATTAACTGCACATCAACTTCGTAACAGTTGAGACTGAACATAAAAACAATAAATAAACATAAAAACAACAAATGTCTCACGTTTTGTTGTTGCCGCAAAATGTTGTACTGCTTGAAATTCCGTCTCCACCGTTGCTCGACACTGCGTGTATAGAGCAGGTAGTGCAACAATAGAAAAATAGTTGCGGGACGGCACTGTGTAGCGTTTGTCTAGGGTGTTGATCATTTTCCTAAATCCCTCGTTTTGCACAGTGTTGATGGGAGCCATATCTTTGGTCAGGTGATAAGTGATAGCCTCCGTAATTTCTTTGTGCCTGCGGAAGTTCGACGTGTATAGGTACGTGTATTTATGAATATTGAGAATCACATCATAATAGATCAAATATACAGTGGGGCAAAAAAGTATTTAGTCAGCCACCGATTGTGCAAGTTCCCCCACTTAAAATGATGACAGAGGTCAGTAATTTGCACCAGAGGTACACTTCAACTGTGAGAGACAGAATGTGAAAAAAAATCCATGAATTCACATGGTAGGATTTGTAAAGAATTTATTCGTAAATCAGGGTGGAAAATAAGTATTTGGTCACCTCAAACAAGGAAAATCTCTGGCTCTCACAGACCTGTAACGTCTTCTGTAAGAAGCTTTTCTGTCCCCCACTCGTTACCTGTATGAATGGCACCTGTTTGAACTCATCATCTGTATAAAAGACACCTGTCCACAGCCTCAAACAGTCAGACTCCAAACTCCGCCATGGCCAAGACCAAAGAGCTTTCGAAGGACACCAGGAAAAGTATTGTAGACCTGCACCAGACTGGGAAGAGTGAATCTACAATAGGCAAGCAGCTTGGTGTGAAAAAATCAACTGTGGGAGCAATCATCAGAAAATGGAAGACATACAAGACCACTGATAATCTCCCTCGATCTGGGGCTCCACGCAAGATCTCATCCCGTGGGGTCAAAATGATCATGAGAACGGTGAGCAAAGATCCCAGAACCACACGGGGGGACCTGGTGAATGACCTGCAGAGAGCTGGGACCAAAGTAACAAAGGTCACCATCAGTAACACACTACAACGGCAGGGAATCAAATCCCGCAGTGCCAGACGTGTTCCGCTGCTGAAGCCAGTGCATGTCCAGGCCCGTCTGAAGTTTGCCAGAGAGCACATGGATGATACAGCAGAGGATTGGGAGAATGTCATGTGGTCAGATGAAACCAAAGTAGAACTTTTTGGTATAAACTCAACTCGTCGTGTTTGGAGGAAGAAGAATACTGAGTTGCATCCCAAGAACACCATACCTACTGTGAAGCATGGGGGTGGAAACATCATGCTATGGGGCTGTTTTTCTGCCAAGGGGACAGGACGACTGATCCGTGTTAAGGACAGAATGAATGGGGCCATGTATCGTGAGATTTTGAGCCAAAACCTCCTTCCATCAGTGAGAACTTTGAAGATGAAACGAGGCTGGGTCTTCCAACATGACAATGATCCAAAACACACCGCCCGGGCAACAAAGGAGTGGCTCCGTAAGAAGCATTTGAAAGTCCTGGAGTGGCCTAGCCAGTCTCCAGACCTCAACCCCATAGAAAATCTGTGGCGGGAGTTGAAAGTCCGTGTTGCTCGGCGACAGCCCCAAAACATCACTGCTCTCGAGAAGATCTGCATGGAGGAATGGGCCAAAATACCAGCTACTGTGTGTGCAAACCTGGTAAAGACCTATAGTAAACGTTTGACCTCTGTTATTGCCAACAAAGGTTATGTTACAAAGTATTGAGTTGTATTTTTGTTATTGACCAAATACTTATTTTCCACCCTGATTTACGAATAAATTCTTTACAAATCCTACCATGTGGATTCATGGATTTTTTTTTTCCACATTCTGTCTCTCACAGTTGAAGTGTACCTCTGGTGCAAATTACTGACCTCTGTCATCATTTTAGGTGGGGGAACTTGCACAATCGGTGGCTGACTAAATACTTTTTTGCCCCACTGTAGATAGATCGATCGATCCACTACTACCAGCCAAAATGAAAAGAAAAAAAAAAACAACCTGTATCAGTAGAATGGGTGGGTTCACTGTGGTTAAGAAGCTGCTGTAAAGTGTTAAGCTCAGTGTAAACCAACAATGACTGTTGCTTTTCTGCAACCCTGAACACGCATTAATTCTCCCACACCTAAAGGAAAACTCAGTGTAGCTCTCCATTTAAAAAGGATCTTAGTACATGTCCGCGAAATGGAGCATTTAAAGGTCAGCAAAGCCAAACATCTGGATGGACTTTGACACAAGCACCCGACTGACCAGGGGAAAAACAAACTGATGCCCAAAGAGAAATCAGTGATTTCCATGTTCAGACTAAACATGGATTTGAAGATCGGCAAGTTGACAATTGTGTCCAACATCAGGCTAGCAAAGTATCCTAATTAGTCTCTCACACTATTTCATCCACAAAGATCAACTCTATTTACACTAATCATGAATCACATAACAACCACTGACAGGTGAAGTGAATAACACTGATTATCTCTTCTTTATGCCACCTGTTAGTGGGTAGGATAATATTAGGTAGGAAGTGAACATTTTGTCCTCGAAGTTGATGTGTTCGAAGCAGGAAAAATGGGCAAGCATGAGGATTTGATAAGTGCCAAATTGTGATGGCTAGACAACTGGTTCACAGCATCTCCACAACTGCAGCTCTTGTGGGATGTTCTCGGTCTACAGGTGTCAGTATCTATCAAGAGCGGTCCAAAGAAGAAACAGTGGCGGATCCGCGACAGGTAAAAGGCGGCCGAGGCTCACTGATGAATGTGGGAGCGAAGGCTGACCTTTGTGGTCCGATCCATCAGATGTGCTACTGTAGCTTAAATTACCAAAAACAGTTCACGCTGTGTATTCTGACAGAAAGTTGTCAGAATACACGGCGCATTGCAGTTTGTTGCGTATGGGGCCGTAGAGAAGCAGGCCAGACCATGCTGACCTCGGTCAACCACTGAAAGAAGCAACAATGGACACATGAGCATAGCGCTGGGCGATATATCGAGTTTTTAAAAAATATCGATATATTTTCATACGAGATATAAGATGTGACAATATCCTTTATATCGATATAGTCTATGTTACGTTATAATTATACTTGTGGAGCCACAAGTTTGCCTCTCTTTCGTCCACTTTTGTCTCTACGCAACGTTACTCGGCCTCGCCTCTCCTTCACTGAACACAACTCCCCCTCCTCCCCCATAGCTTCACCTGCAGGCAGCGACAAGATGGACACGGCAAATCTCCGTTAGCGAGATGTGGGGCTGGACGGCGTCAACGTGTTAGCGAGCTAACCGCGCTAACGAGCTAACCACGCTAACGACATGCAGCCCACAGGGGCTGCACAGCCTAAAATCCTTTCATTTTCTCAAAAGTTGACAGCGCGCCTTATGTATGAATTCTGGTTGTGCTTGATGGCCGCGAACCGATTTTATGTGGACACGGCGCTCAGCAATCTGTCAAAAAATGTTTTAGTACGACTTTGGTAAGCTACGGAGCTGCACCGCTTGATGGATTGTTGGAGAATTACGGCTACCGTAGTCTGGAGCCTCGTGGAGTGATACGTACTGTGCTTCAACGTAATATTACCGTATTGTGTGTGTATAAGGGCCATAAATGGCACCTGTTCAGAGACATGGTTACAAAGAGGATTTCAAACTCAAGGCTGTCAGTCACGCAGTAGAAGTTGGGAACAGAGCAGCTGTGAAATCTGTCTTTGTTATTATGCTCAGCGTCTGTTAGTTTACATTTTGACTGCACAATTATGAGCTTTTTGTTATGCACAAAAACAACATTGTTTTCTTTTATTTATGGAGCATGATTATTTAATAAATGCTGATAATTTATTTTTGAGTAATTTCTTCATGTAAATCTATGCTGTATGTAAATAAAAATGCC
>NW_024582374.1:2422294-2423435 GCF_018398535.1 Haplochromis burtoni
TCGATATATCGCCCAGCGCTATGCTCATGTGTCCATTGTTGCTTCTTTCAGTGGTTGACCGAGGTCAGCATGGTCTGGCCTGCTTCTCTACGGCCCCATACGCAACAAACTGCAATGCGCCGTGTATTCTGACAACTTTCTGTCAGAATACACAGCGTGAACTGTTTTTGGTAATTTAAGCTACAGTAGCACATCTGATGGATCGGACCACAAAGGTCAGCCTTCGCTCCCACATTCATCAGTGAGCCTCGGCCGCCTTTTACCTGTCGCGGATCCGCCACTGTTTCTTCTTTGGACCGCTCTTGATAGATACTGACACCTGTAGACCGAGAACATCCCACAAGAGCTGCAGTTGTGGAGATGCTGTGAACCAGTTGTCTAGCCATCACAATTTGGCACTTATCAAATCCTCATGCTTGCCCATTTTTCCTGCTTCGAACACATCAACTTCGAGGACAAAATGTTCACTTCCTACCTAATATTATCCTACCCACTAACAGGTGGCATAAAGAAGAGATAATCAGTGTTATTCACTTCACCTGTCAGTGGTTGTTGTGTGATTCATGATTAGTGTAAATAGAGTTGATCTTTGTGGATGAAATAGTGTGAGAGACTAATTAGGATACTTTGCTAGCCTGATGTTGGACACAATTGTCAACTTGCCGATCTTCAAATCCATGTTTAGTCTGAACATGGAAATCACTGATTTCTCTTTGGGCATCAGTTTGTTTTTCCCCTGGTCAGTCGGGTGCTTGTGTCAAAGTCCATCCAGATGTTTGGCTTTGCTGACCTTTAAATGCTCCATTTCGCGGACATGTACTAAGATCCTTTTTAAATGGAGAGCTACACTGAGTTTTCCTTTAGGTGTGGGAGAATTAATGCGTGTTCAGGGTTGCAGAAAAGCAACAGTCATTGTTGGTTTACACTGAGCTTAACACTTTACAGCAGCTTCTTAACCACAGTGAACCCACCCATTCTACTGATACAGGTTGTTTTTTTTTTTCTTTTCATTTTGGCTGGTAGTAGTGGATCGATCGATCTATCTACAGTGGGGCAAAAAAGTATTTAGTCAGCCACCGATTGTGCAAGTTCCCCCACCTAAAATGATGACAGAGGTCAGTAATTTGCACCAGAGGTACAC
>NW_024582374.1:2423460-2443995 GCF_018398535.1 Haplochromis burtoni
CGGATTCTTTGTTTTTACATTCATCGGGTCCCAATCAGCCCAAATATCAAAGAGAAATTAAAAATGCATGCCGTGGAAGAGTTCAGGTCTTAGGAGGTTAAACTAATTAAAACACATCTTCCAGGTTGGAACATTGTGTTCTCAGCATGTTTTCACTGTCTTCTACTTGCTTGTTGTTTGTTTGAGGGTATTTTAGATCACTTGATTTCGTTTATTTATTCTTGTCTTATTTGTTTTAATGCTCTTAGACACTTGGGTTTAATCTCAAGAGATTGCTGTTTAAATCAACATTTAAAAAAGAAGTTCAGAGAATACGATAGAGTGAGATGCAGAAAGGTTTAGATGTTAATAAGACATCAGTTCTTTTACTTCTTTCACCCCAGGGTGAAAAGCATCAAAGGGAAATTGCTGCACCCACATATTGCGCTATTACTCACGCATTTACTCAGGTAGGAGTCATCAGTGCAGTCACAGACACAGCCAGGATATAGACCGAGCCTTCATAACTGGTTTGCTTAACAGTAAACCTGTTGCAAACAAGCTCCACCTAATTAAAATAAGTCTAGTTTAATTTTTTTCTGAGATATTCAAGCACAGATTATCTTGTGCCTTCAAACTAAAGGAGTCTGAGCCTATAGTAGGACAACTAAGGGATGGTTCTCCTGAATCCAGACTGGATAGTAATAATGTTCTACATGATCATTCAGGACTTTGTATCTAAGGAGAAGGCTTTGTGATTAAACTTTGGATTTTAAAGGAAACCAATGAACAGATACTAATATTATGTGGTCTGTCTTTCTTACCCCTGTTACTTGTCTCACTGCAGCATTTAAAATCAACCGAAGTCTTTTTAGAGAGCTTGTACAACAACCTGATAATGAATTACAATAGTTCAGCCTAGAAGTAACAAATACATGAGCTAGTTAGTCCCAGTGTCACTCTGAGATAGGATATGTAACAGGATCAGTATTGATACTGGTCAGATGAAAAGAAAGCAGGGATTATGTTCCTGAGGGTTTTTTTTAGGGCGAAATAGAAGAAGCTTAGTTTAGAAAATTCATTAAGACATGTCCATAGTTTAATCAATTGATTTGTCATCTGGCTTAATTGCTAAACATAACTGGATATCATCTGCATAGCTTTGACAATTTATGATACATTTTGCAATATTATCTTAGAGAAGCATGTGTATTGTAAAAACGTATGAGTCTCAGCATTGAACCCTGTGGAACTCCATGACCAACCTTTATGTGTAAGGAAGACTCCTGATTTACAGGAACAAACTGAAATCTATTAGGCAAGTTTTCAGCATTTTATTATCTTTCAATCTAATAAATGACTTTTTTCTGTCCTTAAAAAGCTACCTATAGTCCTTTGTAGTAAAAAAAAAAGCAGGATTTGGGTGTTTGGTGATATAAACGAAAAACCACAAAGCAAAAAAGTGTGCAGACAGCAAAGTGCTCTGAATTCTCTGTATTTCTGATTTTCCTGTTCTCTGGTCCACAGGTCGAAAAGTTTCGTGAACAGCTGAAGGATGCAGCACAGAAAGTCCACACCTTGAAGCCGATTCCCGGGAAAGCCAATGGCGTGCTGGTCCTTAACCAGCCCATTCAAATCGAGGCCTATGTGGGCTTCATGTCTTTCCTGGGGAACGAAAACAAACTGGGCTACTGTATGGCTCGAGGAAACTTGGGCTTCTAATCTCTTTAGCATTTAATAGAATCATACTGTTTGCTCTCATTTATAAGCCTTTAATTCATGTTAATTTGTTTACAGGCAGCTCATATTTTACAAAGATTGGCAAGAAAATTCTTTTTTTTTTCGTTTCACATGTTTTTTAGTATGTTTAATGTGAGCTTCAAACAACTGCGTGATCACCCCCACTGCTTATTACCAGTGTATGGTGTCTGAGCGCTCAGAAATATCCACATTTCAACACCGCTCTTCACTGGATGATGGATCCCCCACTGCTCTCAAGGAGCTTTGTATTTGCTCCTCAGTGATATGGTAATTCAACTCTTTTGCAATGAGACTCCTTTCTTCCACCCCCGGTGTCTCTGCTAAAAGCTCATTCCCATGCCATTCAGCCCCTTAGAGATTCACTGGAGCATTGGGCCGCATTTGTCAGCTTAGTTTTATCATTCACATGTATTTTTGCAGTGCATACAGTCCTGGAATTTCCCCTTGATTTGTATGTTTACCGTACGCTCTGCCTTGATTGGCATTATGTGTTTGTCAGGGTGGAACAGAAATAAAACAAAAGTGGTATGAAGCATGCAGCTCTCTTTATGCAAATTCCTGTACACTGCTTGTGTTTTGTTTTGTTTTTTTTTAAATCATGCAGTTAGCTTTACCTGTTTAAGGGGAGTTAAGTTCCAGTGGGTTTAGGAACAGCAACACTACAGCAAACAACTACTGAGAACTTACATGAACTCCTTCCACCTCATCCTCTGAGATTCAGGGAGTTGTTTGTTTGTTTTAAACACCTGTAGTATATTAATAAAGGCCTGCAACATTCTATTTTCAATGTTAATGACTCCATATTGTAAAGTATGACTTGCATTAGCATGTGAACTAAAGGTATATTACACTTCTCTGCAGTTGCTGTGTTTTCCACTAGTGGGCGATGTCATGTGTAGTACATTAGTTGCTAGCCTCACCTCTTAGCTATAGACGTTCTTCTTTTTCATGAATCTCATTGACTAAGTTGACTCTGGTCTGGCCCATCACTTAATTTTAGATAAGACACAACATGTAAATAAGGCCACTTTAGGGGCACTTGGGGGGGGTGACTACACGCCACCGCCTGATTGGTCTGCATATAGTTATAGCAATGAGTTTCTATAAATGTTTTGCTGTTATTTTGATTTTTGCAAGTAAATTAAACCCCTTAATAAATAATAAAAATATTTTAATAAAATCTTGGTCATTTTCCTTTTGGGGGAAAAGTTGAAACCCTTTTTAGGGGTTGCGCTAACCTTGATATTTCTTAATTCTGGAAATTTGAACTCCTTTTTAGTTGAGACTTTCTTTCTAAGAAACTAATCCCATTAGTAAACTGTTACAGTTAATGCATGACTGTCTAACCCCTTTGAATTTCTCATACATATGTGTGCACTTTAAGTTATTAAAGAAATAATAGTTCTTCCCAATAACGATGGCAGATACCATATAGAAAGGTAATCATCATAGCAATAGGAATAATTATACTTACATTAAATGGCTATAGGGGTATGTCTCACATTTTTGTTAGTTAGGACCAGAGATGTGCAGTAATGCGTTACTGTAATCCGATTACTTTTTTCAGGTAACGAGTAAAGTAAGGGATTACTATTGCAAAAACGGTAATTAGATTACCGTTACTTTCCCGTAGGAACGCTGCGTTACTGCGTTACTAAAACCGTGATTTTTTTTGCGAGAATGTCTCATGACAGTGACGTAAGCGAGTGCGACATTCGTGACAACAGCTGTGTGCAGATCAACAATGGATCACATATCGATTGTGGGAGAGAGTATGAGCGTGCAGCGTTTAAAGCGTGGAAGTACTGACCTTACTTTGAGTTTGATTCCATAAAAAGTGACAAAAACATTAGCGTCCGTTGTGCGTGGGAAGAAAACTTCTTTTTACAGCGAAAAAAACCCCTAAACTTCCAAGCAAGCACCGAGTGCGCAACGACGTAATGGGAAACTCACAGAGAAACTCGCGGATTCTTCAACTGACCGCGGCACACCTGCACCAGGGTAAACCTCCGCCTACCGTAGTCCTGCTTTACAGGTGAAAATAGAGCAACAGGACCGCTGAGTCTTTGACTTTATTTATTTTCTGCTGTGTTTTACTTGCATCTATTTGAAAGAGTGAGTGTAAACACAAAAAATATTTTATTTTATGTGCTGGAATGTGCAGAAAATAGGTTTAAATGTTAAACTAATTTCTTCCAGTCAGAGAATGTTGCATATAATTAAATTTTTGCTTGATGCATAAAGTTAAAAGATTAAAACTAATAAAACAAGTTTTAAAAAGAGACTTTTCCATTTGATTACATTTTGTATGATGGATTATGCAGAAAAAGTAGAATTGGGCTGAAAGATCTATCGCTTTATCACCTCTTCAGGTTGTAAATCGTGTTTTTAAAAAGTAACTAAGTAATTAATTACTTTTGAAAATAAGTAATCAGTAAAGTAACGGGATTACTTTTTTGGGGAAGTAATCAGTAATTAGTTACTGATTACTTTTTTCAAGTAACTTGACCAACACTGGTTAGGACTAGAGATGGAACGATTCGATATTACGTATCGGTATCGGTCCGATACTGACCTAAAGTACTGGATCGCATATCGGAGAGAAATAAAAAATATAATGATCTGAAGTATCACAAAATCACCTCACAAAACGCGCTACTTGGCGTAACCCAGCTCGGCGCATCGGAGCAGTATGTGTCACGTGATAGAGCGGCTGTTGTTTGCGAGACCTGTCGGTGGTCTGTTGGAGCATTTGGAGCCTCGCTACATGCTTCCTAACCGTGGCATTTCATCTCGGCGAAAACTATCCCAGAGAAGTAAAGCAAGTGTGTAAGTTCATCCCTGAATGTTTGCATAGTATTTCCACGTTAAGCTTAACAACTGATATATTGAGCCACAGCTGGACTGGCCATCGGAGTTCCATATTGAGGTGAAAAGGAAGCGATTTGTCCCGTACTTCAGCTAGAATTAAAAAATAGACACAAAGCTGGAGTTATTCTGTCTTTGCTGCGCAGTTGCATCTACTTCTCTCATTCACTCCCCCTTCCTCTCCTGTTATTACTTCAAACATGAAACTGATCAATGATCAGCTGATCGGCTTTTCTGCTGCAAGTCCCGTCTTTCTTGTTTGTTTATCGCCCACTTTGCGCTAGAAAGAGGAGACCAGCGGATAAACAACAGCAGCACGTTTAAGCGTGATAAGCTGTTGTTAGAATGTATTTAATATTACTTTCTAGTATCAGCTGAGGTTTGCTGGAGCCACGGCTGTAAAAGCTGCTGGTCATGATATCCGTTTGTGGTGAGAGGGAAACATGAAGATGAAACCAGGAGATGTCCTTACTGAATCATCAGAGCTGAACAGGTGATGGAGAAACAGGTTTACCTTTTAGGTGACATGAATGAGTTGAAGGGAAGTTATGAACTGTTTCTGAGAGACAAATAACACCAGGATCCTTTTCTATGTAGCTGACAGCTGGTAACTGTGCAGGGGCGGGTCTAGCAAAGTTTTGTCGGGGGCCAGGTAGGGCATTAACAGGGAAAGGGGGGCACAAAGAAATATTTTTCTTTGTTATGTCATTTAAAAACTTTGAATAAATAATTATCTGAATCTTACAACAAAAGTGGTCATCTGATTAAATGTATAGAAATCCATTATTGTATATAGTAACTAATAAGTCTAATATACACCCTAGTAAGCTATAGTACTTTTTCCTTTGGGAAGGTACCATCTGTGCAGTCTGCAATTCTGTTGAAGAAAGATGTTGAATCTATTTAAATATTGTAGAAAAATAATTGATTTCTGTGCATTTGTTTTACACTTGCATTAAATTAAAGTTGATTACATCGATTAAGGGGGGGGTGGTTCCCTAATATTTTTGCTGGGAGTTGGCAACCCTATTAGTTAGGTAGGTAAGTACTCTTTAAAATACCAGAATAGGGAGGATGGTGTAGGTTTAAATTTATTAGATTGATCAGTGTTGCTGAACTATAAAATGTTTTGGGTGGAGTGTATTTTTTGCATACAGGTATAACAGAATAGCTTCAGTCTCTTGTTTTTTAAAACTTGAGTATGAACTTATACAAAATGCAGCAAGATATTTATAAAAAACAGTTTTATTGATTACAAAATACGCTATATCGGATTCATATCGGTATCGGCAGATATCCAAATTTATAATATCGGAATCGGTATCGGACATTAAAAAGTGGTATCGTGCCATCTCTAGTTAGGACCAAATATAAGTGAATACAGACAACCTGACCAAGCGGTATTTAGTCTCTCTTAACGCATTCTCATCAGGAAACAAGGTTAAGTAGAAAGTGTCCGAGGAATACTCACCACCGTCACTCTGCAAGTGAAAGTCTAAGTTCAGCACCTTCAGTATCACGTATCATTACCTTAGGGTTCGAAGGGGTTAACACGTTTCCTCCCAGGACGAAAACGTGTCTCTTATCCTGGATCAAGCACTCCTCTGGCCTGGAGCGAAGCACCTCGTCCATATTTCTGCTCCTTAAGTTGTAAAAGACGTTCAGAAAACAGGATTAACTGCCAAAGGAGCTCCTCGGCCCCTCGAGAGTTTTACATTTGGCCAGTCAAAGTGGAAACATTAAGTGAAGAACATTCAAATGAGTGCCTTTGTTTTGTTTTGTTACCATGGACTACATTGGCACTTGTAATCTTTTTATTCCTAAAATGCCATTACTCTGCCTTAGCTTCAGGTAAAGAAGCTCCTGTCACAAATCATTTGAAATAATGACTTCCCAGTTTCATGCTTGTGATCGTGTTGTTTGCTGCAGTAGTTTAGATATTATGTTTGAACGGAGCTTCAAATTCCCCTTTTCTCTTCTCTCAGCATTTGTTTTTGTAAAAGTTCAGGTCACCACTGCTCTTGGCTGATGTGTAGATGTGATGTGACTTGTTCTCAATGCCAGCATATAGATTAAACATGTGCCTGTGTGTGTGCAGAGGTGCGTGCGGGAGATAGGAGGGTGTGTTGCCGTGTATGATCCACTTTTGTCCTTAGATGATCCTTTTCTTTTCTTTTTCTTTTTTTTTTCATTAGGGATAATTATGTTCAGCCCTCAAGGTACACCAACTGAAATAAGACTCTTATTTGTGCTCACGATTTGTATGTATGCACTACTGTGACAGGACTGCAAAGGACCATAAATCAATAAAAAAAAAGTCAAAGTGCATAAAAATGAAAAGACACAAAATCACCACAAAAAAAGGGGAATAGGCCGTATGGAAATGCAAGGTGGCAAAAAGAGGGAAGTTTGTCTGCTCCTGCATCCGTGGGTTTGAATCTGCAGGTCCTGAAAAATAAACACATAAATATGTGCGAAGTATTCAGCTGTAATTTTTTGGGGTCTTTTGCATGTGGTTTTTGGATGCGCTGCACATCCGCAAACTAAAATGAAGGCAGCAGTCATGACTTTTTTTTATTGACTTTCAGCCGCTGGGTCTTTTTTTTTTTTTTTTTTTCAACGCTGTTGCTACAACAGCCCCAAGATCATCATCACATCATCAGACCCAAGATTTGCTCCAAAATGCAAATGAAATTTACTTCAAAATTCAAATTGTTGGACATAGTCAAGATTAATCTTTACAGTTCACGGAATTTCAATATTAGACCTTCCTGATTGAATGGGGGTCGGTTCTTAGCTTGAATCCATTCAGGTTTTACTGTAAATGTAGACCCTACTACGACATATGAAAAGAAAAGATATTTGACTTGTTATTATTGCTTTCAGGTTTTACCAAAGGGGACATCCATGATGAATTATCAAAAGCAGCCTCCACTTTGTAACATGATTAACTCTAACTAAATATTTGGTCACTTTTTACACACAAAAGTTAGCCGGAACACATTTTGGTTCCTGCTCGCAAAGTAAAGTAACACCTTTCATATAATCTACTACTGACATAAAATATTGATCAATGTGATTTTGGGGTTGATAAAACCTGAGTAGCTGATATAAACTGAATTCTGCTTGAACGACAGTGTGCATTATTCACAACCTTTTACATTAAACAAGAGGTTTACGTTTGGAGTGTTAGCGATTAAACTGTTTTTCTTCTCACTTTTCTTTCCGCACACAGCGCAGTGCAGTGTAGTAAGAGTACATCATTACTTTGTCAGAGCGAAGCACATGGATTCACAAGATAAATGACTTTCAAAGCTAATGATTGCATTCCTTTCTGGAAAGGTAAGCCTGTGCCTGGGGCTAGAAAATATGACTTGTGCTCACTCCAATTATTTTCCACCAGTAAAACATCAAACTAATCAACTGGCAGTTTGCAGCCATGGTCTCCTGACAGTGTGTTTAGCTTTGGCACACAAAGAGTGATGAGGTCTATAAAAGTCCCTTGCTCTGTGGTATATGTTTGAGTCTTATTATGGAAAATAAAGATGCATGACGAGTATAGGAACAAAATGAAATCAGTGACTACTATATTAGCTTGTTATCGTGATCCTTGTTGAAGGGTTGGTTGGGTATAACTTGTTTTGTTGGAGGTCAAGGTCACTGTAATCCAGAGCGGAAGTCCCCATGTCTGGCTCGACAGGTCCAAGTGGTTATTTTGCTTGATTGTGATGCGAGACGATTTTCCTTCTGCCCTGAAGTGGAATGTAGTCGTCAAAGTGAGAAGCTTAAAAACTGCCCATCAGCGCCTGTGACCCCGGATGGCCCCGGAGCTGCCTGGGATGCTTGAGGCCAGTAATATAAGACAAATTCTGCGAGACACTCTTGCAATCCTGGTGTGGCACGCAGTCTTCTCATCTCTCTGAAATACCTTCAAAGCTCTCATACATATGCCAGCATGGATACCAGGCTTCTTTTCACAGGTCATGCAACCTCAAGTCACCATTTTCATTTCTCTGACATGCGCGCTGCTTGTTTGTTTGGTAAACATGTTACACCTGTCAGAGGAATGCCGGTTGCTAACGGGCCAAGTCCAACAGCATTTATTATCTTCTGTGGCGCTTTCCCCTTCTTCTCGCCTCTCTCGTTTGTCCATCTGTTGCCCTCGCAGCGGTGAATTCAGTAAGTGTGAAGGAGCGAACGTGTGAGGGGAGGCGCGTGCGTGTCTGTTCACGCATGTCCGGCGCTGTGTGCGGATGTGTCCGCGCGCACACACACAGGCTACCGGGCTGTTTGTCTGGACTGCCGTCTTGTAACGGAGCTAGAGACACTGTTTTTATTTATCCCTCCCCCAGCTGTCACTGTTGTGTCTGGAGTGTGTTTGCTGAACTCAGGGCCATGGGACACTTGGAGAACTGTCAAATCCACTAACACTCCCAACTATGCAGAATGTTGCAGCTCCGAACACACCCTGGATTCCTGTTATGGAAAACAAAAGCTGAGCTGGACATTCAAGAAATGTGCAACCTCCATTTGACTCTCCTACCTATAAATTTGTCTTTATTCTTTGCGCATTCAAAACTCTAAAGAAGTGAAAAACATCACTTAACTCACAGCCTTGTGCTGTGCTGTTGACCCCAGGGCTGCCGAATTTCTTAGAAGCTTTTAATCATGTCACAAGTGCCTGATTGAAGGATAACTGCTAAATCATAACGAATAAACTTCCACACGTCCTTTTTTTTTACTGTGTGATTTCCTTCAGAGACAGACTGAGCAGCTTCATTTGAAACATTTAAAAGACAGTTTTCTTTTTGGATTAATACTGAATGTTAAAGTCAACCTACCTTTTTTTTTTTTTATAAAAATTTAATTTCCAACTTTTTTTTTTCTCTCTAAGATGTAATTGCCTCCCACTTGAGCTCCTCAGAATCAGCTAAAGCATTTGTGTAAAATAACGTGATCATATTTAGTGAAGCTATTTCCCTTCAGACTATCACCATTTTCACTGACTGGCCTTCAAAGTCAAAATAAATAAAACAAAAACTTTAGCTATGGAAAAAGTTGTTTAATCAGTTACCTAACTATAGCATGTAAATACCAATGTGTCTTTCCATTTTGCAGCCATGAAAGTGTTAAAAAATGACAGTATTAGAAAATTGTTGTGACATAGAAGAGAAAGCAGCTAGAAGATGGGCCTTGTATCACCCGTAGGTAAAAATGAAACCTTTCACATGCTCCAACTTGTTCTGATCAGCCACCTATCCCACAGGGTGATATGAGCCGTGAAAGTTTTCCCAGAATGCACCTTTTTGAAGTTTTCTCCAGTGAATTCTCAGGAAACAGATCAAATATCCAGTGTACCAACACTTTTTTCCCCTTCATTTTAGACATTAAATAGGAATTGCTGCAATTTATTCACAATCTCTCTCTCGTTCCATATATAATATATACATGCAGTCAGTACTGTGGCCTCCAAGTTGGGCGAGTGTTGCTCTAGCAGATCCCAGGAATAACATCCGAGATGCAGTCATAGGAACAGCAAAGATACTGTGCACTTTTTAAAAACTAGTTCTTATATGGATTGACTCAAATCTAAATGTTCCTTGGTAATTATGGGACATTTTCTTCAGAAAGAATTTTTTTAATGTCGCTGGTGCTGACAGATTAACTGGTTATACTCAATATACAGAAATGGAATGGGATTTGAGTGTCAAAGAAATTCTTGGCTGGACACAATAATTTTTAATAATGTGTTTAACATTCTTGTTTACTCACTATGGAAAACTGGATATTGGTTATTATATATATATATTTTTTTCAGATTTACCTCTTAGATGACTTCTATAATGACTCTGACTGTCAGCTGTTCTTATATTTTTTCCATTGTCCAGTAATTGTAACACATGCTAGCACAATGCTCTTAATTTTTAAGCTTGTCTTTAAAGCTTCCAAGGGTTTTTGTCCTTACTGACATGCCTGCTGATTCTACAGTTTTGATAATGAGTCTTCCACATCACATGCTGCTCCTGCATGAACCCAACCTTCTATGCGCATATTGCATAACTATAGCCAAGGAACTTTAAATACTAAAAGCCTCTACTCTCTGGATATCTGCTTTTATAGTGAGTGGTCATAAGATGTAGAACAAAAATACAGATTTCACATGGAAAGACATTTTTCTTCTGCAATCTTTGAACATGTTATGAATTCTTCTTCATTTATTTTTTTTTTGTAGGTTCGGATTGTCGTGAAATAATTTTCTGATGCCACAACACAAGGGAGATACTTTATTGCAGATTAGCAGTGGCCGGCAACGGCCACTGCTAATCTGTCATGTTTCTTACATATGTGAGTTTCTGTTGCAGTATTACAGCAGTACAAAAGTTGCAGGTGGCTTTTGGGTCTGATAAATGAAACCAACATGGAAATACTGTAGACTTGTGTGCATTGGACCTGCCAGCAGGGGGCGACACTCCAAATGTCTCGTATGTACTTGACCTCTGACCTCAGTAAACACTGTCCTGATGAGTTAGTGATCAGAGAAGAAATTTCTGGTTGTCTTAAATGTTTCCCTTATATTTTGCATGTTTTAACTCACCTCCAATTTCATTTTGTGAGGCATCTTGTGCGAAGGTGTATAAGGGCCAATTTTCATTTGAATAATTACTGGGGTTTTTGTTTTTGTTTGTTTTGGGGGTTTTTTTTACGACAAAAACAAAGTTAAAGTAGTATTTTGATTTTTATCTCAAAATCCTTTATCAAAAAATTAATTAATAAAAAAATCCTTTTATATTTCTTTTGTCAATGTGACATTGTATTGATGTCGTAAAGCATACGACATTAACACGCTTTATTATTATTCATGTAGGACCATCTTTTGAGCGCCCCCTGTTGCAACTCTGGTTGAACTGCAGCCCGTTTCTGTGCGGTTGGATAAACAGGAAGTGGAATGGCTCTCCCGGATCTTGGGAACGCCTGATGCTCTAACCGGAAGCTGCAGGATATCATGTTCGTTGAGCGCAGAGGAAACAGCAGGTGTGTCTGCAGGCTTTTGGAGATGGTAGGTATTTGTTTAGGAAAGAATCATGCTGGTTCCAGTTTTCAACACACAAGTGTGAGGCTAGAGTCAGCTAAATTATTTTCTTTAATTTTTTAAAGGGTGGAAACAGAAATGTGGTAAAACACTTTCCAGTTTGCGGCTGAGTTAAAGTGGCTCCCGGTGTTGTGCCAAAACAACAGGTGTTGTGCCAAAAAGTGATTGTCTGCCAAAAACTGATTTCCGGTATTTGCCAAAAACTGATTGCTCGTATTTAAACTGCTATAAGTAACTTGTTGGGCTATAATATGTGAAACATATGTCAAATGCATCCCTTATGGATGACATAAAGTCATCTTGAGCCACAAACAACATTCGTGTAACAAGGTAGAAGCCGCAATCAGTTTTTGGCAGTGACTTTTATATAACCTTTATTTATGCAGTTAAAAAAATCTCATTAACATTAAAAATGTCTTTTGTAAGAGTAAGTTGGCCAAGAGGACAGCAGAAATGGCAGCAAATATTACAATATTTCTGTAAAAATATTTTAAGTGGGGATAAAGGACCGGATTGGTTATAATGTAAGTACAATAGCAGAGAGTTGTAAAGATACTTGAAAAACAGATATTGTTTTAATTCTCTATATAACCCCTTTGTAAACCCTGTTCACCGAAGTCTATTTACGAACATACGTAAAGATATTACACATAAAAAATACACAGAAACATTGGAAATCAGTTTTTGGCAGACAATCACTTTTTGGCACAACACCGGCTTCTGCTTTCTTTGAAAGTATCAAATGTGAGAGTTTCATCCGTCTTCTTATACAGTTTTGCCTGAAAAACAACTCATATATTTAAGCATTTATTTTTAAACGAAATAGTGATATTTTTGTCATGTCATCGCGTGGGGTTGTTTGAGAAGAGAAAAAAAGAAAAGAAACTGTGATATCTGATTTCTGATTTGACTTTAAAGCTGACTGGAGAAATGTGGGCTGAGGCTTGATGAAATGAGTCAACACAACACAGAAGCTGATGAGATATTTGTCAGACAGTCCTGTGTAAATTATGTCCAGATGATGGAAAGAATAATTTGAAACATAAATGCTGATTGTTAGCTTGTCATTATTACTTAATTCAGCCTCGCCACAGTGTACTGATATGATTTATGTTTCAAAATGTCAAGTGAAAGTGTGCTGACTGAGCTCTATTTCCAGTCTGTACTTGCAGCTTGTGCAATACATGAAAATCACCACACTGGCTGTTGTTCACTGGCTGAGGTGGGTTGATGAGGACTGCATTCCCTTCCATATTTCGCATGTCAGACAGGGTATGAGAGAGAGTCTGTGTTGCCGTGTCAGTCATCCCACCTCTTGTTTTAGGATGCCCCCATTAGACGCAGGGCAGACGGTCAGCGGTGGTGGGACTAAGCACCGATGACAAGCTCCTGGAAAGGCTGCAGTTGAGGAGAATGAGCAGAGCCTGCACAGGGACCGGCCCGAGCCTCAGACATGTACGCACACACACACACACACACACACTGAACCCACATTCGTATTTAAGTCCTCATACACATGCATGTCATAGCTGTCTGCAATCTGACGCTCACTATAATATTTTATTGCTGCAATGGAAAACAAAACATTGTGTTTGATTTATGTTGTCTGAGTTATTATTTACATTAGTTTATCGTTAGCTTTAATTAATGTTGAATTCCATTCATTTTTGCTTTTAACGATCACCTGCTCGCCAACATGGGCAAACAGCCACCTGCTGCCTTGTGCATACTGTACATGCTGTACATAGAGACGATGGATGTCACGATCCCTAATGCATATTTGTTGATACGTGATAGTAAGTTTTATTTTCACGTTGCCTTTTGTGTACTGTTAGCTATTTGGAAGTCCAATTATGTGCTGTGGGCATCAGTAAAGTTATCAGTGATCACATCTGAGGCCTCTCATGTGAGTTTATGTTTTACAGTTTTAAATGCCTCCACATTTTTTGATGTAAAAAAAAAAAAAAAAAAAAAAAAAAAAAAAAAAAAAAAAAAAAAAAAAAAAAAAAAAAAAAAAAAATGTATGTTCAAAGTGCTTCAATGCCACCAACCCTTAGTTTACTTTCTAGTGGACCTGTGAAAGCGTCCAACAATAGCAGATACACGTCAAGCAGATAACCATACTGTACAGCTAACTGAAGAGTGGGAACCATTATTTATAAGATTAATTCAAATATTAACCTATCAGGCACCATATTATGACCACCTGCCTAATATTGTGTTGGTCCCTCTTTTACTGCCTAAACAGCCATTGAGGCATGGACTCTACTCCTCCCCTCAAGGTGTGCTGTGGTATCTGCACCAAGATGTTAGCAACAGAGCCTTTAAGTCCTGTAAGCCGCGAGGTGGGGCATCTATGGATTGGATTGGCTTTGTTTGCACATCCCACAGATGCTCGTTTGGATTGAGATTTGGGGAATTTGGGGGCCAAGTCAACACCTCAAACTCGCTGATGTGCTCGTCAAACCAGTTGTTGGTCTGCAACAATCTCAAAGCCACCTTCTTCCATTGCTCTTTGGTCTAGTTTTCATGCTCATGTAGGGCTGGGCGATATGACCCAAAATTCATATCTCGATATTTTTTAGCTGGATGGCGATATAAGATATATATCTCGATATTTTTTTAAAGCCATAAGTTAAGAACAAAAAGAGAGTTCTTAGTCACACTGTGTCCCAGATGTCACACAGGCATTTTTATTTACATACAGCATAGATTTACATGAAGAAATTACTCAAAAATAAATTATCAGCATTTATTAAATAATCATGCTCCATAAATAAAAGAAAACAATGTTGTTTTTGTGCATAACAAAAAGCTCATAATTGTGCAGTCAAAATGTAAACTAACAGACGCTGAGCATAATAACAAAGACAGATTTCACAGCTGCTCTGTTCCCAACTTCTACTGCGTGACTGACAGCCTTGAGTTTGAAATCCTCTTTGTAACCATGTCTCTGAACAGGTGCCATTTATGGCCCTTATACACACACAATACGGTAATATTACGTTGAAGCACAGTACGTATCACTCCACGAGGCTCCAGACTACGGTAGCCGTAATTCTCCAACAATCCATCAAGCGGTGCAGCTCCGTAGCTTACCAAAGTCGTACTAAAACATTTTTTGACAGATTGCTGAGCGCCGTGTCCACATAAAATCGGTTCGCGGCCATCAAGCACAACCAGAATTCATACATAAGGCGCGCTGTCAACTTTTGAGAAAATGAAAGGATTTTAGGCTGTGCAGCCCCTGTGGGCTGCATGTCGTTAGCGTGGTTAGCTCGTTAGCGCGGTTAGCTCGCTAACACGTTGACGCCGTCCAGCCCCACATCTCGCTAACGGAGATTTGCCGTGTCCATCTTGTCGCTGCCTGCAGGTGAAGCTATGGGGGAGGAGGGGGAGTTGTGTTCAGTGAAGGAGAGGCGAGGCCGAGTAACGTTGCGTAGAGACAAAAGTGGACGAAAGAGAGGCAAACTTGTGGCTCCACAAGTATAATTATAACGTAACATAGACTATATCGATATAAAGGATATTGTCACATCTTATATCTCGTATGAAAATATATCGATATTTTTTAAAAACTCGATATATCGCCCAGCGCTATGCTCATGTGTCCATTGTTGCTTCTTTCAGTGGTTGACCGAGGTCAGCATGGTCTGGCCTGCTTCTCTACGGCCCCATACGCAACAAACTGCAATGCGCCGTGTATTCTGACAACTTTCTGTCAGAATACACAGCGTGAACTGTTTTTGGTAATTTAAGCTACAGTAGCACATCTGATGGATCGGACCACAAAGGTCAGCCTTCGCTCCCACATTCATCAGTGAGCCTCGGCCGCCTTTTACCTGTCGCGGATCCGCCACTGTTTCTTCTTTGGACCGCTCTTGATAGATACTGACACCTGTAGACCGAGAACATCCCACAAGAGCTGCAGTTGTGGAGATGCTGTGAACCAGTTGTCTAGCCATCACAATTTGGCACTTATCAAATCCTCATGCTTGCCCATTTTTCCTGCTTCGAACACATCAACTTCGAGGACAAAATGTTCACTTCCTACCTAATATTATCCTACCCACTAACAGGTGGCATAAAGAAGAGATAATCAGTGTTATTCACTTCACCTGTCAGTGGTTGTTATGTGATTCATGATTAGTGTAAATAGAGTTGATCTTTGTGGATGAAATAGTGTGAGAGACTAATTAGGATACTTTGCTAGCCTGATGTTGGACACAATTGTCAACTTGCCGATCTTCAAATCCATGTTTAGTCTGAACATGGAAATCACTGATTTCTCTTTGGGCATCAGTTTGTTTTTCCCCTGGTCAGTCGGGTGCTTGTGTCAAAGTCCATCCAGATGTTTGGCTTTGCTGACCTTTAAATGCTCCATTTCGCGGACATGTACTAAGATCCTTTTTAAATGGAGAGCTACACTGAGTTTTCCTTTAGGTGTGGGAGAATTAATGCGTGTTCAGGGTTGCAGAAAAGCAACAGTCATTGTTGGTTTACACTGAGCTTAACACTTTACAGCAGCTTCTTAACCACAGTGAACCCACCCATTCTACTGATACAGGTTGTTTTTTTTTTTCTTTTCATTTTGGCTGGTAGTAGTGGATCGATCGATCTATCTACAGTGGGGCAAAAAAGTATTTAGTCAGCCACCGATTGTGCAAGTTCCCCCACCTAAAATGATGACAGAGGTCAGTAATTTGCACCAGAGGTACACTTCAACTGTGAGAGACAGAATGTGGAAAAAAAAAATCCATGAATCCACATGGTAGGATTTGTAAAGAATTTATTCGTAAATCAGGGTGGAAAATAAGTATTTGGTCAATAACAAAAATACAACTCAATACTTTGTAACATAACCTTTGTTGGCAATAACAGAGGTCAAACGTTTACTATAGGTCTTTACCAGGTTTGCACACACAGTAGCTGGTATTTTGGCCCATTCCTCCATGCAGATCTTCTCGAGAGCAGTGATGTTTTGGGGCTGTCGCCGAGCAACACGGACTTTCAACTCCCGCCACAGATTTTCTATGGGGTTGAGGTCTGGAGACTGGCTAGGCCACTCCAGGACTTTCAAATGCTTCTTACGGAGCCACTCCTTTGTTGCCCGGGCGGTGTGTTTTGGATCATTGTCATGTTGGAAGACCCAGCCTCGTTTCATCTTCAAAGTTCTCACTGATGGAAGGAGGTTTTGGCTCAAAATCTCACGATACATGGCCCCATTCATTCTGTCCTTAACACGGATCAGTCGTCCTGTCCCCTTGGCAGAAAAACAGCCCCATAGCATGATGTTTCCACCCCCATGCTTCACAGTAGGTATGGTGTTCTTGGGATGCAACTCAGTATTCTTCTTCCTCCAAACACGACGAGTTGAGTTTATACCAAAAAGTTCTACTTTGGTTTCATCTGACCACATGACATTCTCCCAATCCTCTGCTGTATCATCCATGTGCTCTCTGGCAAACTTCAGACGGGCCTGGACATGCACTGGCTTCAGCAGCGGAACACGTCTGGCACTGCGGGATTTGATTCCCTGCCGTTGTAGTGTGTTACTGATGGTGACCTTTGTTACTTTGGTCCCAGCTCTCTGCAGGTCATTCACCAGGTCCCCCCGTGTGGTTCTGGGATCTTTGCTCACCGTTCTCATGATCATTTTGACCCCACGGGATGAGATCTTGCGTGGAGCCCCAGATCGAGGGAGATTATCAGTGGTCTTGTATGTCTTCCATTTTCTGATGATTGCTCCCACAGTTGATTTTTTCACACCAAGCTGCTTGCCTATTGTAGATTCACTCTTCCCAGTCTGGTGCAGGTCTACAATACTTTTCCTGGTGTCCTTCGAAAGCTCTTTGGTCTTGGCCATGGCGGAGTTTGGAGTCTGACTGTTTGAGGCTGTGGACAGGTGTCTTTTATACAGATGATGAGTTCAAACAGGTGCCATTCATACAGGTAACGAGTGGGGGACAGAAAAGCTTCTTACAGAAGACGTTACAGGTCTGTGAGAGCCAGAGATTTTCCTTGTTTGAGGTGACCAAATACTTATTTTCCACCCTGATTTACGAATAAATTCTTTACAAATCCTACCATGTGAATTCATGGATTTTTTTTCACATTCTGTCTCTCACAGTTGAAGTGTACCTCTGGTGCAAATTACTGACCTCTGTCATCATTTTAAGTGGGGGAACTTGCACAATCGGTGGCTGACTAAATACTTTTTTGCCCCACTGTATCTATTGATCTATCGATCGATCGATCAATATAGCGCTTCCCTATACACGCCGAACTCCCGCAGGCACAAAGAAATAACGGAGGCTATCACTTATCACCTGACCAAAGATATGGCTTCCATCAACACTGTGCAAAACGAGGGATTTAGGAAAATGATCAACACCCTAGACAAACGCTACACAGTGCCGTCCCGCAACTATTTTTCTATTGTTGCACTACCTGCTCTATACACGCAGTGTCGAGCAACGGTGGAGACAGAATTTCAAGCAGTACAACATTTTGCGGCAACGACAAAATGTGAGATGTTTGTTGTTTTTATGTTTATTTATTGTTTTTATGTTCAGTCTCAACTGTTACGAAGTTGATGTGCAGTTAATAAGTGCAATAAATATTTATACCGGAAAAGAAAATCGTGAGAGAATCGTGATCTCTATTCTAAGCCAAAAAATCGTGATTCTCATTTTATGCAAAATCGTGCAGCCCTAATAGATAGATAGATAGATAGATAGATAGATAGATGGAGAGAGAGAGAGATCATCTTTATTTGGCCAAGTTTGTACACACAAACAAGGAATTTCACTCCAACCTACTTTTCTCTCTGCATGCAAAGAAAATAAATGCTTTTTCAATAGACAAGTTAGTATATAATTAATAATGATAACTGCATACACCTTATCTAAACTAACTAAAACACTAGAGTAAGTATAACAAAAACTGCTTTTTGCTCTGCATCTATAAATGTTTGTGTATGTGTTTACATTTATTTCACATTCATTTATATTTTATTTTATGTTGTGGTTATTGTGATGATTAATGTTTTCTAGTATTTCCATTTCACTTCATACTCCTATGTCATATCAGTGTGAAGTTGTGTATTTTATTCCCAAAGATGAACTTTGTCAAAGTAAATGTTTGGGCTGTATAATTTGGTGGTGCACTGTTATAATATAAGATGCATATAAAGTAATTAAATTGGCCATATCCTTCTCAACTATGACCCTGATGTAATGCTATAGTTGTACTTTATCTCCTCTTCCAGTTGTGGCGTGTTTTAAGGATTTTTAAAGCACTTTCAGGCGTTTTTCAGTTAGGCTTAAAGAAATAAAAAAACCCTCAGAAATACAAAACTGTTCAGCGCATCAGTGTGAAAACACACCTCACATGACCCATGTGTCAAAATAGTGTTATTATCCTCTAAGAATGTTAACCGCACTGGTCTGAGCCAGTGGCTGTTTCTGCCCCGTGGGCCTGTTTCCTCACCAAGTGGAGCAGTTTACGAGTGAGGTTAAGATGTCAGTCTCAGCCCTCCTTTATCTGTCCCCCAGCCTGACCTCCGGCACAGGAGGGAAGAATGCGAAGGCTTGACCCTAAGTGAGCACTCCGCCTCTCTCTCCCTCCTCCCTGACGCACCTCCACCCAAGCAGCAGGAGCAGCAGCCTGTGGGCTCCTCGTGTCAGCCACTGTGTCCCCAGCAACCTCCTCGCGGTTTGCAAATATGCCCTCGATATGGCTGGCATGTCGTACGCACATGTCCCAGCGGTGGGAGATAAATTTGAGAGCAAGGAGATGTCAGGCTGGCGACAGCTGTGGGCTACAATTTCACCAGATGTCTGCCGTTGCTAACCTTCAGCAGACATGAACTGGCCGCCCCCTGCACGCACTTTACATGCACAGTAAATATTTTCTCAACACGAAGCTCAAAGAAAGCGCAAACCAGAATTTGTTTGTCACAGCTCGCATAGCCAGAGCCTTCTGGGCCATGATTTATAAGACGCGCAGGCACGTACTGATGAAATGCAGCCGGTGTTTGATTTGAAGAGAATCACAGCTGGAGCTGTGACGGGAGTCTCGGTATGGATCTGTGCTCACCGGATCACATTTGGGATGAAATTCCTGCTGGAGGGGAGTTTTATTGTCCACTCTTCAAAAACCTGCTGGTGGCACTGTGATGCTGGATGAAAAGCTCAAATCTTTAGCTTAAGTAAAAGCTTGAATTCCTATTGCATATGTTAAACTCATACACAGTGAACACAGACAATTTAGTGTCATAACAGACCAACAGCCAGTTATAAATAACATCAGAATGTAAACACATCACATCTCAGAGAAATGTGCAGTTAAGAATTTGATTTCCTGCTAAATCTGAAGTTCAATCTGTGTCTCCCTGTGGTCAAAATGAGCCTCAGCACCACCCAGTCCTTGTCAATGAAGTCATTTTCATGTGTTCAAGCATCATAAACAGCTGAAGGAGCATGCAGCGCTAGCAGTAGATGTGGACAGATGTGGCTAACAGCTGCCTCCATAGTTCAGGTTGCACATCTTGATGCTTGCAGCAGAATCCTTACTGCTTACGCTATTTTGCTCTGTTTTACAAAGCCTAAAACTGAGCAGTAGCTTTGGTTTGCTTAGTCTTAACCTACTAATTTCCTCACTAGCACTCGTGAATCCTGAAGGCCAACGCTGCCAAAGTGGCGATTAGGCTTCAAAAATGTTTGTATGCCTGTTTGCCTACACGCAAAAATGCTTTTTAAACACATTAACCATTTCAAGAATTCAGGAAGCACCTGCTGCTGTTAAAACTGTGCGTCAGCTGTGTTTTCAACATC
>NW_024582374.1:2444688-2501294 GCF_018398535.1 Haplochromis burtoni
AAGAGAAAGAGAGAAATTTAAAAATTAATATAGCCACTACAGTATCAAAACGATGAAAAAATATTGCCGTAAACAGCTTATTTTGCGACACCACGAAACAAAGATAGCGTAAAATGAAACGATAGACGTTTTTATATTGTTATCCGATACATATCGCTATATCGAACAGTATGAAACACTTGGACCGTGGCAAAGACTTGATTTCGTAGAGTTGTGATGATGAATTGAGAGGTGCTGTGTTTAGACTTTGATTCATGATTCATTACTTCATCAGGTTCGTTCTCAGGGTTACTTTTGAATAAGCCAGCCTGTGAAGTGGAACGGGCAGCAAAGTGTGAAAACTAGGACCTCGGTCTCTTCAAACATAATGGAAAAATTTTTGTACAACTTTTGAAAAATAATCCAGGGCGTTCTTAGTGGCATGTTCTAAGATTATAAATTGTAAACTTTGCTAAATTAAGGCCATATAAAGATTTTAACTTTAAATTAAGCAGATCTGTTTTACTTTGATGTTCAACATGACGTTTCCTACAACTCAGAACATGAAATGAAATTTGAACCATTCTGTAATATTCTTGAAACAGTTTGTAAGCTGAAACTGAAGCAAACTGTAAGCGAGAGTACGCAATAAAAATAAACAGTTAAAAAGTAAATGAAATATTAATGCAATAACATATAAAGTTTAAATAAAATAATGCAAAATTAAGATGAAATACAGAAAAAAGTACATTAAAAAATAAAATCTCTTAAAATGAAATTAAGTGCAATTAAGTGAATAACTACAGATAAATAATGTCTGTAAAGCAAATGCTTTCAAGTCTTCCAGCAGGAGGACAAAAGGTAAAAGCTGCAGTTTTAACAACCAGCAGACCTCCTGCCAGCCAGTTTATGAAGTATATACTCTGTACTGATTGACTAAAATGATGTGGAGATTTAAAAATAGAAGGACAGAACATATTACACCTATCAGCAGAGCTCTGAATGAATTGTAGTACATTAAAATGTTTTTAATTAGCAGAGAGTTACAGCAGTCGAGTTTGGCAGATAAGAAAGCAAGCATCAGTTTCCTTGAGTCACTCGTAGAGAGCGGAGGCCGTGCTTCAGTTAAATTCTGAGTCAAAGCTCATTCTTGGGTGTCTTGCTTTACGGCTTCTCAGTAAATCATTTCTGTGATGAGTATCTCTCTATGCTTTAGAACCTGTTATTATAATTTCAGCTTTATTATTGGTTGAGATGTGAAAGTTTTTGTGACACTAATATCTAAAATGCATTTCAAGTTCTGTGAGACTTATTAAACATCATAACTGTCATCACTGCTTTATCTGTTGTGTGCTGGGGCCTTCCTGCCACCCTCACAACAGAGTACAAGCATTAAATATAAATTCATGCAGATGGAAATTCTCTTTTAAGTGTAGCAGTCCTCACTGCATTGATACGCTCAAAAATCACGCTATTGTGTTTGAATAGTGAATAAATGGGATTCAGTTGCAACGTGTGCAGTTACCCACCTAAAAAGGTCTGCATTGCGGAGATTAATCACAGATATAAATTTGTACTTTTTGTAAAACAATTTCTTTTAGTACAACAGTATTTGTATAACTCGTCTGTGAGCTCCTTAGCGAACTTCTTATGGGGGCAGGATGGGGGGAGTTCTTCAGAAAGGTGCTCTGACTGATGAGTAATCTTGCTTGTCGAGTTTCAGAGAAGTGAAAAACGTTGGTCCTGACTGTTTTATGTCATTCTATAGAGACGCTTTTAGGATGACGAGATGTCTTCAAATTAAAATGTATTCATTTTCTTTGCACATGCTGTCTTTTTGTCACTGGTGTTGCTTCTTTGTCGCTCTTTGTGCAGTGTTAAAGGTTTTTATGACTGATTATTTCCCCGGTCTCTTCAGCACGTGTAGACGGTGAGGTAAAGTTATCGTGTCAAATATCACACATTTTATAAGATGTGACAAACAATAAGTAACATAAATGATGCAATGAACCATCTGAGGACATGATGATTAATAATGATGAAGAAAACATGATATTTGCCTAAAATATCAATAAGCTATGCAAAACAAACTTAATGAGCAGTTTTTGATAAGGCTTTTCTATACATGTGAGTCACTGGTGTTACCTACAGCCTCTAAGTAAGAGTAATGGCTCTGTTATCTACCTGTAAGGAAGATAACACTGGTTCTGATAAATGAAAAGAGTCGCTGGATTTACTATGAGCAAGTCTTTCTAGAACTTCAGGAAATGATATATAAAGGGAAGTTAAGTGTTTTGTTTTTTCAAAAGAATAACCTTTCTGACCTAATAACAGCCTTACTTTTTTATTTTTGCCAAATTTATTTTACATCCTATATCATATATTACATTTATCACATATTTGGTAGTTATATGCATAAAATTACATTAACAGTGGCTAAAACAACACGTTTGTCATCAAAACGCTCAATACTGTGGGGACGAGCACGAGGATATGTTGTTTTATGTTCACATGGAAATAACTTAAGCCTAAAGTGTTTTTTTGGGTGTAATATTTCTGTGAAAACAATCGATAGAATAACCTAGAGTACACTTTACAGAGAACAGCAGGGCAGTTGATCCTGAAATTGATGGAAAGGTGGGCTGGTTCTGCAGTTCCAGAGAAAAAGCCAGGACTGGGGTGTGGGAATGGGGTATTTTTTTTTCTCAAATACACAATGAGAGACTGCGTTGGCAGCAAGGCTGAGAGGCGTTTCTGTACTTGGCTATCGTGGGTGCTGTTATCCACATTTCAACATCTGTAGTTTTGTGATGAATCTCAAAGTAACTTAGCTTGAGTCACTGTTCCAAATAATCCCTTTTTTTCATACTGAATGAATATTCTGTCTCACAGTTTTAGCCCCTGTTAAAGCTTCCTTCTCATAAAGCCTACTTTCCTTTGTCCTTTGAGCCTGTGAGCTGCACTCACTCAACTTTGTTGGCTCTAAGTAAGGAAGCTTGACAGCCTGAAGCATCAGGTCTTTAACTTTGCATACACTTAACGCATTATTCAAAACTAAATTATGTTAATTTTGTACAAATTAAATTTTTATAGGCTGACATGAATCATGATAGAGAGTAAAGATAAGCATAATAGCTCATTTTTTAATACATCAAAAGGGAGAGGCGAGATTGCATTAACAACTTGCTTCTGCAGCCCAAGGATGACAAAAAAATCTTAACAGCTTCAGTTTAACCACACAAAAGCGCTCATTATGCACAAGGTACTACAGATGCCAGCGCTTTAATCTTCCACCAAGCTAAAGTCCAGAGTTTCAAACATGACATAGATTAAATGCATTTTAAGTGTGTTTTAGTATTTTTTTTTAACTTGCAGATGTCAAACTGCGTTCGCTCTTTGAAATGTTGTGGTTTAGTAATGATGCTAATACACAAAGAGTCACTTGTAGCGCGTTCATGAGTATTTCACCTTCTGGAAAAAAAACTCTACTCAGTTTACAAGAAACTCACTTGATCACAGTCCATACAGCGTAGGTTAAAGGCCAGCATCACTAACAGGCCGGGTCAAACAGATTTCAGTGAAGTCGTCATTGTCGGGTGTTTTGGGTTTTTTGTTTTGTTTTGTTTTCTCCAATTGTTACTTCCATCCATCTGATTTAAAATCAGACCAAACATCTGTTTTGGAGATGTTGGCAATATTTCAGATATTTGGGGGTGAAACACTTAAAAGTATTTGGAGCACTGTCAGAATGAGATGTCCTGTTATGGAATAGTTACCCATAAATTACAAATTGCAATAAAATAAAAGCCTTATAATCTGTTTCAAACAACTGTCCATAATCTGTGCCACACCTATGGAAGAATTCATGTAAAAAAAAAAAGGTTCTTGGTGAAGCAGAATGACAGATTCATGCTGGAAACATTATTCTGATAACAGTCTGCTTCATAAATGACCTTACTCAATGACTGGAAGGTTAATACACTGGAGTAAAAAGTGAACTATTTTCCTTTATTAATTGCAGTAGAGTCAACTTTTTAAAAACCGTACTCGAGCACAGTAAACGTAAAGTGATTTTTCAGCACTGCAGACAGGCTGATGGCAGTAATGTCAGCATGTGGACGGAGTTTACATTCCAGCAGCATTCAGTCTGCCATGAGGCAAAAGGTACCATCATTGGCATTTCCTGTTGTACGGAGGCGTCTAGAGCTCCGACTCTGGCACACGTGCGGCCGCCGACACTCCCCGGTCACTTCGACACCATTTGAACCAACACCAGAAATGATCTAAGCTACATTTCTGTACTTCCTGGCATTGCTGAAATCTGTGCAACCGCTTTTAAAAATTGTTTTGATAAGTGGGATAGTGCGGTGTTTTGAAAGGCCTCGCATGATGAAAGATAAGCTTCTTTTCTTTGCACGATGACTCGGTGTGAGTAATAGTAACAGAAGGTGCGATGACTCCTTCTGCGTGTGTGTGTCCATATGTGTTTGTGCTGTTGCCTTCACAGAGTCACCTTACAGTAAGTTTGGCACTTGAACTGTGTCCGAGTTCACTCAGCCGTTAATCTCTTTGCCATCCTCCTCTGCACTCTAAAAACAGGCCGTTTGGTTTGGTGGTTAAGTTTTGGTGGATTCATGTAGTTAAAAAAAATAAATGTTTTTTAACCTTTATTTTGGTTAACTTTTCAGAGAAAGTTGTATGTACTCTATGTATGAGATGGAGCAAGATAGGATTTTACCTGATAACAGCAGTAAATTTATAATGAATTTCATACAGAAAATCAAATGTTTTCAGCAGAATTTAATGCAAGGCATGTTGGGAAATATAAGCAAAGACGATCCCAATCTACTCTACATTATTATTCATAGCTGTAATTAATCATTTTTTCTGAAGGTAAGCAGTTTTGTGGACAATGCTGAAATAGGTTTCTTACACGTCATCACATATCAATAAAATTGTATAAATCTACTGCATATAAAGAAATTATAAATGGGCTAAAAAGGCATATGCTTCTAAAATCTGGACCTGTGGATTATTTTAGAACATTGGATTTGAGAATTCCCATTAAACTAAAGTGTATTGCAATCTGAGCTCAGATAAGCTGCTGATGTCGCGAGTCTGACCTCTCTGTACTCTGCAAAGAGTTTAGTGTCTTCAAATTACTTGATTTGAAGCCTTGAACTGATGATTTTTTTTTATCAATCAGTTTTGTTTTTATCTAATTTGTCAAATAAAGTCAGAAAATGCTCAAATACAAATAAACATGTGACAAAGAAAAGCTGCAAAACCGCACATTCGAAAAAGTTGAAGTGTTCAAATTTTGCATAATCATGTGATTATGAGCTCAAGTTCTAAAGGTAGTGATTTACTAATGCAGCACTGACAAATGTGTATTTAAGTTAATATTAAAAGAAATGGTTGCAGTGGAAGTGATTAAATAAATGCAGATCAGAGGTTTTCCTGCATTCAAGAAAAGGTGCCTCAGAACTTAGTGTTTTTACAGTGTATCAGCACAGAACACCTGAGGGTGTTAAACCGTGTGTGTGTGTGTGTGTTGCAACTGAGCACAGTCACTTGGCCATGACGGGATGGGGTGGGGCTGAAAAGGAGCAATCTGGCATTTGAAGATTACATGGAAAAGCTGACTGATGACATATTCATCACAGTTTCCAGTCTTCCATTTTTTCCTCCCTCCTAACAAAAACCAGGTGAATAATGTGTTCTTAAACACAAAAATGTGTATCGTGTAGCACCCAAAACAGCAGTGGACGCACACTTGTTTAAACTTACCTTCAGCTCGATGCGTTTGCTTTACAAGTGAAAGCTCAAGGATTTGTCATCACGTTTGGTTTTTTCTCTCTGGCTAGGTGAGAGTGACAGGGCTCTGGGATATGTTGGACGCCTGTCAGGATTGCACACATTTCACAGAGTTTATGTGCTTTATGTAGCAGTAACCGTCTGCGCTGTAGGAGCTGAGTGAGGAGAGAGCCCGATTGCAGAAGCTGAATGGGATCTGCAGGCCCCTGAGGCTCAACAAACCTGTCCTGCAACCTCCTCAGCCAGCCCTCTGTGGTCTTAAGAACAGATTTGTTTTTCAGACCTGTTATTTTCCTGCTTGGTTAATGCTGACTTCTTGTATTACAAACTGAAAACAAACAGAGAAGGCAGCTACAGTGGATTTCATGCAGACACGGCAACACAATTAGTGCTCCTTCTTAACCTCCTACATCCTGATTGGTCACAGTAATTGTGGCTTTGTGCCATTGTTGGCAAAGAGATATTTTCCTAGGAGTTTTACCATCTTCTTGTTTGGTATTACCAGATGAAAGCTTACTCTTTTGCTGTTGCAAATATGAGTAATTAAAGAAAAAAAAAATCAGATTCGCTTGTTTTGTTTAGCTGTGTTTAAGCAAAAATACTAGAAAACTGGAAATTATGTTTTGCTTCCACTCTTTTCAGTTTAATAGTGGTACTGTAGAAACAAAGTGGGCCATTCCTGTATTTTCAGTATATCATGTTACTCCACGCTCTTAAAAGATCAGGGCCTCCTGGTTACGTCTCATTAATCAGTGGAAAGTGCAAAGCGTCTAAAAACATTTTGTCTTGTTTCTTTTTTTTTGTTGTTGTTTTTTGGACTGTTTAAAACCCGCACACACTGGAATGGGACCAGTAAACAAAACTACCATCGTCTATGGGGAGCAGTCAATGTTATGCAACATCTTCATTCAAAACAGTGACTCAGAATTTACCGTGTCCGCTGGTACAGTGTGTTGTCACACTTGCAGTGAGTAAGGTCGTATGTTGAGCAATGACGAGTTGTAGTGGATTAAAAAATAAGTTCGATCACACAGCTTTACAATAACAAGAATGACATTCAACTCTGTCTTTTAGTTTATACGTTATTAAACAAAAACTTCAAAGATCTTTTGTTTTATCCATTGTCACGCTGTGTTTTGTTGTTGTTGTTTTTTTAATCTCAGGTTACGTTTCTGAGATGGTTTTAAAGACCCCCAGAGATCTTCGTGGCTGGGTTCATCACTGATTGGTTAAATGTACGGTTACATTATAACCTGCATTGTTTTGTCAGAATCGCTCCAGACACCACTTACCAGTAGCCAGAATTCTAGATCAGATATATATGGGGGAGCAAGGTAATGAAGCGCTACTTATATCTACTCATAAGTAGCAGTGGTAGTGAATTCCAATTTCTGGAACTCTAGACAGAGATGCAGCTTGCAGCAAACTAAATGCTAACTTAAGCACGCTCACAGTAGCGAAGCTAAAGTCAATTTTATTTATATAGCACGTTTAAAAGAACAGCTGTTGACCAAGGTGCTGTACGTTTAAGATTATCAAATGATATAAAAACATAGGAAGACATAATAAAAGTTAAGATTTGAATAAGAAATAAGACAAATAAAAGTTATACAAAGTCATTCTGATTTAAAAGCCAAGGAAAAAAGTCGGTTTTCAGACGCGTTTTGAAAGTGTCCAATGTTGGGGAGGTCCTGATGTGAAAGGGCAGTTTGTTCCACAATTTAGGAGCAGTCACAGCAAAGGCCCGGTCTCCTCTGTACCTTAACCTGGACCTCGGGACAGCCAGGACCAATTGATCTGCAGACCTCAGTGATCTTGCAGGAGTGTGCCAATTTAAAAGATCAGAAGCTAGCATGTTGGTGTTTAGTATTTACCTTGTCTGTCACTTATCACATACTGTGTAGTGGACTTTACAATGAGTTTTAAGCCACTTTGTAGTGTCCTCCAAACTTATATTGTGTATTAATATATTATAGTCTATACAGTGCAATAAGAGTGCCTGCCTCACAAAAAACAGTACAGCAGCGTGAAAATGATGGTCGCTTCCCAAATATTTTATAGCATCATACATTATGTTAATGACAAAAGTAAAGAAAGACAGCAGTGCAGCACACCATGAACTGGAGTTATTTTCTATTTAAGAATGTGAGAAATTGGCTGTATTTATTTATCTAGCCAACACCGATCGTCCTGTTTACACTACGTGACTGCAGTGACATTGCACTAAGAAAATAAACTAAGAAGTTAATTCTGTGTGCTGCAAAATGTATTTGGTTGCATGGCTCTGATCTCAGACCTTGCCGACAACATGAAAGGAAGAACTGGGATGAAGGTGGGTTGCAAAGTGACAAATGACCAACAACTGTAGGCAATGATTGCAAAATACAACCGGAAGTTACCTGACATATCCCAAACCATGACCCAGGAATAGGTTTTAAACCAGTGGTAACCTCTGGAGCTGAAAAATCTGCTGTTCCTCCAGTGACCACATGCTGGCCCTAGAAGTGATGCAATCTGCACATCTTCAGCTCATAACATGATAACAGCCAGGTACAAAAACCTCATGGTGCTTTATACTGTGAGGTAAACGCCCCACAATAATCGAGAGAATACCCTGACAACCAAAAGATCCCCAATGAGCAGTCACTTGGTAATAGTGAGAAGAAAAAAACTACCTTTCAACAGGAAAAAGGTCCGGCAGGTCTTTGTGTTATGATTTTTTTTTTCTTTATAAGAAGTTTGATTTTGAGTTGAAAGGTTTTGTAAACAAAAGGTTAAATGACCTTAAAATTTTTTTGCACTGTGTGTAAAAGCCTGCTAAGTGACTCAGACTCCACTTATGTGATGTGAAGCTGAAGGTCAACGCTGACTCCGCTGATTAACAGACGCCACTTATGAACTTATCAGATGTTCAGATCCGTTCTCCTTGATCAGCATCTGTATCCTGAGCGCTCTGCAATACATCACCTGCTGCGAAGGCTCTTTGCTGCCCTGGCATGATTTGGCAGCAGTTCGATACATCGCGTACGGCTATAGCAAGAGTAAGACGAGAAGAAGAAGAGCTGGGCTCTGCATGTCTGTTTCGCACTAGCTCGTACCACCATGCCATGACACCTTAACACATGTACAATTGCAAACCCTCTCACTGCCAGAGATTGACGTGACGTTATCTCGCTGGAACCTGGCATACCTGACACTGAAAACATTCCCTTCCCACTACCTCTTGCTGTATGGGATCAACTTTCATATGTGGTCATAGCAGTGTAAGTTCTGTAAGCCTATCAATTAGCAAAGAGGATTACACGGTTCTTCACTCGGGCTGACCTCATGTCAGCAAAAGAAGAATGAAAAACTAATAAAAAATCAAGGTCATTGTTGAACGGCGAGCTCCGTGGCGTTTTACTGACTGTGACTCATGGAAGGAATTTAACAGTGAAGTCAACACTGACAGAAGCAGGGCTGTGCCGTACACTCTCTCCTGAATTATCTGAATACTTGAGCCACAAAAATGACAAAATGAGAAATCACCTATATAAAAACAAACAAACCCCAAGATGTCCCAGTTTTTTTGGTGTACATAGTTTTTTATGACGCGATGAATGAGATGCACAGCATGTTAAACGTGTAATTGTTTGATGGTTTGGTATGTTACAGACAAACTATATCCATCCACTCATCAGAGTCTCGAAGAAATGCCTCTGAAATATCCACTTTCATTTAAGCGTCCCAGAACGTCGACAGCGTGTTTTATTTTTAAAGTGTATCCGGTGACAAAGGACACTTTAACCCCTCACTTAGATTACATGTGGACGGGTGGAAGCATCATTATGTTCTACCATACATGCTTTTTAATAGGTTGAGGGCCAGACCAATCACACTTGTCAACCTGTTGCCAGGATACCGGCGGTGTGGTTGCTAAACACCGGTCCACAACTTTTACATCATGGGCTATATTTCTGAAAGTTAGAGTATGAAAGTGTATTATATTACCTTACAGAAGTGCTGAAGCAGGTCCCGGCAGCACCTGCTCGTCCAGTGTAAAATATCATCACCCCGCTGCTCCTGAGGACGGACAATTTCCTCATTTAATTCCTGCTCTCAATTGAGGAGACGATCGCCATCTAATCCTCAAAAATGGTCTGCGCTGGAATGATTAGTGAGGCAGAGGAGCATGTTTAGAAGCAGGAAGCACCCTGTAATTCATCTCTGCGATAATGGTTCGGTTACATTTTATCTTTAGTTTGCTAATCATTAACCGCTTTTATTTTAATGTACTTCTTGAATGTCACGTTATAACAAGATTATTTGTGTAATTAGGCTGTAAGTCTCACTGTCAGCTTACTGCTACCAGTGTTTCTGCTCCTTTCTCCACTGTAAATGTAAAATTATTAGCACGGCTCTGTGCTAACAGCGCACCGTGTGTGATGGTAACTGACTTCAAACGGCAGCAAAGACAGGTTTAGTGTTGGATTAGCTGTGATTGATGGTTTGTGGTTCACTGGTTGTCTGCCTCTCAGATCTGGGACCGGTTGTTGGAGAGCTTTGATTGTGTTTACCAGAAGTGCTCTGCGCCAGTCGGTGAAGGGATTCAGTCCCCTGGGAAAAAAAACAAAGCGATCCAGTCGTACTCGTCTGAACTGGAGCTGGTTCTAATCCACAGTTTCATGTTTTTGTTTAGTCTTCAGTCCCTTGTGGCCTGCTGCTTATCCATGTCTCTAAACTGTACATAAAGTACTGTTTGAGGAATCGCTGTGTGAAATGTGTCAGTCGCATTGCAAGTACTATTTATTTATACCTCCTGCATTGAGCGTTAATAAATGAACAATTGCAATTTAAGCAGGGATTTAGCTGCAAACAGTAAACGTCCACCGTGAGGTATTTATATGTAAACAAAACAACAAAATGGACTCATTAGTCACATGTTCCTTCACTTTAAGAAGACTTCTAGGCATGTTTATACTTTCTGGGAGAAAAATGGATTTTAATAAGATCCAGTAAACCTGATGTCAGACAGTTTTGACAGTTTTTTGTTGCTCTTTAACGCACAGCTTACTTTCATTTTCACTCACTGTTTGTTTTTAGGAAAGATTGAGTGTGGGTTAGGAAAAGGCCATATTTTGGAATAAAATACACAGCATGCTTGAAGTAAACCCCAACAACAGTGAGATTAAATCATGTGGCTGTGAGTAAATTTGGATCAACTGGTATATTAAATCAATGACCAAAGAAATCATATGTATTGTGTCCCTTAAATGAGGAATGAATATATATATATATGTATATATGTATATATATGTATATGTATATGTATATATATATATATATATATGTGTGTATATGTGTGTATATATATATATGTGTGTATGTGTGTATATGTGTGTATATGTATATGTATATGTATATATGTATATATATGAAGTTAGATGCATGCTGAAACATGCACAAACATTAGCTATGTTTCTTCAGAGAGACTCATGCTACCTTTCAAGTGCACTGTTTGCTAAAAGTTAATGATGGCTACTTCACACAAATGTTATTTGAACAATCTTACAGAAAATTATAAATGATCATAGTGGCTTTTTTTTTTTCGTTCTATAGCAGATCTCAGCTAACGGAAACTGCTTTTGACACCACCTCCAATCTCTTCAGCGACTTAGCACGGACACCGTAGATCTGTTACATCGGTAATTACGATACCTCTGAAATTGCTATTCTCGGTATGCAGTTTCCCTGGTTTGTTTAACTTAGGAATCACATTTACTTGTTCTACCTTTACCTGCATGTTAGTGGTGTGTTTTGGTTTTTGTTTTGCCTCAACATACTAGTTAAACATTTAACTAGAGGGATGCTCTTTGCATCATCAAACAGATAAACGAAAACTTCTGGAATCTGCCTTGGTTTGAAAAATGAATGCCACTTTAACCTCAACAGCATTAAGAGTTCATTTCTCAGATATCCCTTCTTTACATTTCAACTCATCAGTCTGAGCATAACAAACATTTAACAAACAAATCTGGATTCCAGCTAAAAGCAGTCATACTGGATGTATTTTTCAACTCTGGCTCACTGTCTTTCAGTTGCCGCAGGCAAGGTTGATTTTCCCAACGTGGCAACAACCTGATCTCAGGTGTAAAAGTCACTGTGACAAAAGACGCATAAAGAAAAACTTGAATCATATCGTGGGAAAGCATCAATAATTGTCTGGGAGTCTGAATATTACTACAAATGAATCAGTGATTCAATAGAAATACAGGTTCTGTGGGTCACATGGGAAAGCTCGAGGCAGTTCACGGCTGTTTATCTTTTTTGTCGTTATGGAAGTACAGGACTGGTTGTCTGAGTGTCAAAATATTCCACCCTCCAGGAAGTGAATTTATGCTGGGAATGTTTTGATTCGTTTTCTTGTTTACTACGTTTTTCATCCCTTCCCTCAACGGTTCTTCACACTGCCCGAACACAAGACTTCCCTATAGAGGTGAGAGGAACAATGCCAAGTTGCTGGGCAGTTTAGTGCATAGGCTGTAAATTAGCGCTTCTCAGACACTGCATCGGACACTGGTAGTTTTGACTCATCTGGATTTCCCCTGCATTAGTCACCAACTAGAATATACACACAGACGCACACAAGTATGCCCACATAACCCCCACACGGCGTGAGAGTGATTGGCCTCAGCCTGGTGTGTGTGACTGACACTGATAATGCAGCACTCCACAGTGCAGCGAGCGTCGCTGCTACCTCATCAGCTGCTCCACCAACTGCTCGTTGGCATCCTGTATGTAAACTCCTGACATTAATAAGGCTGTGTGAACCGGGTATATAATGCCTTCAGCACGATGAACACACCAGAATGAATTAAGCACACCGATCACTCAGGCTGGTTGCCATTTTTGGCTTGATCTGCAGATACAATTGCAGATTAAAGCGGGATTAACGCTCTCTAACCAGAGGCCTGTGAGAATAATAACCACTTTAGACATATGTGCTCTCCCACTGATGACAGTACCAGAGATGTCCCTGACGTAGCTGCTAACCCATAAACACACACATACATCTCAAATGAAGTAATAGCGGCTCGGTGACTGGTTTCCAGCGCCTGGGCCTTAGAGTAATTAATGATGTAAGGGTTTCGTGTGTCAGTGTAAATATCAGATTTAATGATATCTTGAGGTCAGTTTGTCCTTGTTGTGCTGGGAGGTGGTCAAAGCTGCAGTGTGTGTGTGTGTGTGTGTTAGGTTTAGAGAGGCTTGTTGCTTAAATAACCTAATAATCACCATGGGATTTTACAAGTGGGTTTTTACGATAGTCGTGTTTATATGAGCTGTGATTGGTTGTCATTTTTCAGCTGGGAACCATGTTTCACAGAACAACCCAACAACGGTCGCTGGTATTTCCAGCAGTGACCTTGGGGGAATAGTTGCTCATACTTTCGCACGGTCGTTGGGTGTGACTCATTTCAGACTTTCACGTCTCAAAAAATTTCATAAAAATTGGCAGCTTGTGGACTTTTTTAAACCAAATTAGAACTCAATGTGATTCTAAAACTATGAGCAGTTAAGCCTAGCTTTACTCATTTTAGAAATCGGATCAGCAGACATGCAGCAGAACGGCGGATCCTCTCAATGATTCGGTCATATCACAACACGGTCTCACATTTGATCATTTGGTGTTCAAATCCGTTGGTGGTTTTTTGTAGAAGATCGTGCACAATGTAGCGCCACAACTAAGCGCAGTGTTTGTTGCTGGCTCTGATGAGGCACTGGGGTTAAATTTCCAACTTGTTTTCAGCTTCTTCTTTTTTTATTTTTAAAATTATTTTTGAAGAAGTGGCTGAAAGTCACAGCTCAGTCACATCTGATGTAACTTAGTGTGTGAGTGAGTTGCGCATATTGTTCTTTTATTTGCTTTCTGCTTGCGAACTTATTGTTTTTCGGGTGTTTCTTGTTTACCCGCTTTTGTGGCAGGTTTAGATGTGAGCATCATTAGGAGCCTCCAAGGCTATACGTGAAAGTGTATTTATGTCGTGTCATTCATGTAGCGTTCATAAACTACACCCATAAATTGAAGTTTACGTTTTTTTACTCGTTCAAAATATGAAATGCAGTTAAGGAAAATATTAATAAGTATGTGTCAAAGCTTAGGTAAGTTAAACCCAACTTTAAAAATTACACTCCTGGTGATTTACCGTTGGGGAAGCCCAAAAACCTCCTTTGCTGGTGCGAGTTCTTTGTTACACACAGGAAATACCCTAAATATCCCGAATGTTAACTCTGTCGTTTTAGGTATTTACCCCAGTTTGCACCTCAAAGACAACAACAGAAGTCAGGATTGGTAAACCTAATATATAGAATTAAAACTGTCACTTGGAGATGGCAGTGCTGCTCATCCACTGTCTCTTAGCTGGTTGCTCCAGACCGAAGTACATCAACACAGTTTGGATGGATTAGCAAGAAATGGTGTCTGGAAAGTCACTGGTCCATGACAGAGTAAGGCCATTTTGACAGCTATGAAATGTTTTGAAATATTGTTAATATGAGTGAATTATTTAATTGTTTTTATAGCTGCTAAACTTGCGATCGCTCTGTTTTCATCGATGTGAAGCGAGTGTTGTAGTTGCTTCCGTGAGTGCGTTGATGTCTTCATGCTTTCCAGTTTTTTTGTGACCACGCTGATTCATCAGCACAGACCCTACACTGCAATGCATGTGTATTTTAGGTTTACTCCAAGCTTGCAGCAGTATAAAAGGAGTGGCTAATGGCAATCATGCAACTATTTATACAGGTGCACCTGTTCAGCCTTTCTAGGGTTGATGGGGCTCTTTTCCATAAACTAGTCAGTACAAAACAATACATAGCCTACAGTATAATAAAAAAAATACTTCTTGGCTGTTCATTGAATTTGCCACATTTAGAAAGAGATGGTCATTCAGGCCTCAAAAGACTGGAGTGGGAGATTCATGAGTGGATATTTATTGGCGGGATTGTAATGTGACCAATTCTGGGTTTGTTTTTTTTTACAATAAACCACAAAATGTGGTCCTGAATGCTTGGGTTCAAGGTAGTTACAGGTCTCTCAGAAGTCCAGTTACCTTCAACTCAAATGCCCTGGATGACTGAGAAAGCACACAGTCCGTCACCAAAATGTGACATGCATCACAAAAGCGTACGGGTTTACTTGATGAGTGGACTGTCCAGATGTTCTTTACACTGAGAAGCAAACAAAGAGGGTGCTTCATTCATTACGAACTCAGCCGAGTGTGAAAATGCTGATATGAAACCTTCCAATACAGTATGTTAAAAATAGCGGCCGTGTGTCCACAGTGTCTCGTCACCAGGTTGGCACACAGTATCCGCTGTATCAGTGCCGTGTCTCACAGGTGCACCGCGGGCAGAGAGAGGCTCTATATCTTTATTAAAAGTACAAGAGAGCAGCATAAAGGTTTGTGTTCCCTGGATACACCACATCTATTTATTATCATTCCTCCTGCGGTGACCCTTCCTTTTATTTTAGCATACTGATTCATCTGCTGTTCATCTCTGAAAACCACACAACACCTCTAGGTTTACATTGCCATACTGCTTGGCTAAGAGGGTGGTTGAATTGGAAGTATGTGCCAGGATGTGGCACGATTTCAGCGTTTGCCTAAATATGAGTTTATGTAGGCTACTGTAATGATGAAGTATTTTTATCTGGTGTCTGTTTAGGTTTAAAGGGGATTCTCATTTTTAGTTTTTTCACGAGAACAGTCAGTTCTTGACCTAAGAGTTTGTTTCACTTCCTTAAAATTGCTGAATCGGCGCACAGTGAACAGTTGCTGCTATTTGGGGCGCGTTTGTGGAAATATTCAGCGCGCCCGAAACCCTCTCAGTATTCGCTGAGAAGTGTGACGCAACAGACGTGCTCTCGGGCCGCAAAATCCGCTCGGGAGTCTGGGTGGAAATATCAGAACAAGGCCAGAGACATAGATGGAGGAGTGGGGTGTAAGTGGGGAGCTTTTCAGGATAGTGGCTTCCTGGCGTGTGGGTGTTTGTGTGTTGGGGTCAAATGTAGTTGCTTGATATCTATATCCTAGCAACTGAGAGTGAGTGATATCTTGTACAGCTGGAGCAGGGGATTGGTCAGAAAGAAGGCACAAGCCCCGCCTATTTTGGGTAGCCTAAGAAAAAATACCTAAATTCAAAACATCTCTCAAACTTTCTGCACTCTGCACTGTACCCTCCGGCACTTTAATCCAGGCCTGGTTGTGTTTTTAACGGTATTTTTTTTTTTTAAATTGTACTTTAATTGATTCTCATAGCTCAAACACAGCTATTGATCCATTTATGACAAGCTGATCATTCTGAAGCTTTCAGCAAAGTGAACTCTGGCATGACAACATGAATTCACCTTACACAGCTGTGCAGTATTACCCTGAGTTTCCCTTTCGGCGGTAAGTACCTAAAGGTTGTTGAAATTGATGACCTATACTCACACGTACTTATAGGGTAGACTGTATTGAGGTCATGTGTTTTTGTTTTTTTGCCTAAATAGTTAAACAATATGTGTTGCGTGGATTCGAAGTGTAGCTATACTCCTTCATAATGAGCCTTACATTAAGTTTAAAAGAATGATGTAGGACTTGCTGGCTGGGAATCTCCCTGCTCCTGTTTGACCCGCGCTGCAGTTCACGCTGTCTGGAGGTCCAAAACGGCCTGAGAACAGTTGTGTCTGCCTGGATCCTCAGCTGCTGCTGCTCGGTCCTGATATATTTATAAGGGCAGCATACTTATGGCAGCAATGCATGTGTAAAGGGCAATCAGGGCTGAAGGCAGGCAGATTACATGACATCTGGAGGTCCTCTTCTGGAGATTTTTGAACCTCAATGGGAGTGCATGTGTTGTACTGTAGCTCTATAGGCTTTGATAATTGCACATGTTTTGCACCAAAACTACCTACATGAGTGTTTCTTCTCTCATTCTAAAATATTTAAATTCTTTAAATTCTTTGCAGATTGGATGTGTTCTGTGTGCTTTTTGCCCCTTTAAATTTACCATCACAGCACTCTTGTAGTTGAGTTTAACAGTTACATTTGTAAAAAATTTTTTTAGTTTTTCTGTTTTGCTTGATGACATTTTTGACCGTTCTGGCTGTGGCACAAATTTGAAAACAATGTAACTGTTTTTGAAAAGGGATGAAAAGTATCTTCCTTGGCCTGTAAATCCCTCCACCTGTCTTGTATCCTTTGCCTTCTACGCCTTACCTTCCCTCTTGCACCAGATGATCAAAATAAAAGGAGGAGAAACTCTGGGGCTTTCTATTGTTTTTCACTCGTGTCCCTTTTCCAGCCTCGGCTGACGGATGAGGGGGAGAAGGTCTTAGGCCTTTGAAAAGTGATTAATAATGACACTGGAGAAGGACCCCGATCGGCTGGGCTGTTTGTTTTGATTGCATTTTCATCGGTCGGTGTGCACAACCTGCCAAGAGACAATAGCCATCCCTGTTTAGTGCTGACCTCTGCCCCAGTCTCGTCTGGAGGCGCTGCACTGTGTTTAAGTGGATGCTGAACAGCCTTTGCCTCGGGCTAACCGAAAACCTCTCAGAGTAACCAGACACCCAAACGCAGACAAAATGCAGCCAGAAAAGGGACAAAGCCCATCTCGAAAGTCTGTTAGTAAAATAAAACTGCTTTGAAATGATGATGAAAAAAGATAGAATATTGCATTTATGTGGTATGCATTTGAACGTGGACATGTGTGCCTTATTACAACAATGAAAATTATTTTCTTAAGCACAAAGTAGTGCAGGACATCAGCAGGGTTAGGCTGCAGATCTACTATTTTATTCTTCCATTAAACTGTTTTAGTGTATTTATAGGCTTGGATGGCTGTACACGCAGAACCTGATAAACAGCTTTAGTTCTGGATGCTGACTGGTGATCAGACAATACCAAGAAGCAAAGCTCAAAAGTCTTTTGGACAAGTTAATGGGATGTCAGTTAAACTAGTTCTTCTGTATTTTAAAAGAAAATTAAAGAATGAAATGGAGTTAATGTGAGGCACAGGTCACGTGGATGACCACACCTAAATCCTTTCTCCTTGAACACAGATGACAACTCACCTGCTCTACCTGCCATTTACCTGTTTTTTTCCTTTGTGATTTTTTTTTTCCCCTCTTTGGCATGTTTCCTTCAAACTCCTCGTGTGCTCTTGTGCCAGGCAGCTAAGCCACCAGGTTTTGATTTGTGTACTGCTGTAAATGCTTTCCTACAAAAGCGTGTTGGTGCTGTTCAAAGTAAAAAAATAAAAATAAAAATAAATCAATCACTATTTTGACATCTACTCTGAAGAGATACTGCTGTGATTTGGATGTGATCATAACAAAGCAACATGTTGATAAGGATGAAGAGATGGCTTTTATGAATCAGTAAGCCCTAACATAATGGATCATTTCAAGAATATCACAATTTATTTTACTATTATTCTTTACAAATTATTTATTTATTTATTTTTTGCTCTTTAATCTTCAGTGCTTCTGAAGAAACCGTATAAAATCCTGAATTTAAATGTATGGGACGATGTTGCAATTGCAAAAATAGTAGAAAAAAATAAGCATTTAAAACCTTATTCTGGGGCAAATTCTGCATTTTAAAGCAGTTTATATTATATTATGAATTACTGTGAAAAATATTATTAACTCGGATGTCGATGTCACATGTTTTCTGTTGGCTGTACAACAATATGCACAAATAAGTTGATTTTTTTTTTTTTTAATCGTAGATTTAAAAAATAAATAAATCTTGGCATCTATCTGTCGTCAGTTTAATTCCTTCTGTGACTTAATGCTTAGTCTTTAGCAGGAATGAGTTCTTAAGCAAAGGTACTAACAGCATATTGTCAAATAATGCCTTAAAAATTTGTTATGGAAGTACTGAAGGTATTTAGTGTTATACTTTTACACGTTTTATCCTTAGACTGTTAGTCTGGATGAACTGAAAGGATTTTACACTGTAATTGCAAACATGGATTTATTGGTACCTTCATTATGGCCATAGATGAATTTTTAGAAAGTCTTTATGCTCTTTATCTAGCGATCTTTAAACATTTAGCCTGCACAAAATCGATGTGACACAACAGATAAACAATCGCTGCCATCAGTAAATGTCATCTTAGCGCCTGTAGGCTGACGGCAGTCAACGAGGTGCACTCTTAGATATTCTTACTCATGCATTCATGTAAAAGGAGGATATCTGTGTTGCAGTTGGTTTGGGTGGGGCTTATTGCGTACAAGTTTGTAGCAGTTTTCATTTTCTTTTTTACATTAACGAAACGTTAATGTAACATCACATTTGCTCTCAAACATTTTCAACAGCTGCCAATTTGAGAGTGTACAGCTGTAAACCACTGGTCAGTTTGAGTTCTGCAAAACTCATATTTTAGGTTTTTGTTAGATATAAAAATCAAATGCATTCGATTTGCGGTGAACTTATTTTGTAAATGTGCTAGGTTGCACTCACATGTGAGTAGTTGACAATATTTAGCCAGTCAGAGAGAGATATACAGTATGCTTTATTCTTTTTAACATTCATATCTTTAAAAAATATATATTTATATTTTCATTACAATTTAAACACAAATCATAAACAAAAAGACTTTTAAAAACTGTAAAACATGTAAATATATTAAATGTGTCTGTTCAGTGGGGTCCAGTTGGTGTGTGTGGGGTCTGTGTTAGCAGTGTAACATAAATTTAGGATCTAGATGGCAACTATGCACACTGTGACTTTTTACATAAAGTAAGAGTACATACAATGAAATTAAAAATTAACAAATTAATAGCAAAAAAAGCAGAGAAGAAAAATCTGCTGGATTTGCTTGAGCATTTTCATATATGCTCTGGATCATAAACCCATGTGTATGCATATAAATAACAATATTTGTATATCTATTTAAAGAGCCCTGTGACTCTTCATAAAGATTTGAATAGTTGTATATTTATTGTTATTTGTAGATTGAGCTCTGTCTGCTTTCCTCATCATAATAATGATAAGTATTACCCCTCTGAATAAACTCTAAATACATTTTGAACTTTTCAGCTTGACTCAAAATAATTCTGCTTCCTTATAAGAGCACAGAATGTCCAATTAGAGGCAATAAATTAGGTTATAAACTATTAATGCAGATGTCAACTATAGCTGTGTGAACACCTGAAAAACACTTTCTATATTGTTTTATTAACAGTTGGTAGTTTTCCTTCCCAAATGTGTTTTATAGCCACACAAAGTTGCCACATACTTGAGTACTTTTTTTCTCATCATCATCGCATTTAGCAACATTATTTTGGCTGACTTTCCTCACGTAGTGTATATGGTTCCTTACTTCGTAACACCATCACTTAAATATTGTACAGAGGGGCACAGCGTGCTGGAGGCGCTCTGCTGCTGAAAGGGCAAATCGTTACCGAAAACTATCCGACATAGGATGCGAAAAGTTTTAAAAGTCCCAAAATGTAGTTTTACTTTTCAAATCTTATGTTAAGGTCAGATGCCACGAATGGCTTACAGGCTTCCCCAAAAACTTATATATTTAGGTTGGTTACAAGTTTAAAACAAAAATCACAAAAACGCAGCTGTGTGAGGAACCGTCCTTGTTAGTAGACTGGTTTAAAGGGGTGCGTGCTATTTTTGCAGCGGATCGACTGACTTTGAGACATTTATTAAATTCTTTTCTGGCTTTATTAAATTATTTACGTTACATTTCAGGTGAAAGAGGTCAGATGAACGATTTCACTGAAGCATTTTGGAGTTTCGGTTTGCTGCATATCGTGTCAGTTTAATTATTGTGCAGGTCTGATATACATGCAGCTTTTTATACAAGGCGAGCTGAAATAGAGCTTCCTTGCAAGCCGCTGTAATTCATGATCAATCCAAGCTTTGTCGTGGTCCTAATGTTGCAGAAACATCTAACTTTACTCTATTAAATGTGTCTGGGCATGATTGATATGTAGGCCCTAATCTGTGACATCTTACCCATAATAATTCTTGAGCTTTGCAAAATAAATTCATCTCCGCTCTCAGCGCTCCCTCATATGAGCCTCCTGCATACGTGAAATTATTTGCTTCATTAGATATGCCTGTGTTTGTAAGACAGGTATTAATATCATTCATCACAGCGTTGGGGAATTCCAAAACCTAAAATAGTGCCAGCTTCAGATTATGGCCGCCCCATCGGCCTCCCTCCCGAGCTCGCCCAGCTGTACGCATACCACAAGTTTTAGCGGTGCTATCATATAGACGTTGGGGGGAATTCCGCCTGTCTCAGACTGCAGCGTGCGCCACTTCAGCAGGAACAATGGCGGGCAGAGCTCTGAAGCAGGTGTAATGTTTCAAGGCAGCAGGTCAAAGTGCCTCTGTCTGAATGGTACATAATCACCATTATGTGTAGTACAAATATTCAACATTATGTAGGCTGACTTCTTCACAATGGAAGTGCTCTTCATGAATGGCTGCCAGCAGGACTCCTCCTCCTCCTTTATCTCCACTGGCTGGGTGGCCGCATCTTAGCACAGCACATCAGCTTTTATGTTCGCTGACTTTGCAACTATAAAACGCTTCCCTTTAAAATAGTTTTTCAGAAATGGCAGCTGTAAGTGAGCAGGAATGGGTGTAATAAAATGATTACAGCTGATTGATGGTGTCTTTCTGCAGACTCAGGGACCCTTCAGCTCGTCTGTCCTGGAGAGAGGGCTCATTCCTCACCACCATGTCCCAGAATCAGGCAGCACAGACAACTGACTTGTTCAGCCAAGATGTGTTCAACCAGCTGTTTGATATGCTCGACCAGTAAGTGAATACTGCCAAAAACAACAAAACAAGGAAAAAAAAGGCCATAGTGAAATATTCAGCTATGCACATATTTTTGATATTTGTGCGTTAGTTTTCACTTTGGGGTTTTTTTTTTCTTCTTTTATGTGGAAATTATAAACCATGTCAGCTTCTTTGCCTGACTTCCTTCTCACTTGCAGCAGTTATCCTCACACTTTAGTTTCTCTTTTTTTCTAGATTTGAATTTATCCACGTTTATGCCCCTGTGTAAAACTTGCCTATGGACACAACAACGTTATTTTCCGCCAGTGGGTAAAAGGTGGACTTAGCCACCGTGACGTCACTCACTTGTTTTTGGGTTAGGATAGCCCCCTATTGTTTTGTTTTGTTTTTTAAATCAGAAGTGATTGTATTTGGACAGGATGTAAATCTAACAGTAACAAACTGCACAAATAAACTGTAAGAATGTGGGAGAGATACATAGATACCCTCTAATAAGCACTAATTAAGAGGCTACTAAAATACTAGAATTTCACCAAGCAGGACGTAATTTCTTGTCAGTAAAGGCAGCAAAAGCAGTCCGGTTCATTAACTCTTTCAAAGTGGCCACATCCGTGCCCAGGTGGATAATTTATAAGAAAAAATTCACCCCCTCAGATTCATTATGGACTCAGACTGCAAGTTTCTACTGTAATGTTGGACTTTTTAACATGGGCGTCCATAGGGACTAACTCGGCGACGGAGCCTCGAGTGGACATTAGAGGAACTGCAGTTTATGTTGACTTCATTTACCAGCTGCACTTCCATGTAGGCAACTATGCACAATTTTGCTGAAAACTCCGAATGGTACTAGGTAGTTTTTATGACAACCACGTGCTTCACATCGACGGATGATGTCCTGGGAAATCTAATCTCAGATCTGGTCCAGGTCATCAATGAGCTCCAGGACAGTCTGGTGCAGCCTGACAGCATTGGATGGATCATCACATAAAGTCCCAGAGGTGTTCTACTGGATTTAGGTCAGATGAGCCTGGTCGATGGTATCAATTCCTTCATCCTCCAAAAGCTGCCTATATTGTACCGCATTAGGTTCAGCACTGTAGTGCACCAAGAGGACCCGAAGACACACTGCACACTGCGCCTCCTGCTACCAGCAGTGATACTGACCCTAGCCAAATGCAAAACTAGTGAAAAAAACCATCAGAAAAGATGTGGAGGAAAAAAATGTCAGTGGGCTTCACCTGTAAAACCATTCCTATTTTGGAATGGTTGCCCCTGTAGTGTGCCTATTGTTCAATTTAATTGAATTCAGTTTTATTTATGCTCTGCTACTCTGCTACTTAACTGACCAGATCAGTATTCTGTCAGTATAACTTCTATACTGATATTATATCAATTTCAAGTTTAACTGACTTGATTCTGTATTCTGATTAAAAATTGTTCATTTACGGGTTTTTAGCAGTGTACTTTTTCTAAAAATGTTCATATCTGGAAACAAATTAGTTTCAATATTCATTTATTTGTCAATAATAACATCAACATTATTAAGAACTCTGTTATTAATTGTATAAATATACAATTAACTTGTAAAAGAATAAATTTACAGTTGTATTTTAAAGTCTTGTTCTCTGGTGGCTCATTTGTCCCTGTGAGCCGGGTCAGTGTAGCTCTTATATATTTCAGTCAATAGCTAACATCCTGAATTCCTTTTGTATGTGTCAGTTTTATTCCTGTGTCATATTTCCTGAGCTATAGCTCGACTTAAGTAAAAAAAAAAAATGTCTCACTTTCCTCTCTCCCCTTTGTCTTCTGTTAGCTCTGTCTGTCTCTGCTCTGTTCACTGGGTGAGCAAACAGTGAGACTTTGCAGAGAGGCAGAGGGCTCCGGTGCAAGAACAAAAGTCAGAGAGCTTCTGCTGCTAACCCTAACTTTCTCCCAGAGTAATAATTTTACATGTATCACAGCATGAAATCACAGGACAGATGAGAGAGAGGAGGGAGAGAGACACATAAGCCTGATCAATTTCACGCCCACACCACAATCTAGCCAAGCTGTCCCACACGCTAACGACATGGTGAACCTTGAAAGTTTACCCAGAATTCATTTTTTGAAGTCTGCGCCAGTGATTTATCAGAAAACGGATAAAACATCCGGCGTGCCAGTAATCGATTCTGTTCCTCTGCGTTACAGACAGTTTATTCACACCGATGCACGCAGCTACACACTGCTATAAACAAGAATTTAGATTTGGACTCTTGGAGTGTGTCCAAAATTGATTTGAAATCAGTTCTTAACAGAGCTTAAATGGGTTTAATATTTAATGTGAATATCTCCTGGACTGTAAGTTATGAAGGCTCAAGAATTCTAGAAAATGTAGCACAAGTTAAAAACAATCACTGCGTACTCCAAAAGCTAAAAATATTCATAGTATGATGGGTCAATAAATTCATTGAAATCCCTGTAAATAAAAATCAGCAGATTCTGAGGGGGGGTGTATAGAGACGTTTCTCAGATTTGGTTTATTTTACATGGAACGACCCATTAATCTGTATTGTTGCTGTTTCAGATCTGCCATTCATTCAGTCCAGCCCATCGAGCTGAACTTCAGCGACAGTCCGGCCGACGGGTCGGCAGGAAACACCATTCAGATCAGCATGGACTGCATAACCATGCGTGAGCCGGATGAACCGCTTTCTGTAAGTACATGTGAGGTTTCAGTGGGAAAATAAATGATTTACTTTAAATTCTGCTGCCTGAGAACAAATAATTTATAAAAGGAACAATACAAGTAACCTGTGACGTGCTCAGGATTGTTTGAGCCCATTATTTAATAATGCACAGTGCAACCAGTAAACTAAATAACCAGTTTTACTGCCTGTTTTTTGGTTCAATACTCACAGAAACAATCAAATATTTATTTTTGAGGGCTATTATTTTTTAACCAGTAAATTCCAAGGCCTTCATCTCATGCCCCAAAGCGGAAAACCATGCTTCTCCTTAAATGACTCACCATTATCTCGGTAGCTAATTATTTTGTGCATTTTTCATCATTTATGCTATCACTTTCATGGTGAGTTGATTGGATTCACAGTGTAAATTACATATGTTGTAAAACACAGAACCTCCTTTCAAATTACCAATGGAATTTCCCTGGGAAGGTTAAGAGAAGGTGGTGCAGAGTGGTTCCACACACCGGTGAAGAAAGGTCTGTTTTTTTCCTGAGATGTTGTCTGTAAGCTGGCGATTTTATCTGATTTAGCCTGAGCTGTGCTTGACCTGGGTGGCTCCTCTGAGGCAGGTAGTGAGTTGATAGTAGCGCGCGCGCCTGTCACTGTCACATGACGCATCCCTCTTTGGACACAGAAGGAGTTCAAGCTTGCAACATCTTAGTACAGATAGTCTGATTTTTCCAGTTTCACCACATATAACAAGACGCAGCTGCAGTGGAAGGAAAATTATAGAAGAATTTTATATCAGGAAACGTGTGAAACCCACCTTTGCAAGTACTGCTTCTCTGCAGCTGCTTGGCTGTATGCTTTTCAGGCATCAACACAATCAGCTAACTGCTAATCAAAGCTCTGTAAGAAGTCCAGCATCCATGAGAAGAAGATTTAAAAAGAAGATTGGTGAAGTCAGGCTAGTTCAGGTGTAATGATTTGCTACCTGCTGGTTTGCCACAGAGCTACGGTTAGGCTGATATAGTCACATTTAGCAAAGAAAAGATGGATCATGAGGGTTGAACCGTTATCAATAAAAGGTTCTATCGAGGGTCTCTGATGGGCAGAGACGAACACAGTCAGGCAGGAAGAAAATGCCGAAAACTAACGTAGCATCAGACAAGAGAACCTCTAAGATGGTCCATCCACGTCTTTGTGGTTTATATTCTTCAGTATGAAAAGTCCTGATACCAAGCTTATTGTCCTCGTTAAACTCTTAGTAGGCCCAAGATATAAATACTAAAATACTAAATAAATAAATACTGGGTGTCCAGGACATTGTGCGTTTCTTGGGGGTCGGGTCTGTTTTTAAAAAGGAAAAAAAAAAAACGAGAAGGAAGGACTGCAGCGAGAAAAAAAGATAAAAACCTCAATGCAGGAGATGTCAGGGCCGGAAACGCGTTCGACACATGATTGGCTGTTGGCTCTGATGATTATACCAGCATATGCATACAGGTGAATGCTGCCGTTTTTATTTACAGTGTTTATATGTGACAACTATAAAGTGTTTCTACTCCCATTTTTCCCATTTCCAGGTTTTTCATGTACGCTCTTACTTAGTTTTACTAAGAAAAATTAAGGAATGCTTCTTTGCAGCTACGCAGCCGGTTCTGGTGTTTTTCTTTACATTTGTGCAATGATGGCATCCTTAGCAGCGACCACATCCAGCCTGCACTGATGGGGGATAGTGTGTGAAGGCTTTAACAAGGAAACTCATTCCTAAATCATCTCTCTTGCTCTAGATCAGTGGTTTTCAAACTTTTTCTGGTATGCCCCACTTTAGAAGCCCCAAAAAGTTCACATCCCACACCTCACCATATTTTTTTATCAATCATTAGGTGAAAGAAACGATCGGGGCTGAGTTTTAGTTAAACAAAGTTCAGCTCAGTTGTGTCAGTTTCACCCATCTTTTCACCTCGGTCTTCTCTGCGTCTCACAGAGAAAACGCTGAGTTAAAACACAGGTTTGTAAATCCATGTTTGACCTGTAGCGCGGGGCATGTCCTTGTCAGCTCTGCTGCTCAGCGATGATGTGCACGCTCCCCTCCCAGTGCAGGAATGCCGTTGTCCAGCCAGGGCGGGAAAAAAATAGCAAATAAAAATTTTGTTCGGGGAGCTGAGTAACGTTACACTGCGCATCCCCCAGGGGGGCCTGTGCTCTCTTGAACTGATGATTAACGGCTCTACCCCCACCACCCACTTTCCACTTTGTGCACCAGAGAGGGGCGTGGTGCAGCGATTGGCACAGCAGCAGATCTGGCAGCATCGCTGTGGGCTAAAAGCTCGCTCCGGTGGCTGCTTGCCAATCACCAAGCCCCAGCCGTTATTACAGAGTCATACCTCTGTTTTGATGAAAAGCTGCGGTGGGCGAACCCACCCTCAACTTGCCCCCCTTCCTCTTCCACCCATGTGGAGGTGTGCCTCTTTCATGAGTCATTAGAATGCAGCTCACTGTTTAGTGCCCCGGGGGACTTATTTGTATTGTGTGGGCTTTACGTTTAATGTGAAATTCCTTTTTATTCTACATTTTTTTTCTTTCTTCCTTTTTTTTTTTTTTGCACTGTAGCTGCAGGGCAACAATTTAACGCAGCACCTGCCTCTGTTGTAGAGGTCCCAGGTCTCATCTATCAGTACGTGTCTTCTCCATGTAAAGGTTGTGGAGGTGGGGTGGCAACGAAGGGGGAAGGAGAGGGTAGAATAACATGAAGGAATGTAGCGGGGATCGTGGCAGGAGAAACGCTATATCCTACCCCAAACAGCTGATTTTACAGCCAGATAAAGCTGTGATCAGCTGTGCGTGGAAGATGCAGTTGTCGAGCAGAGGCACCGAGGTGCTTTTCAGTCGCAGGTTAGAGTTTAAACAACTTTACAGAGGAGTAGCTCAATCAACACGAGGCTCCTTCGAGATCTAATTACATGTTTGTGTTTGGATTTTTTTCCCCTCACCTACTGTGTGTCTCGGCGTGAGTGCCCCTGTGTTCAGTGTTTGTGCAGATGAGGGGTTTTCTCTTTTGTTTCCCACATTTAACCGAGCTGAAATTAATGCTTTTTAATGCAGACTTTAGCACATGTGGTGCGCTTGTTACCGCAGCGTTTGAGCCCTTTCCTCGAGCCTTTACCTCCCAACGTTATTTTTTTTTCTCTTTCTAAGCAGCGAGAGGCTTGGTGTCAAACTTTATTCGTCAGGACATCACACTTTATTTAATCCGAAGCAAACTGGTGCATGAAGTAGACAGCCATAAAGCACTCCTTTATTTTGTTTTAATGCTCCACCAGTTTGCCTCCAGCACTTAAAGGTGAAGACCAAAGAACGGTTGCTTGCCACGGTCCACTTGAATGACTGTTGATTTGGTAAGAAGTCAGAGTTTAGATGTGGGGATGTGGGGCCCCTGTTACTTTCTTTGTTGGTCATGGTGAGCTGTGTTTTTACGCCGCAGTTTCATATGGTGCCGGGTTCAACAAAAAAACATGCAGGTTGTGACCAGGTGAAAACATAATTCAGTAATAATGTTTTCTACTGTTTGATGACATTTTATCTGTCTCAGAATGAGACTTTAGAGCCGACTGTGCACTCGAGTGTGGCTGGTCCAGATGTGGTGAGGACACAGGCTTAACTGAAGTCTGTGCATATCTCATAAAGATGTAATTAGGGCTTTTTTTTATAAACAAGGGTTTGAAGAATATTTTTCCAGTCCAGGTGATTTTCTTAAGAGGAAAAGTTAGAGGCTCTTCAGGGATGCCAGCAGGAAAAACCTGTTATGGATATTATTTTAAGAAATATCATGTTTGAAACCAGGTTTTTCAGCAGTATTGTGAGAGCTGGGGCAGAAAAAACAGGGTTTTACTGCTCAGTGGTTTAAAATCTTTAACTAGTTTATATGTTTTTATTCAGTAAAAGAAACTTTGAAATTCAATTAGGAGCTAAAAAAAGGTTCTTTTGTGTTTCACAGTTTCCTTCTGCACGGCGTCTGTTGTGATCAGATAAATGAAAAAGCAGCGATTCTGTTTGAAATAAGCGGCTGAGTCTCTGTGCTCATTGTTGGTGATACTGGAGGATATTGAAAAGCGGGCCATGCGAGTGATCATGTTTTCAGAGCCGTGATCTACATTTCATTTTCTAGTGCCAGGGTTTTTCCTGTAGAAACATTTTTGGCATTCCCCAAAATGATTTTAACCGTTTCATATATGCAAACAAAATGAGCATTTTTCTTTATCAGATTGTCAGAAATAGCACAACGGAGAGATTTCTGTTAAAGTAGGTAATAAAGATCAACTCCAGTGGGCCCATTTTGAACCAGGACTCGACAGAGTGTGTAAATATAGAAAAAGAACATTTTTGAAACATAGATGCAAAGTGCTTTACAGAAACATTTAAATAGATTCACACGGAAAACTCAAAAAGAACAGGTTACACATTTAAACCCGACCAAAGAGTGCGAATACTCGGGGCTCATGCTTGACCCGCACATGGACCTTGAGGCGTTCAGTACTTGAACCTCCAGAAGCTTCAGCTCGGAAACTAAAACTAAAAGTGGGTTTCCGTGGTTGCAGGTGAAGTTGAAAAGTTAAAATACTTTCCATCTTCTCAGTGTGTGAAGTTTAGATTTAAACAGAGTCTGCAGCACTGAATTTGAGCCCTTTTACTTACCAGTATGTATGTGACACAGTGCTAAAACAGGTGTAAAAACATCCCGACTGCTCTGTTAATGCAAAGATGAAGGTAAGATGCCCAGCACATTGTTTTACAGTGTCGTCACTTGTCTGATTATTTGTATTTAAATAAAAGAATTGAATTAGCGTGCAAAAGTGTGACTCTGCAGCCATTTGGTCAGTGAAGGTCGTAAAAATCATTGCTGAAAATGCTCCCAGTTTCTCTTTCACGTATAAAATGTGTCTGTGGATAAATTAGCTTCCCTAAAAGCAGCTTCAGTGATTCAGGATTTGGTGGCAGTTGATTGTGAGGATTTTGGGATTTGCCACCCAAGTGATGCTTTCTGCTGCTCGGTCGACCATCTGCGTCTGTCAGTGAGGACGGCAGCTTACTCTGTTTTAGGTCAGGTGTCTGTGCCTTTGCAGCCTCTGCAGCCCGACACCCGATACTAAACTAATCTAGCGGACTTTAGGACTAGCCTCTTTAAAAGGAAAAACTTTAGCAAAGCCTCTTTTGTCTGAGCCTCTGGATCTGCAGATCTTTAGTCGCCGCTTGCTCCAACTCAGTTTCTCACCGCTGTAGCAGCCGAGGTGACGCAGTTAACCTTCAAGTGACCGACTGGGGTCTTTGAAGAACCCAGCTGTTTATTTCATGACATTTTTAGTCCTAATGTTACCCATCACGAATCTAATGTTTACGCTTATCAGTACGTTGCTGTAGAAATGGATCTGTTTTGGAGTGCAGCTCCTGCCTTCGTTGCATTTTACAGCCTCTGTTCTGTAATTTACTGCAGCATTAGCCACAAACTGAGGACTCTAACCTCTTTCGCAGGTCACTGTTGTTTTAACATAATTAGAAGTTTGTTTTGCCAAACAAATGATCACCCTCAGAAGCTGCAGGTTGGCCCGTGTTTGTGGCCGGGAGTCTTAGGAGGCCACTGGCTTGAGCTCTTTAAAGTATTGATTTGCCTTTTGTGACAGGCTGACCTGCAGGCCTGAAACCCCGGGGCCTGAGCGGGGTGTGGTTGATGATTGGAGACACTGACTGCACGTCACAGTTGTGCTTTAGATTTCAGACAACTTTCAAATCATTCTGAGCACAGGGCAAGATTTTCATCCCCCCGTCACCAAAGGAGTGATGTGTGCCATGCTGACTGGCCTCCTCCATGACAGAGGTAGAGGAGGAGCAGATCAGCTGGCCATATCTAAATATCATTATATCTGCAGTATGTCCTCTTAAGTCAAAATAATTCTCATTTTATGTGATTATATAAAGACGCACATGCTCTTTTAGATGTTCATCTGAGCCTATAATGTCAATTTTCTGTGATTTTTTTAAAAATTTTTTTATTTTTTTTTAACTTCTGCGTTGTGCATGTTTTTAGTTCATATTAATCAAAACAATTCATTAAAAATGTCTCAGCATCACCCAACAGTTGTAAGAAGCTTCTCTGCACAAACTGTATGATTCCCAATTAAATTGAATCCCACTCACTAGGCCACTCTTATTGGAGCTGCTGGAGTCACAGGAGAGCGAGCGGCTCAGTCCCACCGTCATTACACAGGCTGAGAAACAATGCATGTTTCCAAAACAGATCTACAGCAGTCATCTCTGATAGATACAAGTAATCTACGGGAGTCCCTTTGTTTTCCTGCAGGCCTCTCCATTCAGAGTGCTCTGGGGCTTCAGAGGGGAGCCATTCTTATGCTAACAAGCAACTGTGTATCTGTCCCGAGCCCAGACCGCAGCTCCCACTCAGCGGCCTGCACTGTAGGAATTAATGGTCTCTCTCATCTCTTTTTTTCTAATTTGGAAAATTATTTTAAACCACCCGAGGCGTTTCTTTTATTGTTAAAAACTCATTTAAAATGTTTTAGTTTTAATTCGTCTGAGAACAGCGCTGTTTTTTGAAAATTCAAGACAAAAACATACTTTTTTCTCCATCTTCTGTCGCTTTGCCTTCTGCGTTGTCACGTCGTTGCATATAAAAATTAATAAAACGTCTGAAATGCTTTATTTTGGTTGCAGTTCATTATAAACAAAGCTGCCAAGTCGACAAAGTCATTCGTTTTCTCTGCAGAGCAAGGCCTCTTCTTCTGGGTGTGGACAGGTAAAGCTCCTCAGGCCCACCCCCTTTTCTTCCAAGGTATATATGACCATCCCATAGATTCTTATAGGAGCTTCTGCTTGTCCACTTTGCATCTGTAGTCCACATCACTCCTTTTAGAGTGAGGAAAAGAGATTTGTGGAATCCTGGAGCCAGTGGAGCAAACAGCAGCAGCTCTGCTCAATCTCAGTGCCAACATGTTGTACCTGGAGACGGGGACCACAACTTCTTACAACGAGGTAAGAGCAGTGCGGGTAACAGGGCATCAGCCTTCGCTTCCATTCTTTGGTCCCCCAGCCTCCCTGGCGTGAAGGACACATCAGAGAAAAAGGCCTCGTAGTTTGAAGCGTAGATTTTATGCCATTATTTAACGTTCCGTAGATTGGATTTGTGTATTCGTCTAACTGAGACATAAACTGCAGATGTGACAGTCCAGAGAGCAGGGGAATGTAAACACAAATCTGGATATTTCCTTCTTGTGAAATGGCTGCTCTTGTCGTCTCTGTTTGTGTCTGTGTGTGTGTGTGTGTGTGTATGTGTGTGTGTGTGTGTGTGTGTGTGTGTGTGTGTGTGTGTGTGTGTCTGTGTGTGTGTGTGTGTGTGAGTGTGTGTGTGTGTGCGAGTTTGATTCTGTTGTTAATGATCTCAGAGTTTGTTCTGAGTAAAAGTTTGAAAATTCTGGGGGAAAAAACTGAAAATGCTTTTGATTTAACGTGGCGCCACGTTTCTCTTTCCATTAAATCTTCTGTTCTGTTGAAACCAAAGACAACAAAAGTTTAAAGAGTAAAATGTGAGGAAAAAGTTTTTAATAGATACATATTCTTTAAAAAAATGAAAAAAAATCTGTTCCTGTAGATTCATATTTTACCCTAAGAGGGAAACCATAATTGTTGCCTTATCTGTGTTTGCCGAGCTCGATGGCAAACATATCATCTTAGGTTTATTTTCTTCTTTTTCAAATATGATTGACAACCCGAACTCTAAGTTAAACAATTCAATCTCAGCTCTTTTCCTTGGATCGTACTTTTGCTTTTCCATATATATATGTCTGTTATTTCTTTTTCTTTCTTTCTTTTTTTTTCCCACTAACTGAATTCCAAACCAAAGCTAACGCCGAGCGGTGATAGATTCTCAGATTGCAGGTTGCGGATAGCAGGTGTGTCAGTTCGCTGTCTTTTTAAGTTGTTGAGCAGGGGGTCTTTAAGTGGTGTCCAGGTCAGTGTGTGTGTCTGAGTGTGAGTGCGTGCGTGTGCGGGGTATCGGGTTCCCCCCGGTCCCCAGTCTCCTGGGAGCCGCTGCAGCCATTAGATGGTTGCCGGCCAGGCGTTGCTGTTTTGTCCGGGGTCGTAATTGCTTTAATGGTATGTTGATGTAGATACAATCACCTGCTCTGCCCACCCCAGCAGGTATGAGGTGCCGATAGACCCCCACCCACCCAGCCCCACCTCACCTCCCCCCTCTCGGCCTTGTTGAGCCTTTAATGTCTCCCTCCCCAGATGGTCTCATACGCTGGTCCAACGATGAGCGGGTCAGCGGAGAGCCTGGAATGAGCTCTTTCCCCCTCAGGCCGGGTCTGATCTGGCTCCTGCTGTCTCTCAAGATTTGGCGTTATCAGTGTTTGCGCTCTGCGGCTACACAAAGCAGCAGCAACAGGAGGATTTTAGAAGCTCTAGATAGAAACTGTGGAGCTTTCAGTTGGTCAGTGTATAAGTGCTGAAAGAGTGTGGCGCTTCTGCTCCTCGTAGGGGACTGCTGTTACGTCTGTGGAATTTTCTGGGTTTATCAGAGACTGTGATCTGTGTTCTCACAAAGAAAACAATCTCTGCTGCCTCGCGATGCTGCTGATAATGACACTCGCGCTATTAAACTGATGAGAAACGAGTCAAAAGCACCGAACCGACTCTTTAGACAAGAGTTTTGGCGGGAGTGCAGAGAGCATTTTCACCATTAACATTTCATATTTATTCAGTGAATTCATTTGGTCGCATACCCAGCGAGGAATGCATTGATTTGAATGCATGCACGCGCTGAACCCAACGCCGCAGCAGCAACTTCTAAATGAGCCCTGTCACGTGTATTTAAAATATCCCTGCTATGTGTTGTGGGTAATTCAGGCAATCGCTGTGAAGGTCAACAGTGTCCTTTTGCCGCTGGTCTGAAGCGTTAGCCCAGCATTTTCTCTCAGACAAAGAAATGAGCTCTCAGGCCTCGAACAGAAAGCGCAGCTTTTTGTAAACTTTATTAAAGGCTGCTGCTGATTTACTGCGCTTCTGCTTTGCACAGCCGTGGCATCCCAGAGGCCTGAACACAGCGTCAGCTATAAACAGAAGGAATTTTTAAGAGCTGCTAAAGTGGTTATTAAATGCTGGCTGTATTATAGTGGAATAAGATCTGATTAAAGGAAATGAAGAGAAGGCCTGAAAGTCCCTCACGCTGCCCTTTCTAAAAGCTGATATCCTGCTTCCAGCCAATTAAACATTAAAACGCGATGAGTTCAGGTGAAACCTCGCTATCTGGTCAATTACAGCTTTATCCTCAAATCCTCATCTTTGATCCTGATTTTCACTTACACCACGAGAAGCATTATCTCAGGCCCTGTATTTAATGTTAAGTAGTCTACGTCAGCCTGTCTGCTTTATGCTTCTGCTTTTATCTATGTTTGGTCTGAGGCCACCATCAGCCTTTTCTTTAGAATAATCATTTGGCATTGATAATTGGTGCCTGTCAGATCCACCATAGCAGCTGCCAGCATCAGGTACTGGGGGAGGCTGTGTCATCTCTCAATGGCTGAGTGCCTCAGTGGAATTGCACCATAGTTCAAAAGAATCACTCTGATATCACCATCGCTCGCGCTTCATTTACGGGAAAACGGTGTACAAACAGGAAATAAATCCACCGAGCTCGTTCCCATGGGAAACGGGGATTATTTTCATTTTTAAAATATGCGTAGGTGGGGAAAAAAAGAACTTTGTTTTTCTTACCATCCATTTTTCCCCCTGATTAGATCCACAGAGCCACTCTTAGACCTGTAATACGTGCGTATAATCAGTCATTTGTGTGAGAGCGTGTGTGTCCCCACTAAAAGCTGCAGGGGCTCCCCCAGGAAGGACTTTCTTTCTTTCTTTCTGTGCGTGCGTGTGTGCTCCATTCACAAAACACTTGTCTCTTAACACCTGCATGCCCGGCATAATTGTTTCACGCAGCCTCCTTATAAGCTCCGGTGTCATTGTTTCTGAGGGGCTTAAGCCCCCCTTCCTCTGCCAAACAGCCGCTCCCCTGTGGCGCTGCTGCACAGGTATGCCGAGGTTGACTCCAGTGACCTCTCTCAGGTGTGTCTATGGATCTGTGTGTAATAAAGCGGCATCGTTGATTCATAAGTCACTCCCTTGACTAATAGTTATCTAACCTACCAACCTAGTGTTTTGTTGATCATTTGGAGCAACACTAACACCTGGCAGGGCAGTGGGTGTGAATCGGACAGCTGTGGCCAGCCGTGCTCGAAATAAACGAGAGGCCCTGGAAAGATTGATGGCCGTCTAAAGAGCACGAGCGATGGCACCTCTTCCAGGAATGTGCTGTTTATAAATGGAAAGGAATGAGGTGAATGGCAAGCAGAGCAAGCAAGAAGGGGCTGGCTACCACCCACGAGTACGCTCCATCCTCTCTAAAGGGGACATATTTTAATTCCACTCGTCCTGTCTGAATATATGTGGGAAAAGAAATGGCTTTGTAGGGAGGAACGTGTTTATTTCATGTGTTGTCTTAATCTTCTACCTTAATCACTGATGTTTGGATGAGGCTAACTGTTTTTATTTCTTTATTACAAAATTTGCACAAAACATTTCGTCTGAAGCATCTGTGACTGAACACCTTTGTCGCTCTTCCCCCTCCTCTCCATCTTCAGTCACAGTACACAAACCTGGGGCTCCTGAATGGGATGGATCAGAACATTCAGAACGGCGGCTCGACCTCCACCAGCCCCTACAACAACGACCACGCGCAGAACAACGTGACCGCCCCGTCGCCCTACGCCCAGCCCAGCTCCACCTTCGATGCCCTTTCCCCCTCACCGGCCATCCCATCCAACACAGATTACGCAGGCCCACACACCTTTGACGTGTCCTTCCAGCAGTCCAGCACAGCAAAGTCTGCCACCTGGACGGTAAGACCCGTGTTCGCTCAGTGTTTGTGGAGTCCTGCATAAAGTTAGCGGGGTTCCACTTCCTTTTCTGCAAGCAGTCTCGCATTAATGTCGTGCAGACCCCACTGATAGGCCTCTGCAGGTGGGACAGATTTGAGTGAATATGATTTATTTCTTAATAACTCACAAATTTGACCAGAGTGAGAAAAGACTCGAACTAAGAACATTTACCGAATATTTAATTGAAGTTAATTTTGTAATATTGATCAGATAAATGTGTTTATGGTTTAGTTTGCATTAACTAGAATAACTTTGCGCTTCACTTCTGATCAACAGGTGAGTACTGGAGGTTAAGAGAGTACACTAAGTAACACATGAACTTTTTGATTTTAATAAGATATACAGGAAGCTGGAATTTTACTTAAGTATAAAGACGGAAAATAGGGAGAAGAAGAAGAAAGACGCTGTTACACCATCTCCCATCGTTCCTGTCCTGCTGGACAGAGGCTGCATTCATGTTTTCTTTATCTTATGTTCCATAAATTATGTTTTTAATTACACATCATAACAATCAGCACTCAAGATAAAGATATGACTTTTATAGCTACAAAAGAATGAAAGCTTTTGTCATTTTTTATTGTGTAATAAATTGAAATGTGCTACCTGTCAGCCTAACCCATCATTGTAGGAGGTGATGATTTATCGGGGTGGAGGTTAAAGAGACACTTTCACCTATGAACTTCTTATCTGACTTCTGGCTGGGAAGAATGTCACCTGAGATATTTTTACATCAGGACTGAACCTCAGGGTTTTTAAGTTAACTTCTCACTGACAGGGGGAAGAGTGCATACACTGTCAAAATCATGGATGCACTCATTCATGTGATAGGAAATGTGTTAGCTTGAGTAAGTAAGGCTTGAGTTGTCTCACTTGACAGAAAATGTGCTATTTTCTCATATTTGGACCATTTTAGATACAAAAATGTCTGGGAATTGTTAATTTTAGCTAACCAAACTGCTAACAGTGCAGGTCATTTAGTGTTAAAACTTCTTGACGAAGCACCAAAAACAACTTTCTACAGGAAACCAGAGCCCTGCATGTGTGGCAGGTTAAAGTGAAAATGAAGAAGCTTAAACCTTTATTAATCTCACAGTGACCTCACTCAAGTGAAATGTCCCTTTTCCTCAGAAGTCGGGTAAAGTTTACTGATGCTTTGTTGATGACAGAGGTAAACAGGTTGAATCGTTGCTCCTTTCCCGTGCAGCTAGATGTCACCATCGTCGACTCATTAAACAGACTCAACCGGCTCCTCTCGCTCTGTCATTACGCATCACAGGGCTGAGGGACAGCTGTTGCATCAGTGCCCCGCCTGCTCGGTTGTTAATGTGTGCGATCTGCGGCGATGCGGGAACAGAGGCGCAAGGTCGGTGCACTAATGCACTCTAGCGGACGAAATTGGCGGCGGCTTTTTGTCCCTGCGTCATAATTTGGGACAGCTGTCACATCATCGAGTGACGGCGTGGGCGTCAAAGGAAACCCCGTCTGTTCACATACAGAATCTGGGTGACGTAACTTTGTGACATGTCAGTTATTACATAATGGAGCAGAAAACGCTTAATACAGAAACATGTTTATTAAAATTTTTCGATTAACAGTCAAAAATGCGGGCCGTTTGAGGAAAACCTGCTGAGCGCATTGATGCGCCGAATTTAACGTGCTGTAGCTTCCAGGCAAACTCAGGGAGTGCTGGGCGATCTCGCCTTACTCCTTGGCCACGCCGAGTGTGGGATCGTCACATTTGCCCAGTTCCCACAGTGCCTCAGTCATCCCTCTCATTTTCAGTCCAAAAACAAAAGTGTTTGTCTGATGTGCAACCGTGAGGTGGCTCACACTGTGGTTTGTGAGCGGCACGCCCCAGTCGCAGTCGTCCCGTCGTAGACACATGCAGGGAACCAACGATGTGTCCCACAGTCATAACATGATGCAAGACTGGTTTGATTGGTCTGGCTTAACATGGAAAAGTCAGGGATTGCTACTTACAATCATTGCACTGATTAAAGACTTAACTTTATTTAGTAGTTCAGAGTTTAAAAAAACATTAAAAATATAAAAAAACCTCATTTTTTTTGTATAAATTCTATTTTTTAAAGTGCAGTCGCCCAAAGTCTCCACAAGGATAAGAAACGGGCACGAGCGCTAAAATATGAGGGCAGTAAACACAAACAAGTGCTGTTGTGCAACATCGTCTCGTACAGTTAACCAATCGAAATAAAGTTTGTTCTCCTAGCGAAGGATGGGTAGCATTACAAAATCAGAGCCATTAAAAAGTAATTAGCATCACCTTTTGTGCAAAGCACCTCCTTACGATGACTTTTACATTAGCAAGAATAACAACTTTGCACACCTGTGGATAACCAGTCTGTGCACAGAGGCTGTGGAGCCAGTTGGACATTTACATCAGCAGCACCACATAATCGACAACAAGCTTGTTCACTTCCCTCGGTGACAGCTAAACTCTAAGCTGTTCCTGTTTCAGAGCTGAAGCACCACCATCATTATCCTCCTCAACTGGCCACCAGTGTTGGTGGAGATTGCAAATGTGCTGCTGATATAAAGCTATTGCACTGGGAACAAGTAACTGAGCCCATTTGAGAAGTTAAAATACACATCTGACTTAAATGTCAATTTATTTCCCTGTGGTAACAGAGGCGGGGAGGTTTCCTTGGTTCCTTTATTTACTGCAGACATGACACGTACTTCCTGTTGTTACGATCTATGTCCATGAAAACAAACACACAGACTGCTTTTTAATGACTGTTTTTAATTGGAGTTTGATTTTGACCATACATAAATAAGAGCCAGGAAGTGGATGCACTGCACTGCTTAGAGTTTAGAGCCAGTCTAGAGGGCTCATCTGGAGTTGGCCTTGAAAACAATAATGCACAAATAAATGATGACCAGCACGTGACTGATTGCTTGTAATGTTTTCTGTGAGGTCGGGCTGGTTCCACATGCTCTGTTGTTGTTTTTGTACCTCGCAGTCAGGTTAAATGTCACTCAACTCTGAAATGCAGTTGATCCTGTCAGAGAGGATTCGTTACAGCGTTTCCCCGCCGAACATCGTTTTGTTGTTTTCCAGATCGGCTCATAGAGAGAGTCATTTTCGCTGGCTGCAGCTTCCAGTCTGATTCTAAAGAAGAGTGATTACAGCGTCAGTTCCCATCTCAAAGGAGGCTCCCTCTCCTGATCTCAGGAGATCTTTCGTAAAGCTCCCATAATCTCAGCCCAATAAGCTCAACTGCTGGACTGATGGACTGATGGCAGAGAGCCACCGTAGATGTCACTGCAGCTTTGCTCTGTGCATAGATCCGCTAATGCCCCCTTTTTGAAGGCCTGTGGGATCTTCCACGGGGACTTAGTGGACTGTGTACTGTACTGTTTGATGACTGTTCTGATGGAGACACACCTAATCCCTAACCCACACCTTAACCTCTTCCTGTCTAGGATGAGGCACACAGCAAAAGGTGCAACACGTCAGTGTTTCCCAGAAACTGCTCCCACACGGTTTTCCTGCCGGCACTCCTGCAGCCTGCACGGCGTTCCCTCCCCCAGCGCTCGGTTAGAGAAAAACAATCGCCGGGTCAAATGAATGCACAAGTTTAGAGATGTTTCATCTTCTTTGCGCCGCTAAAGGAGGCAGCCATTGTTGTCAGGGTAAAGACTAGTTGTGTTTGCGGTGTGTATTAACTGCCACCATATTTAGTCAAAGGAGAGGAATGTCATGGTTCGGGCTATCACTGGGACGCTGTTGAGCCCAGGGGGATTACAGTAATGGATTGAGGGCCTGTAGATAATACTTGTGTAAATACTGTGTGCCTCTTTCCTGAACCCTGTGCTCTTGGAGTGGGCTCTGTCTTTTTTGAGAGAGTTAAGCTTGATGGTTGCATCTCACATTGCGCCGGAGGAGGAGGAGGAATGCTCAAAGAGAAGAGTGTTCTAGCGAAAGGTGGCAAGACGCAACTTGCCCATGGAACATCTGCGGGCCCGTCCCACGCCTCACGAGATGGGGCTGAGACTTGTTTGTGTCAAGAAGCTTGTCACGACTCGCCCGTCGCAGAGAGACAAACCCTGAAAGCTACAGATGGGAAAAGGTGGAGGGGAAAATTTTTATAAAGGCAGAGTTGAAAAGGTTTTTATGATATGGGCTATGGGATTTCTCCATAATCTTCACGGAAAAGCCCTTTCTCTTACAGTTTAAGTTACAAGATTCCTTTTTTTTCCGCTTTCTGACAGAGTACCTGCAGCAGTGATTTACAGCAACAGAAAGCAGGCTCATGCTGCGGCGGTATAAATATAAAAGGCAGATATTAGTCTGTCATCAGGGGGAAAAGGAGGAATTTGAATCAGACCTCACCAAACTGAGTTTGTTGGAGTGCTCTCAACACAGAAATCATTGTTGTGTTATAATTGAAGGTTGGAACGACAAAAAAGTGCTGGCAGCTCAAACGCTTCCTTCAAGGATAAGCAGATCAAACAGTTTTTGAAAATAATTTTAAGCATGTTTAGCAAACTTTGGCTGCTCTCCATCTGAAAAGAAAAGGAGAAAATCCTCGATTGCTTTTTTTCCCCTAAACCTCTTCCCACCTGTTGGCTGTGCTTTCAGTTTTAAAGTTGAAGTTACAGTTGTTCTGCTGAAGACATTTGATTGGCAAATCCCAAGAGGGACAGATACATGTTTGACTCTTTCAACACCGGCTACGTGATGCTGCTTGCCCGGGGACAGGTGTCATCCCTAAGATTGGGTGGTCGAGATTGGTGCTGATAGCTTCGGCCGAGCAGATTGTCCGCTAAAATGTTCAACTTTTCCCCCTGTTTTAGATTTAAGAAGCAGGTGCTTTGCTTCAGTTTCAGAGAAAAGTAGAGCGAGGGAGGAAAAGAACTCTTTGGATTATTGTTGAATTAAACAGGTTTGGGAGACGCTGTAGGCATGACATGACATGTCAGGTATGAAGAAGACAAGACCAGAGGCGCCAAACGTTGCTTGTTTAAGGCCTGATGTTTGTCAGGACTTGACTTTTGCATGCGCCCGCAGCGCCTGTCAGGTAGAAAGGAACGCTACAACTGTGGGCCTGCCCCAACCTGCGCAACACAGGAAGTGTGTGTCTCTGTGTTCCTGTGCTGTGTGTTTGTGTGCATTAGCTGCATGTGTGCAATTACTTTCTATGTCCGAGTATCAGGACAAATTGCATGTTGCGCGTAGTCAGATTATCCCAGAGACGCATTTTCGTTGTAGCTTGAAAGCTGCAGTGCTGTGTCCGCACGGTTTCCAGCTGAGCTTTCCAGATGTGCACGTGGAATTTAAAAGTCCAGCCACTTTAGGTCATTTATTACTTTTGCCCCGTGCCAGCTGAACAATGCATCACGTGTGTTTCCTGCAAACACTCGCAGAAGTTTTCTTTCAAATGATTGTGATTAAGTGGCTCTGCATTGTGCGCCTTGTGTTCCTCGGCCGTGTAATTCACATTGTGACCAATGAAAGGCTCATAATTACATGTTAACACCTGAGCGCCGCACCCTGTGTGAGCCACTGAATCCCCATCAGTCAACTGGCTGTCCTCCACCCTGAACAGTGTTGGCTTTAACCGCATGCTGCTTTCAGCAATCAGCAGCAGCAGCTCCTGCTCTCACTGCTGAGCAAACACAGCAGCAGCACAGAGCTGTGCACTCAAAGTTTGTAGCTTCAGGGCTGGGATGGGCCACTCGTGTGTGCGTGTGTGCATGTGTGTGTGTTTGAAACTGTAGGATATCATCTAAACAAACTTTGTGTTTCTGGCCTAACATTCGCGATTAGATCTTTAGGCTCAGATTTGTGCAGACCCTTTACACACCACCTCTCTCTTTCTCTTTTGCTCTTCTTCAACACCCTCGCCCCCCTTCCTCCATCTCTCTGCTTGGCTTCTCCACCTCATTTAGCTGACTGACAGAGGCGTACGGGGAGTATCAGGTTAGGAGCGAGGGGGCAACTACAGCCATTCATCTTGGAGGCATTTTTTTTAAAGCTGCTAGAAAGCCGCTTTGATTTTAAGGAAGAGTCAGTTCAGTTGCCGTGTTGATGTACACGTCCCAGAGCTTAAACTGCCCTCATCAGTCAATCTATCGTGTCCTTGTGCACGAATCAAAACGCAGTTTTATTGTTAAAATCTTCTGCTTTGCATTCGTATTTCCCAGCAGTGAGCATCAGCGCTGCAGCGTTGGCGTTGGGTCACTATAAGAGGGTCACTTGAGGAAAGCAGCACATGTGAAAAGTTGCGTTTAATAGCAGACTGCATCAGTGGGCGAAACGCAGGCATGAGGCAGAGACGGGGAGGTGCACTTTTAGGTTTGTCCTGATGAAAGGAGAGGTTGCGCCTGAGGAGAAGAGCAGAAAATGTCCGTGCCAAGCTTGTGTAATATTTAAAGTGAGCACAGACGGTTCCTGGGATGAGCTTCTTTTCATTGGAAGCAAACTTAATAGAGGTGCAATTTTATGTTGCATTGTTCCCGAACACAGCCCCGAGCAGTTTTCACAATGTTCACTTTTCATCACTCAGAAATGAAACTGACAGGAAAATTTCCCCTCCGCCCCTCCACCCTCAGCTCTCTGCACATAGAGGATTTAAAGCTCTGCTTGCACAGCAGTGATTTGAATGGCTTGTGTACACAGTTGGGTTGTGCCTATTAGTAAGAACTCGGTCTTTCTGATGCCTTTACTGGTTATCGCTTCTAACAGTGCCAAGGATCAAGGTGCATCCATTATTCAAGACTCCTGGCTTGCACACTTGAGCCTGAGCCAGTTTGTGTGATCAACCATCACATTTTGGCTCGTCGCTGATGAATCTTTTGTGACTGCCGCGATTAGCCCTCCGCTCCTTCACTCGGAGTCGTTGTCATCCACCTGCACTCAGCCTAATGCAGCTCCAGCCTGCCAGGCGCTTCAGAAGCTGCTCTGTGTGATGAGTGGCCATCAGATGCTTTAAAAGAGATGAAAGCCAAGCCCTGTTTAATTGCCCCTGGAGGGGTCCATTTTTATGGTGCTCCTCGGAAGTCCCAGAGGCTGTCTGTGAGACATCTTTGAGGTTGGCCAATAGTCACTTGTAGGGCCGAGTGCTGTGTGTGTTTATTTAAGTGGGTCATAATCACAGTCTTCAGTTTAACCCTTTTTTGCTTCAGGGGAGCCAGAAGTGCACAGCTGAGGCAGCAGGTGTTACCAAAGTCCTTCAAACACCGCTGTGCACTTATTTTTAAGCTAAATTAGTTTAATTAAATTTTACTGGTCACCAGGAATCTGAGAGTTTCCACCAAAATAAGGTTTCCAAAAGCCTTTTCCCCCCTGACTTTATCCATTTACTATCACGTCTCGAGTGTTTCTGTGATCAATCTGTGCTTTTAAAATTTAAGCCAATCCCCCCCATCAAAACTTTTCTGTAATCTTTTGTGTTTTCTCTCGTTTTGTTTTGCAGTATTCGACCGAACTGAAGAAGTTATACTGCCAGATCGCCAAGACATGTCCCATTCAGATCAAAGTCCTCACCACTCCTCCCCAGGGTGCCGTGATCAGAGCCATGCCTGTTTACAAAAAAGCTGAACACGTGACCGAGGTGGTGAAACGCTGCCCGAACCACGAGCTCAGCCGCGAATTCAACGACGGTCAGTCGAAATCCCACCGCCTCGTGTTTCACTTCGGCCGTCTTTGTTTGTTGTTGGCGTTTGACCATACGACTCGCGTTGCTTCCAGGTCAGATAGCGCCGCCGAGCCACCTGATCCGCGTGGAGGGAAACAGCCACGCCCAGTACGTGGAGGACACCATCACTGGGAGACAGAGCGTCCTGGTTCCTTATGAGCCTCCCCAGGTGAGCTGTCCATCAACCTACAGGGTATCCAAGCGACAAACGACTCGGATGGCGACAGACAGCGAGTTCGCTGTCATGTTCAGCTGCTCGACACTTCGCCAACCTCTCCGTCAAAGCTTTCAGTGCCGCCATGAAAGCTTCAAAACCGCACATTTTTTCAAATGCTGGTTAAACATTTGGATTCTGCATAATTAAACCAATTTAAATGACCCGAACCTGAAATATGTCCAAATACGACCTCTGTTTTTGCGCCTGCCGCCGTCACTCACCTGCAGTCTCATTCTCCTCCTCAGGTGGGGACCGAATTCACCACCATTCTGTACAATTTCATGTGCAACTCGAGCTGCGTGGGCGGAATGAACAGACGCCCGATTCTCATCATCGTCACCCTGGAAACCAGAGAGTAAGCTGCGCCGCCGCCACCTCCGTCGCCCCCCACCCCTCGTTGGCCGTGCTTTGTTTCTGACAGAGGATGTCTTTGTCTCCCAGCGGTCAGGTTTTAGGGCGCCGTTGCTTCGAAGCCAGGATCTGCGCCTGCCCGGGCCGCGACCGCAAGGCCGACGAGGACAGCATCCGCAAGCAGCACGTAACGGACGCCACAAAGAGCAGTGAGGGTACGAAACGCCGTAAGTAGGGCCGGGGCTGGTGACGGGCTGACGTGCTTTTGGTCTTCCTCGACATGCAGCCGGCGTCGAGGACTCTCACTAACCCGCCTTTCCCCTCGCTTCTTCCCCCTCCTGCTCTGTCTTAGGTCGACTTGTTCTCTTTAGCACGGCGGCCGCTGTATTCACGCTCTCCTCTTCTCTTTTTCAGCCTTCCGACAGGTTTCCCACGGCATACAGATGTCCGCCATCAAGAAGAGAAGATCCACAGATGAGGAAGTTTTTTGTTTGCCTGTAAGTGTGGCTCCGTTGTCTCACATGGCTCGGGGTGCGTCTGAGCTGCTCGCTGACCTCTCATCTTATCTGTTCCCCTCAGATTAAAGGACGCGAAATCTATGAGATTTTGGTAAAAATCAAAGAGTCGCTGGAACTCATGCAGTTCCTGCCGCAGCACACAATAGAGTCATACAGACAGCAGCAGCAGAACCTCCTGCAGAAACAGTGAGTACCAGAACAGATTCTTGGTGGAGTGAAACACAGATGTGCAGAACGGGCAAGCTTCACCGTTGAATTCAACTGTTTCTTTGCATGCAGCTGCACTCTCTGCCTCAGTAAACGTCTTCTTTGCTTGTGTGGAGGTTTGTTTGTCTTTCGAACGCAGGGCACTGATGACTAACTGACTGAACATGGCTCACTTGTTGCTTGAATTGTGGATTGCACTGATAAATGAGATTTCTTGATTGTATTTACTGCCGCCGCTGAAGCGTTGCAGCTAGAAGAGCTGATAATAAACGCTCTGGAGTAGGTGTTAGCCAGCGTTTCACAGAATTTACTCCGAATCAGCTCAGCCTCGCGTCCAAGCAAAAGCTGTTTTTTGTTGGGTTTTTTTTTTTTTGTCATTTTCTTTCCTCCTTCTTGCTCTCTCTCATGGGACACGAGCCAACACTGATGAATCGTGACAAATGTACCTGGCTGCGCTTTGTTAGGGAGACGCTTCCAGAAGGTTCCCGGTAACGCCTTTGGGTGCTTTGCCAAGTTTTTACACAACAGCAGCAAACAGCATCCGTGCCTCGGCCTCATCTATCGGCTTCGGCGTAATTAAAAGTGTCTCAAACGCACACGTCCTCGTCCCGCCTCCCTTCTTTCACTGTAAGCTATGGAAACGAGGAGATGGGAGTAAGTGATAGTTTGACAGCGCTGTGATGATAATTACTGCTTATGTTCTAGTTTCCCATTAAGAGAAGGCAGACAGCCTCGCAGTGACGTAGTGCTTGCACTCGCTGTTTTTCTTTGACTTTATTTCTGTTTTTGCTGCCCGTCTGCCCTTCAGCACTAACAAGAGCTTAAAAAGCAGACGTTTAATTTCAGACAGAGAGTGCAGAATTTTTGAAGAGTTTTTCAAATTCGACACTATTAGATTTTGATGCCAACCCCCAGAATCTTGGGATTTGGTGTTTATCCTTCTCCCGTTTGTCCATTTTTGCATGCTTTTCCCAGTTTTCTTTGTAAAACCTTTGACCTGTTGGAGTTTATTACTGTATTCAGCATTGGAAATAAAAGGTTCTGTCAACAGCAGTGTTTCAGACCTTTCCTTCTTTCCCTTTAAATGTCAAATAACACCATTCTGTAAAAAGGCTGTGATCTGTGTGTGCATACTGCCATCTTCTGGACACACATGTTACTGCAGTACAGTAGGAGTTTCCTGAATCTCAAACTTGAACATTTGTAGAGTTTTCTGAACATCTGGACCTCTCTGGGGTCCCTCGCTCCTTCCTCCTCCTCCTCCTCCTCTGTCAGTGAGCCCTTATTTCTGCTCTTCTCTCTCTCTCTTTCTCTTCTTTCTGGTTCCTTCCTGCAGCCTGATAAAAACCCGTCTCGGTAGCCAGCTCCTGGAACCTGCATTAGAGCAGAGGCGGCGGTGCAGCTCCTCCTGAAATCCACATTCCTCCTCTTCTTCCTCCTCCCTCGACTTAAACGGACCTCCTCTCCGCCTCCTTTTCATCAACTCTGATTTCTGTGACCTGCTTCCTCCTGTGCGTCCCGGGACTCTACACCGAGGATGTGAACTTTCTGTTTCTCTCTCTGCTGCTGCTGTAAATGCTGGATGATCACGTCTTGTTTTTATTCAGCCGCGACAGACGGTGTGAGGGTTTCGGTAGGCTGCGGGCCTGCGTGATCCCCCGTCCTAATCGCTACAGACTGAACTGTAAATGAACATGTGAATTGCATGCATTATTTTTATCCACAAAGACTGTACTTTGTGGACAGGAATCATTTTAGATTTCTTATTTCTTACTAAGTGTGTTGCGTCTTTGCATTGTTGCGAGAGCTGGACTCAAATCTCTAGATTTTAATTTTGAGTTGTTTTTTTTGCTGATGCTGGTCATGTTTTCTAAAGTCACTGCGGGACAGTTTGTGTGCTTGTTTTTTCATTTTCCTCAATAAAAGATCTCCTTAAACGGAGGAAGATGTGAACCGTTCTGTTTAAAACAGATGATTTTACTCGGCTGCTGCACTTTGTCTGTCAGATTCTAATAAATGGGGTTTTTCGGCTTGAATTTTTCTCCGTTTATAAGTTTGCGTTTGCTGATTTTTGTCGAAACATAGAAAGTTAATGCTGCAGTTAATATTAAGAGTTTCACTTTCAGGTTTGATAAATGCAGTGATTGTGACGCCCACTGCTGATTTTCCCTGTTGTTCTGTTGGAAAATGTGCCTGTTAAGAGATGAAATTGGGGCTAAAGCCTTTTTATTGTTGGAGACTCGAGTAGTCCTGTGCTGTGTGCTCTCACTGGAGTCTCACTGGTCATTAGCAAGACTCTAATGACCTACTACATTTATTCAGGTGTGTTGCAACAGGGACACGTGCAAAAGTTTCAGGACACTGGCCTTCGAGGACTGGAGTTTGACACCTGTGTTATAGACTGTGTAAAGCAGGGGAAGGTGGGGAACTCAAGGCCTCGAGGGCAGGTTTTAGATGCGTCTTTGATCCAACGCAGCTGATTTAAATGCCTAAATTACCACCTCAACATGTCCTGAAGTTCTCCAAAGGCCTGGTAATGAACTAATCATTTGATTCAGGTGTGTTGACCCAGAGTGAGATCTAAAACCTGCAGGACACCGGCCCTCGAGGCCTGGAGTTCCCCATCCCTGGTGTAAAAGATGGATGTAGCTCCTGGATCAGAACGGTGAAGCCAGCGTAGCAGTTTCTTAAACCTGTCCAGCAGGAGGCGACTCCTCTGCAGGAGATTAAGTCTGCTGGGAAAAATCCCTCAGCTTTTTGATGGCGTGATGATCTCAGGCACTACTTTCAGCTCACACTGAAAATTATGATCGTTATTAGAGTCAGAGGAATATTCAGCACTCATTATTAGAGTGCTAATAGCCAGCTAGTGAATCAGTGTGCAGTTTCCATCTGGTTTTTACTCTGATCAGCCCCCTTCGCCTGTTACATCTGGTTTGAGAGCTTTAGAACAGATTCTACATCCATCTTTTATATCCCGTGTGGTCGAAGGAGAAATTCTGGGAGAAAGTAGTGAAACGATAAAAAACTAAGTTGCAGTAGAGTGCGTAAAATATTTGTAATATTTCCATCTCCTTGGCTTCCTGGGGCGAGGGTCTGGTGACAGTAGCAGGGAAGACACTGATGTTTTTTTTCTGTATCACTAGAATAAAAATGTTTCCATGTTGTTTTCTGCTGAATGCTGTCAGTAACCGTCACCTCCTCCTCTCTCCCACCCCAGAACCTCCATGTCATCTCAGCCCTCCTTCGGCTCCACCTCGCCCACTCCCGGAAAGGTCAACAAGCTGCCCTCTGTCAGCCAGCTCATCAACCCCCAGCAGCGTAACACGCTCACCCCGTCCAGCATGTCTGGAGGCCTCACTGACAGTAAGTGCGCCACCTTCTTTCTCCTCCCGTCTCTCTCGGGTTGTAGACGCCCCGCGCTCCCCTAAATGTCCCCGTGTTTCCGGGTTTTTTGTAAAGATGGCGGGTCGAGGCAGGCGGGAGGGGACCTGAACGCTTCACTTCCCCTCCCCCAGTGCAGCTTCCTCACCTGTTATGATGCATTATTAGTCAAGTACAGAGTGACCTCTGCACGCCCCCGCACCCCAAAGGCTCACAGTAGCTCCTCTTGTCTCTGCAGTGACTCCCATGATGGGCACTCACATCCCCATGAATGCCGACATGAGTTCACTGAGCCCCACACACGCCCTGCAGCCACAGCTGCCCCTGGTGCCCTCCTCCCACTGTACCCCCCCTCCTCCATACCCCATGGACAGCAGCATCTCCAGGTACCTCACCAAACCACAGCGCCACACATCCACTCATCACCTTTAGTCCTTTCTGAAGACTCTGTGCTCGTCTTCAAAGCGTGCGGAGGCTCAACAACACACAGCGAGCCGGCCACGTGACCAAACGCATCTCAGACCGCTTTTGTTTTCACAGTTTTTCACTTTTTAGTTCATTTTTTTTTCTGACAGTGGTTTCACCAAGCACAGCCCCCTCACTTTTCAGCCAGTCACACTCCCTCGCCATCGCTACAAAACTGTAGATTTATGGCTGCACTGATCAGACAACACGATCACTCGATCACTGATTGGACACAATTCTGTGCGTTTTGCTGTTATTTCGGACTATTTGTATGCTCGAGTAAATTAAACCCCAAACACAACAAAAAAAATTCTTTGGAAGGAGGCGGGAGGAACGAAGCAGCTCGCAGAGGCGGGTTTAAACCTCGAGCTGCGCGTGACGTCCGTTCCCACTTTCTGGTTTTAATGCCAGCGTGGTGAGAGGGGGGCACCGGGAAAGTCCACTGTCAGAAACAAACACGACACCTGAGAACGATCAGTGACGCTTCACCTCTCGTTAAATGGAATTTATTTGAAATGACAGTGTCATTATAGTTACCTACAAATACTTAGCGGTAGATTTATTAGAATAAGGGAACAGTCGAGTCATAATTACGGCAACAGAATAGAAAACAATAGAAACGAAACATAACCGTGCAGATTGTAAAGGTGACCTCACTGGACTATTTAAAGAATTACACTGAGCATCAACAGAACGACCTTTAAGCTTTATTCCAAACATACCGAGTAATTCCGTACGTATTTCTGGTGAGAACCTCTAAAAATGTCAAACTCTAACACGCTCCTCCTCCTCTTCCTCCTGCAGCTTCCTTATTCGGTTGGGCTGCGCCGGCTGCTTGGACTACTTCACAGCACAGGGCCTAACCAACATCTACCAGATTGAGAACTATAACATGGAGGTGAGCCCTTCCCTATCCAACACGAGTCATTTGATGGGTTAGAGAGAAGATTGGCTCCCCCTGCGAATACTAACGCTCCCCTGTGTAATGACCATTAGGACCTGTCCAGGCTGAAGATCCCTGCCGAGTTCCAGCACATCATCTGGAAGGGCATCATGGAGCACCGACAGGCTATGGATTTTTCCCCTCCTCCCCACATAGTGCGCACCACCGGCAGCGCCTCCACCGTCAGCGTGGGCTCCTCCGAGGCGCGGGGCGAGCGCGTCATCGACGCCGTGCGCTTCACCCTGCGCCAGACCATCTCCTTCCCGCCCCGCGACGAGTGGTCCGACTTCTCCTTCGACCTGGATTCGCGCCGCAACAAACAGCAGCGCATCAAGGAGGAGGGAGAGTAAGACGCAGCCACCGCCGCCGCTGCGTCCCCACTTGTCATTTCACGCCTGCTGATGAACATTTCATTTGAAAACCTGCTGTTTAGTGCAAAGCCTGCTGAGAACAAACACACAGACGCACTTACTTTCATTTTGTCCCGCCAAGTTATTTTAAAGGTGTTGAGCAAAAGGTGCATTTTTTTGTTTTTGTTTCTTTTACATTTTATTGTTATGTTGTAATTTCTTGAGAGCACTTAAGAAATGCTGAGGACTTCCCAGATTGCTTTGAGGTTTCAAGTGTTCACGATTCATTCCTGAGTCAAAGCGTGAATGGAACCGCGTAAGAGGGCTTTTATTAGGGCTGTGTTTCTGCTATGGGCCGTAGCAAAAGTGTATTTTAGTTTGTAACCCTTTTTTAGTCGAGTACACTGGTTTTCGCTCGTGGCAGGAGTCATTTCAAACATTTCTTCTCAGAAGTATTACGTCAGCTGATGGGCGATTTGTTTTTCTGCTGTAGCTTCCGTATTTTGCTTTTTAAAAAAATGTTTTTTCATGTGTTGTGAGACCAACGCATCGCCTTGAAAGGTCTGTTTGTGAAGTGTTTGAGTGCGTGCGTGTTTAAATGATGGTATTTCATTTGATGTAGCCACATATAGGCCTAACACTCCACCCAGTGTTTCACAGTTATGACTGATGTCGTTTTATTCTCGTTTATTGCTGAGCAAAAGTATTTTTTTGATCTTTTGGTAGAGGAAACTGGAGTTAAATGTATATAAATTTGTATAGTTCTGTTTTTTTAACTTGCTCTAAGGGAACTGCATGATTTCCTTCATGAACCAAACTGTTTGGTAGCTTTATCACTAAGAACAATGTATTAATCAGTTCACAGGAGTACATGCAGTGTGTCTGTGTAGACACAGGATTTAGCCCAGCTTTCTCTCCAGTAGTCTGCATTTGTTAGAAGCAGAAACCGACTGCAGTTTCATATTTTTGTACAATGTATTGTAAATATGTCTCATTATATCGAGGGTATTTTGATATAAATCTGAAATAAATATCCATACTTGCTGTATTGCATGTTAACACTCCTGTGTGTCAGTTTATTTCTGCGTTGAACAAACTCAAAGATATCTCGAACTTATGTGGCTGACGTCATTTCAAGAAGTCACACGAAGCTGTTTAAGCGTCGGAGCACTGCTGCATGTTCTTTTTATTCTTTGAGCAGAAAGGACAAATACAAAAGCAGGACTGAAACCAGCGAGGAGGTTGAGTCTCTGAAGTCGACAACTAAAAGGTTTCTGTGTAAAGAAAAAAAGAAGCTTTAAAGTTGTTTGCAAAAAGCAACAAAGTGCTTCTAAGAATCTGCACAAAGAAGTGAAAGAGACTCTTACCTGTCTTACCAGAAAAATACAACCTAAGATGAACTCAGGACATTTTGCACCATGTCATTAATGAGAAATAACCAAGTCAAAACACAGAAGCAAAACAAAAAGCCTTGGAACTGCGAGATGGCGAGCTTTCTGTTTACCACGAATCTACACGTTACTGAGACGCTCTTAAAAAAAATTAAATAGACTCTTTGTTATCTGCATGTGGAGGTCTGAGGGATCTTCCAGGAATGGTGAGGACACTTTCCAGAGATCTGATTGTGTACATTTTTTTTTTAAATTGGAAAGAACTACAGTTACCTAACAAAGGTAACCAACTCCTGCTACAGAGTCCAATTCTCAGAAGAACCACCTTCTGTGTTGGTCTACAAAGAAAAAGAAAACAGCTGTCAACAGCTGGGAACGAAATTACTGGGAACACGATGCCTTCACTGCACACCCAAAAACAGGAAAAGCTGCTATTGCCTTTGTTTGTAGCTGAAATGTTTGGTTTTGAAAAAAACCTGCAGTAACTTTATAAGCTACCTGACAAAAAGTAGGAGGCCAGCTGTTTGGCAAAAGACAAAGAAAAACAGAAAAGGCTCCCAGGATGACAGGACTCACAAACAAGTTTCAACAAGAGCTTTACCTTCCACACAAGTAATCAAACAATATCGGGCAAACCAATAAATTACAAGCTGCTTCAAAACAGCTCCTCAATGTTTTACTAAGATGGGGAGACTTGGTCCTGGAGGAGGTCCAAGCTGTGCCTTTTTAGTGGTGCTACTGTGACACTGAGAAGTATGTGAAAAATCAAATTCAACAAAAAAAAAAAAAATCATCTACTGTACCTTTTACACATAAAAACACCATCTGCAAATCTGCAGAAGACATTTATGTCTTTTTGATGACCTGCAGGACGCCGGTGCAGTGACAGAACCACAAACTATACAGAACACAAGGACAAAGGCTTGAGCTGTCATCATCATCTTGGTATTAGCTAAAAAAACAAAACAAACAACAACAAAAACAGACCAGAGGAAAACGTTTGAGCCAAAGCTTTAATTCTGCCTTTAATTCCTCCTGAGCGACGACACTTACTGTTTGTTTAGCTATTTACAGACAATGCACACAGTGAAAACCTCGAGTCTGAGATCATTACACTATTTACAAGTTCAGAAAAATAGGATCTGAATGTTGTTTTTTACATTTTATATAGACTGAAGCAACGTGATCAGTCTATGTGGGGAGTCTCCGTCCTCCGGCCCACAGCTACTCTACCTCGGCGACGTGAGCCACCTCCACCTCCATCGTCTGAATCACCTCAGGGTTTTCCTCGAGCTTCCCCCCTGTCAGCGCCTGCTGGGCCAAGACGTAGTTCACGACCTGCATGATGCCCTGATCCGAGAGCGTCGCCACCGAGCCGTCGCTCACCGCCTGCACAGCCTGGACGGCCTCCACGGCCTCCACCGTCTCCTCCGTGATCAGCACCGTCTCGATCTCCTCCGAGGACGGCTGCTGCGCAGGCCGTAGCTCGGGGGGCAGGTCGGACGCCAGGATGCTGACTGCGTGCTCCACCTGTGTGCCCTGGTTGTGAAACTGGAGGGTGTCCTTCTCCAGCATGATCTTCCCAGGCAGGCTGTCCACGTGGTACTTGGCCATGTGCTTGCGTAGAGTGCGTGCGTCGATGTGGGCCTCCTGGCACATGGGGCACACGTATGGACGCTCTCCTGTGTGAGTGCGGACATGGCGCTTGAGAGAGCGTGCATCAGCCCAGGCGACACCGCAAGTCAGACATTCGAAAGGCTTCACTCCTTCAAGAGAAAAAAAAAAAAAAGACGAAGGGGCGTTAATGATCGCATTTATAGCACAGAAAACTAATTCGCCGCCCTCACAGGACAGCAGAGGTAACAAGAGTGACGGGAGGTCTCATTTTAGGTTACGTTGTTATACGTTCGTACTTTAGCGATAAAAAGCATCTTCTACATGAGAAAAGCTGCATGACGGACTTACCCTGGTGGTTGTTGATGTGGCGTCGGTACTCCCGGAGCTGCGTGAACTTCCTGCCACAGTGCTCGCACTCTCTCTCCAAATTCTGCTTCACTCGGCCCTTCTTCCCGTGCGTGGCTTTCTTTACGTGCCTCCTGAACAGAGCCTTCTCGAAGAACTCCTTTCCACAGACGTTACATCTGACGACACAAACAAAGGGCATCACTGCAAAGCGCACGATGCAAAAACCAAACGGAGATCAAAGCCAGCCAATCGTGTTGTTGCAACAACCATAGCATTTGTAACTGTCCCCACCTCCCAATTTACATCACTCATTAACCGTGAAGGAGTTTAAGTGAAATAACGGTACCGCTTACTTTCCTTTACATGTTTCCATGGCAGCGAGTTTGGTTTTATTTCAGCTGGTATGAAATCATTGATAATCGGCACCAAGAAAAGCAGAACATGAAGTTCTGAAGGATGGTAAAAATGTTTTACAATCAGCAGAAAGCTTCATTTTGTTTTTCAGTGTCACAGCAGGAGTGAAAGCAAAAAATGTGGCTGTTTGGAGAAGTTTTGGGGAGGGGCCACCATTACGTATCAAGTTCGTCTCAGAGGTCTGAAGTTGCATGGTGATAGGTGTCTCAGGGCGCGCCTGTTGTGTTGTAGGAGTAAATTCCCTGAAGCTATTCTACTTCTGATTTCTGGGATGTGACTGGTGCACATCACCCCTGTCACACTTACTTATAAGGCTCGGCGACGCTGTGGGACTTGACGTGCGAGTACCAGTCCTTCTTCCAGCTGTAACATTTCCCGCACACCTGGCACTGGAAAGGCTTCAGGCCCATGTGCTTGTTCATGTGCTGCTGCAGATCTTTGGCTTCGTAGAACCTCTTATCACAACTATGGAAGAGAGGAAGCAGACTGAGACCGCAGCTCGGGCTCTGAAGCAAAGAGGACGGTGTTGATGAAGAGTTACTCACTGTTCACAGGCGAACGGCCGGACGTCGGGTTTGGGTTGGTGCTTCTTCAGGTGTTTGCTGAGAGCGGAGGCTCGGTGGAAGGTGGCTCCACACGTGGTGCAGAGGTACTTCGATTCACCTGATAAGGAAATGGGGATGTTGTCATAAAGGCCACTGCAAACGACTGAGCCAAGATTTTTTTATATAACACTATAGACACTTTGTCAGAGCGGTAATCAGCTGCCTCTCCTGACAGCTCCGCAGCCTCAGAGCATAGCGGCACATGAACCCAAGAGCTCTACTGCAAAGATAAAACTCAAGTTCAATTCAATTGAACAACAGGGGCCTCAAGACACTTTCTATTGTAAGTTAAAGACCCAAAATAATACAAATAAAACAGAAAACCACCAACAATCAAAGTTAAGCGTTTTCTCCATCGTGAAAGAGGCTCTGTATTAACACAATTGATCTAAAATCAGACAAAAAACATAAAATCCGGGTAGAAAAAGTTATATTTTTTACTGTAACAACCACAAACATGTTTATTGAATCATATTTCATAACTTTAAATGCAAATATAAATTGTCAATTTTAAAATCCTATGCACAAGTTTTGCAAACAACAAAGTTATTTGCATCCATTTACCTTTTACCCTTTTTTTTAAATAACCATTTCAAACTATTTACAGAACAATCAGCTGTTCTTCAATAAGATGCCACACAAATTATTTGTGCCACTCCAAAAAAATAATTTCTGTCCACTATAAAGGAGAACATCACAGCCTGATACCTGCAGGTCTGACAGCAGCAGGTGTATCACTCCTGTTTCTACCTGGAGACAGCAGTCGCCTCATTGTTCTGACACACAACACAAAACTATCCACAACACTACACACTAACTACACAAGACAACACATTAACTACACACTCCAAACACGCTAAACGTCACAAATCTCTCACATCTCAAAACTCGCTCTCTCAGTCACTCCTAAAACTTCCCGTTTTTTTGTTTGTTTGTCTTTTTTTGCTCATAAGACAGCTAAACATGACGAAACTATTGAGGAAAAAACACCGCGTATATATTGTTTATCATGACTCTGGTTTTACGTGGCCTATCAACACAATTTAAAAACTGGTATATATCACCTTGTTGCTTTGTCTTTAAGTGGTCATGTGATTGGCTTACCACGACTACTTTATTCTTCCTCAGTCAAACAGCAGCACTCATGCGATTGTTTTGCCCCCTTAGCTCCAGGTGTTGTGCTAGACAGTGATCGTGATTACCGTCCGCGGGAGCGCGCAGCTGCTTGAAGCTGTAGCGCCCAGATTACTTACAGCTACTTCCGTGCAACTGATATAAGATGCGGTAAGCTGAACACAGCTTCAACCTTCTGTTTGTTGAAAAATAGTAACGGACAGCATTTTGTTGTTAGTAACTGTAACGGCGTTGTAACGATAGGAACAGTAATTAGTTAGATTACTCGTTAATGAAAAAAGTAACGCCGTTATTCCCATCACTGCTCAAAGCAGAACAAGAAGTACAGTCAGGTAGATCCTGACCAGAAAGAAGAATTTTCAGAAATCCTGGATTAAAGAGAAGAAAGCTGACGTCCTGTGACTGACCTGTGTGGAGGCTGGTGTGCTCCTCCATGCTCCGCTTGCTCACAAACGACTTCTTGCAGAATTCGCACTGGAACTGTTTGGTGACGTCGTGCAGCGCTCGGTGCATCTTCAGGCTGTGTTTGTGGGCGAACGTCTTCCCGCAGACCTTGCAGGAATGAGGCCGCACACCAGTGTGATTCAGCATGTGGATCCGCAGGGAGTAGAGCTTCGGTAAGGTCTTCCCGCAAATGTCACACACAAATTCTCTCTTGGTGAGCGAGGACGATGACGACGTTTTCTCGTCCACCTCGCTGTCCGCTCTCCCCTCGGAGCCCTGCTCCACTGAGGGTTTGGCGACGGGGGCTCGCTGGCTGCTCTGCTGCTTGTGTCGGGCCAGGTGGGCGCGGAGAGAGGCGGCGTACTGGAACTCCTTACTGCACAGCTGCAAGGAAACAGAAACATCACAGTGAGAGCGGGCAGCATTAACAATTCAACACCACGCAGTGACACGCGCCAACACTTACACTGCACTTGTACCCTCGAGCTTTCTCGTGCTTTAACGTGTGCATGATGAGAGAGTAACGTCTCTGGAAGGACATGCCGCACTCGGAGCACGTGTGCTCGCCGTCTACGGTGCTCTCTGCCTGGATTTTCTCCGGACTGGCTGTGGTCTCTGGCTCCGAAACCTTCGGAGCCCCGGCCTCCTCAGTAGCGACTTCCTCAGTCGTAACACTCTCCGCAGCACTGACCGCCGGATCTGTTGCAGACTCAGGCAGTGCTTCCACCTGACTTTCCACAGGCTGCTTGGGCGGCCTGCCTCTCTTCCCGGGCCTCGACCCAACCTAGAACACAAGTACCAACACCACAAATATTTCAACATGTGCCATATCTTGTTATTTTTAATAAAAACAAAGGTTTAATGTCACAAGTAGGGATGGGTACCGGTATCCGGTGCCATGATGGCACCGGTTCTGACATAAACGGTAGTAACCAGACCGAAAAGCAGTGCACATTTCGGTGCTTTTTTTCCTGAGCTGTGATACACTTTCGATTTTAGCCAATCATTTTACGTTTCCGAGGATAGTAGGCGGGTCCAGGTACGTACGTTCTTTTAGAGCAGAGCTACAGATTAAAAATGCCCAAGGCGAAGCGGTCAAAAGTCTGGCTGCACTTCACAGCAAAGTATGCAAACTCAGCAGCCTGCAACAAGTGCTTTAAGCTGATACTGTGATACTGTCAAAGGAGGTAACACCTCAAATCCGATGAAACACCTGGCGACGCATAGAGGTTTTTTTAAAAGCCGAGAAATGCGCCGTATTTGATAGCTTGCTGCGAGACCTCACACCG
>NW_024582374.1:2502558-2531375 GCF_018398535.1 Haplochromis burtoni
AGCACATCTACTGCGGGTGGGTTGCCTGTTATCGGACCCGGAGTTAGCAACATCCCCCAAAAACCCGAAGAGGAGAGTCCTGGCCCCTAGCCCTGCCAGTGTAGCAGAAATGATGACGGATGATGATGGCAGCAGCAGCCGTTCTTCTCTGCGTGAGTAGCTTAATGTTGTTCGTGTGTTAATTTACATTAAGTAGGCTAACCACGTTATTACATTAATGCATATAAGGTGAACTAGCAAATAGGGCTGGGCCATATTATACCATTCACGGTAATACCGGTATAATGTTAGACAATGATAGGAAAATGAAATATCGCGATAGAATGTAAGTAAAACGCGCATGCGCAGTGCCTTTGTTTTCATACGCACATGGCCGATTGTTGAGTGAAACAGATGAACCAGAATTGGTTTGTAAAAATGGTGCAACTTCAGTGATGTGGAACTGGTTTGGTGTTTGTCCGTCAGATACACGACAAAGCACATTTTTTTGCAGAACATGCAAGCTCTCTTTAGCACCGGCACCGTTTCAAAAGTACCGGTTTGGCACCGGTATCAGATAAAACCTAAACGATACCCATCCCTAATCACAAGCACTTCTTGTTTGGCTCTCACGGAGCTTAAAGAAAACCAGTTTGCATTTTCAGTGGGGGAGGGTTCAGTATCTTTCTCTACAAGAAATCAATTTTAGAGCAAAGCTGTTTTTTACTTTCAAAGTAGATTTTATTTTGAGCTTTTTAATTATTTTTTCACTATTAAACTCCGTTTCAGTTCATTATTAGAATGGATTTGCAGAGTTTCAGTTTATATTGTTCAAGTTCATTTAGTTTTATTTCGGGGTTGGTTTTAGTCTTCTTAATTATTGTAACATGGAGGGTATTTTTTGTATCATAGGGACACTTTACAAAAAGACGTGAGGTTGAGAGTTTTGTTGAAGAGGTGAGTTTTGGGAAGAGTAGATCTTATAACACAAAACGCTTGAAGGCAGCCAACTCGGAGTCATGTGAACATCCTAAGTCTGGACAAACAAAGCCTCGTGAGGCTGGAAGTGTTGAGAAAAGCAATCAAAATGATAAAGACAAAAACAACAAATATTTCTTGCTTTTAAATTGATTTCAGTTAACTGAAATCTTCTTTCACTGAGTAAATATGCTCTTCAGCCCCAGGCCTGAGCTCAGGCTTTAGACACACCCCTGTGAACTTTTTCATGTCTTTGTTAAATCTACATTGTTTAATGCTGTAAACATGGATTCTGAGGAAGCATTGAAGCAGTGCCGAATTTTTTATGGGATGACTGTTTTGTACCTTCGGGGTGGCAACACGCGGTGAGGCTGAACCTTTCTTTGCAGCCTCCTCCTCCTCTTCCAGCCCCATATGCAGACGAGCGTAACCGCCCTCTGCGATGGAGCGCTGCCGGAGTCGCCTCCTGTTGGGGTCATCTGACGTGAACTCCTGCTTGTCTGAGGGACTTTCATCTGCAGAAGGTTCCTCGTCCTCCAGCGGCAGGAACTCGTCTATCTCCACCTCCTTCCTCACCTTTGCTGGACGTCCTCGTTTGCGTTTCTGCGGCAGTGGTGCTGGTTCGACCCTCTGCTCCTCTGTAGTGGCCTCCTGAGTTGGCGTCACCGCTGCAGGAGCCAGTTGGGTGACCTCCAAGGGGCTCTCCTTGTTCAGTTCCACGTTTATGACAAATGTTTCTGCCTCTGCGACTTGTGGCTCTTCCATCGCCAAACATGCGGACACCACGGCGAGGGATTCGCTGGCCCCGGCCTGCCCACTGTGGGTGACCACAGTCATCGTCTCCCCCTCCAAACCTTCAGCATCCCCTGAAATAAGAGTGACGGTCTCGCCCGGTTCCACCTGCCCGGTGTGTGCAATCAGGGCCACAGTCTCGCTCTGTCCAGCCTCCCCTTCGTGTACTTCCTCTCCTTCTACTGTCTGCGTAATGACCGCCACCGGTTGCTGGATGCAGCCGTCTTCAGAGGGTGTAACAAAAGTCAATGTCTCGCCTGACACGGTGACGCCGCTGTGCGTGACTAATGCCTGTCCGTCACTCTCTATGGTCACCATGTAGGTTTCAGAGTCATTCTTCGGCTCTTCCTGAGTGGCCGGCTTGCTCGACAACACCGTGTGAACGTCTCCCCTCTGATACACCGTCAGCTTCTGTTCTTCCACCTGCTTATGTACCGACTCGCAGATCTGCAGCACCTCGGTCATCAGCAGGTGTCGGGCGAGGTTTGCGATGTCCGCCATGATGCAGAAGTTAAACGTAAGCGTGGATGTGTATGCAAAGTCCAGCAGCGGGAGGAAGCTGGCTTTGGTGAACCCTGCAGGAAGAAGGAGAAATGTTAAAGCTGGGCGAAGGAGGAAAACATCCAGCAAAGAATTAAAAAAAAAACAAAAACAAAGTGCTCACCAGAGAGGTCGACGACCGCTTCGTGCGTGGACGCAGCGCCTTTCTCAAAGAAGAGCTCGTTGAAGTACTCGCTGCACGCTGCCAGCACAGCTTTGTGCGCACGGTACTCCTCGCCTTCGATCAGCAGCGTGATGTCACAGAACTGATTGTTGAGACGCTGCTCGTTGAGTTTGTCCAACATGGTCTGGCTGTGTTTGGACAGGAACTGATTGACCACGCCTTTACTGTCAACCTGAAAAATAAAACACATTTTAGGGAAAAGCATCAGTTTTATTCAGAAAAAAAACAACAACCTCTCTCATATGCAAACTTCAACTTTTATTCTCTTCTCCCTCCCACACCAAGCATGATCAATTTACTACCGAGTGGTCAGCTCTTATTTTGAAAGTCCAGCCAATGCTAACCAGATGAGCCAGGCCCTTCCTGCCTCCTGTTTTTCTGCTGGTTGGCAGTCTCAGATGTTGGACGGCTGCTTCCAAAGGCAGGAATCTATCCAAGCTAGCAGGATCCTTTCAGTCATGGATTCAGGTGTGCTACAGATGATGATAACACCTCCCAGACTTGTCTTCACAGTGCAAGATTACAATTTATTAATCTATCACTGGTATCAGATCTGTTTTCACTGTCTGCAGAATCCTGAAGCGCGATGGCGGTCCTGGTTCTGTTCTTAAGATCATCTCTCAGCTAGAGGGTCACTCTAGCCAGAGCCTGCAACAGGTGGTTCTGCTGCAGAACCAGAACTACAAACTGCAGTTCAAGTTGGAGGAGATTGAGCTGAACCGCAGCCATTTGTCATTTTGGGACACACACACCCATTCCTGCCCGTCGTCACCCCTCCCTATAAGCTCATTTAATTTAGCTTGAGCCAAGATGGCTGGAAATGAGCGTCTGCTCAACAAGATCTAAGCAGAGGAGGTAAGAGTCGCATTAATGAGGGTGAACCTGTGAAAGCGACTCATGTCTTCAAACGCACCACAAACACGCCCTAATCCAGAGCCAAATTCTAGGGACCACCCCTGATGTCTTTGGAAAGTCAAAGAAAAGCATCAGTAACACCGTGACTTTTGTTTCATTAATGATGAGTCATGTCACATAATCGACATGCAGCACAAACAACCATAAATGTGTGGGAAACACTGAACGAGACCTCTGATACTCACAAACACCAGCTCATGCTTCGGCGTCCCCTTTGCCATCTTGGACCTCTGTTGCTGAGAAGAATCTGTGAAGAATACATTTTCCTCTCCCTCTTCTTCTTCCTCCTCCTCCTCTTCTTCGTTGGAGTTGGCAGCAGTCTTGCGTCTGCCCGGTCGGGAGAACGATCGCTGCCCCGAGCCGTCATCTGTGCCCCGCTTGCTCTGACAGTGAGCACACTCCCTGATGTGGTCTTTCACGTGCTTCAGGATCCCTAAGGGGGATGCATGACAGCAGCTCTCTGATCAATACCAGAAACTGATTTGTTCTACACACGTGCGAAAATTAAAGCATGTCCTGTCACGCCTGTAGCAGTAAAAGGAATCATTTCCTGACTGGTGGTGGATTAAAATTAGGCAGGTTTAAGACAAGGGAGGCTTATTTTGAACACTGAATCATAAAAAGCTACTCCAAGAATAAAAAGATGGATCTGAAATGAGGACTAACCAATCCAGGGCACACAGCTGTTTGCAGCTGTCTGCCCTGAGCCATCTCGATCTGTCCAATAACCTCAGGGCATCGTTAGAAAACGCTTAAATTTGCCTTTCTGCAGTTTTATCGGTGTGTGCAGTAAACAGAGACCTTCTCACTGCATCTGTGCTTGTTTGTGCAAACGCTGGATCGCCTGTCCAGGATATCTAATCTCAATGTACACATTACGATTATTATCGGACAGTTTCAGAGCAGTACATTTTTGAAGTTCTCTTTGGTTCTACGCAGACATGTATCTGATATCAGAGTCCGAAGCAAGCACAAGAAGCGATTCGTTTTCTCCTTTATATTAATTTAATATTCCCTTCTAATAACATCCATCCGCTCGAAACCAATCTCCTCATTGGCCGCTAGATGGCGACAGGGAGCAGTAGTGAGCATGCGTTTCTGCAGGCAGGCTCATCGTATTTATTTCCACCGGCTCATTCACACTCCTCACACTAACTATGAGCCGCACCCCTCGCTCTCTCACCTCTCCACCAGTACTTCTGGGAGATGACTTCCCAGGTGAGCTGCTGGTTCAGGTGCTCTCCGCCCATCATAATGTGCGCCTCGTTGATAAGTTCCTTCCTGCGCTCGTCCTGCAGCACCACCTCCAGCTCCGTGAAGTCATTCTGGCCCTTCAACCTGCGCTGATAAAATAGGGTCCCATTCCGCACCACGTAGCAGGCGGCCGCCTTGCGGATCTTCCTCTTGGTGTTCCCGGGCGTCCCCGGCGCGTACGGCTCCCGCTCGTCGGTAAGGTAGCGTATGATGGCCAAGTAGCTTTCCTCACACGACATGTCCGAGCCGAGCCGCGCTTCTCAGGCTGAACTGTGGATTTTTCTGGAAGAGGAGGGCCCTCCTCAGCTTACCGAAATCGGACGGAAATTTTTCGACGTCGCTCGGATCGTTGCTAATGCGAAATAGAGCCGCTACAACCGCATTTCAAATTATTTGCGAAGGTGGAACTGCAGTTCGCAACCGACTGGGGAGAAATGCCCGAACAGACAAAATGGCTGCTGCACAACCGGATTTGGCGTAACAGGGGCGGAAGTACGCAAATGTTTTCCCTGCCACAAGAGGGCACAATGTGCAAAGCTTAAACGTCATGGAAAAGAACCCGAGCAATTTAAAAGTGTATTTATTTTTTATTTATAGATGAAATATTTGCACTTAAATAAATCTTTATTATTCTTTAGTGGGCGTAACAAAACCCACAGTCTCGCCTGACACTGTGTAAGGACAGGTATTGATCTTAAATTGTATTTATTTAAAAATATAAATTAAATCCCACAAATAAATATTCAACTAAATAATTATATGTATTTATCTTGAATTTATTTTGTATTAAATTAAATTAAATAACTTTAAGATGAATGTTTATAATTATAAGTAATATTTGAAAAAGAAAAAAGTATGTATGTATATATGTATGTGTGTGTGTATCTGAGGAATTGTGTGGTTCTTGAAGGACCAGCAGACCATAGGGGGGCGCTGTTGCACATACTCGCTATTGCAAAAAGAAATTAATCATTCCAGGGCTTCACCACAGCGTCATATTTTCACAGAGTTACACTGGGCCGACAGGGAGGGGGGAGACAAAGTAACACTTGCAATCTCATCCTTGTTTCAGATCCAGAGCCTGATGTTTGGTCATTACATTTTTTACTGCTTCCTCTGCTGCTTTTCATAAAGAAAATGGAATCAATCTTGGATTTCTAGACTGTTTAAGTATCATAAAGCTTCAAATGAAGTGCTGCTGTTTCTTCTTTTGCCATTCCTATCTCGCTTAATTTCCCATGCAGAGTTGATCTGACGTATCCGGTTCCCTCTCCTGTGAGTCAGAGATTTAATATTGTTTATTCCCAGTTGCTGCTGGCAGACGCCCCAACACGTGTTGCAGAGTGTTTGTGTGAGCGCTGGGGAAAAAAATAAGATCGTTTGCATCCTGTCAGTGTGTTTCTGTGTCACATGACGTTTGTCTGGTCTCTCCAGTAATAACTAGAGGATTAATAGCAGGTGAATCTAAAGTATGACACCTTCACAGGGAAACATGAGCTGCCTGTGTTTCCTTCATCACGTCACAGTTTGATGCCCACTTTGCACATCTTGTCACTTCCTCTTTGGCTTATTGGCTCCACCATTAATCTCCTTCTCCTTTGTGCTATTGTTTAGCTTAATGCAGGTTTCCTGGTCTGAAGACAAAGGCACCTATTACTCAGAACAGGAAGGCTGGTGTAAAAAAACAATACAACACCAGCTAAGAGAGGTTTTTTGTTCAGTCAAACGTTTCAGGATCATACAAACAGGAAGCTTTCTTTTTATATATGTGTGTATATATACCCCCCAAAATCTACGAGGCAGCATTATGCTAAAGAAACTCATTGGGAGTGACATCTCCACTGATGATGCATGTCAGACAACTGGGAGGGTGTAGGCTCATTTAAATACTGACATTGCTTTAAAGGCTATTTTATTTTGTCTAAGTTTTTATGTTTTCATTGTAATGTTTCTATAATGTCACCTTATCCATAATCAATATAGCATAAAGCCTGCACAGAGTTCCCAATTCTTTAAAGCGAAGTCGCTTTAGAAGTGTCGTAAACCTGTTTATTCAATATCCAGCAGGGGCCGACTCCTGATTGGATAACGTGGCTCTTAGTGCAGTGGGTTACACTTTGCCTAATCAGCAAAATATTCCTGGGACATAAATCCTTCGTGGTTATTTCATGAAAGACTTATAAACTCTGTCAAATCAACCTGCTGTGGCGCCCCCTTGTGAGTAAGGGAGCAGCTGAAAGTAGGTCTAAAACGAGCATACTGCTCATTCCGACACTGTTTTGATGCGTTTAAGGTCTCAGTCAGTAGTTTAACATCTTAATGCGTCAGATTAAGTTCATTTTAGAAATTTTTATGAACAACGTGTGGATAGCCACACCTTTAAAGCTCAAAGTGATATACTTTATGTGGTGCGATCATTCTGAATAAACAAAAAAAACAAACAGATTTTGTTGAATAACTGAGCGTTGATTCCAGGTGGATGGATTTTTGCTTTGGGATCACTTTTTTAGATCGCTACTTTAACCATAAAGCTGAAAACCAGGTCTTTTCTTACCACTTTACCCTGACAGCAGATAACAGCTTTAACTTCAGAGTCATTTATTTTGTACAAAAAGCTTCCATGGAATCTGTATGTCCTAATGGACCCTCTTCCTCTGTTTATTAGCCACTATCATCGATTTCCCCAGCTTCATAGTGAATCACAGAATGGAAGTTTATCAATAAAAGCCTCCCATACGAGCAATTTATGTGCTTTCTCACCGGAGTTGTACATTTGGACTAAAAAGCCTGCTCATTTATGGTTAGACATGCATTCAGAATTCAAAGATGTACTCATCCTCAGTGCACATGTTGTAACAAAGAAGTGCACATTGCATCATGTGATGCATAGATGTGCATGAGCCAAAAAATCTCAAGTTCAGAGCTTGAAATAAGAGAGAGAGTCAGCATAGCCTCGGGCATTTCCGAGGAGAAAAACAGCACCGATCGTTGCCCCTGTTACGCGCTGGAATGGCCATTTTGTGTTCGGTTGTGCATTTGCTGTTAAACCACCAGTGGTTTTTTCCACTCACAGAAGAAATATCGACTGTAAACATTTCTTTACAGCATTCGTTAAACTCTGCAGATTTCTCCAATGTCAGAAATTTGAGATGATATTTTTTGTTATTAACTAAAAAGCGTTCATTTGTGTGGACTCTGAAGTACTTGTGCATAATTAGAGTTTATTCAAAGCTGTATCTCTAAAATGTATAGTTATAATATGGTGCAAAAGGCACAAACAATTAGAGAAAACCTAAAGTACAAGGAAAAAAAGGGATTTTTTTTGGAGGGAAAACACAAAAATATCCCCAGACAGCTGAATAAGCTTCACCACAAACATCAGTTTAATCTGTACCATAACTAGTTTATACTGAAAGTGCATCCTCATCCCCAATATTGTCTCGTCAGACAACTCTTTGTCTCGCAGTACTGCGCTCACCAGCTGCAGTAATACCTGCCACAAAGAGACAGAGGCCCCATTTTATAGACCTAAAAAATTCCACATTAGCAGCGGAGGCGTGGCCCCGGCGTAAGCTGCAGATTTATCAGGTCTTGTTTGTTTGTCTTGAGTTTTCCATGACCCCATTCTTTTGGTCATTACCCAGCGTTTGCAACCATAGGTGAGCGTTGGAATGCAGAGAGACTGGCAGAGTGGAAGCTTCACCTCCTGGCTCAGTGGTTCACTCCATCATGACAGTGATATTAGTCTTCTTACCTAACTCCACACCACAAAACTGACTCAAATGTCAAACTTTTAACTAAAATAAGTCCTCACTTTATGCCCGTGGACTGGTAAATAAAACTGCCTCTGCTAAGTGAATGTCAAGAAAGACTTTTAGTTTTGTATATTTGCTTTCCTGCTGCACTAATAGATCTGAACTGCAGCTTTAAGCAGACGAGAAGATCTTGTGTGTGACTCAGTCTCCTGGGTGCGATAAAGGTGTTTGCCTGTCTAAGGACAAACTCAGCTGGAGACCCGAGAGAATGGAGACTGCCTTATCTGTCACTGTCTTGCTCATGCTGTGCCCAAGGCCAGGCACTGTGATAGAAAGCTTGCTACAGTCTCTGGCACTGGAGTACTTTTCCATTACACAGGACCAGAAAGGGTCACAGTGCCAGCAGTAATTCTTCCAGACCGAGACAGGGAAGATATAGGAGCACCTGAAGATGAACATGTGGCTCACAGTTTTATTCAGAAAAGGGACAGAAAGCTCTAGAAAGCTATTCAGAGCTGCTGACGGAGGACGTCGCCAGTCAGGCACAGTTTGTGACCGTCACTGAGCTTCGCTGACCATCGTCAGCCACAAACGGATGACGATGCTCAAGGTCACGGCTCTGCTTATGTCATCGCTTTCACTCATTCTTCAGCGCTTTGTTGTCTGGCTGGCAAACAGACGGACATTTCACGGCTGTTTTGCAGCAAACAGGCTGCAAAACAGCCGGCAACCTTCTGATGTTTGAATGGTTCATTCGGTCAGAATGTAATGTGTGAATTTCAAGGGAATACACTGAATATTTTCACTCCAAATTCATTATGAGTGCAATACCAGCGTGATATAATACAGTTAGCTGTTCTAGTAGATGAACCAGCAAAAGAATAACTGGTGAAGCCAGGAGACATAATGTAAAGACCAGCATGGACTTGAACTGCTTACTGGTGATCAATTTTCTGCCACATCTGCGTCACATTATTAGCTATATAGAAAAACACTGACCATAGATTTCTGGGCTAAAAGGTGAGCATCCGTTCAAACAGCCAGCAGGGGGCAACTCAGCTACAGCCACCTGTTGACTGTCCTCCCCATACAGTTATTATGGAAGGGTATATTTGCTGTGGGCACTAAAACTGTTTTTGCAGCAGGCTGTAAACATGTTTATTTCTGCTGTAAAGTTTAACATAAGAGTCTGTAGGAACTGACATGCCTCAGCTTCAAATGGCCATTTGAGGAACTGCAGTTTCTCACATTTCAGCAATGTCTTAACTATTTTTGTTTTTTTTCCTAACACAAAAGGCTTAAAGAGAGCAGAGATGAATAATAACTATAAAGTGTTGTATAAACACATAGAGAGTGAGGAGGGAAAACCCAGTGCATCATGGGAAAAACCCCCAGGATCTTACACCTATTGCAGCATATCAAAGGAAGGACTCTGGGTCACCTGATCCAGCCCTAACTATGAGCTGTATTAAAAAATGACAAGTTCTTCAGTGATCATATTTAAAAGACTAACTCAAGAGTTCATCGTGGTGTTAAGAAATGGGTCATGGCAAGGTGAGTACATCCATCTTTTATCATCCACCTTTTCTCCCACTGATGCTTGTTAAAGTGTATATTTGTATTAAATTATTAAAAGAGTCAAAGGATTTTAAAGATTTGATTCTGTCAGCTTGTGACATATGTTTACATATTTAATGGAAAAATACTAGAAAAGGTGCCATCTTCACCTGTGCTCTGTGAGCGCTGCTCTGTACCTTGTGCTGTATTTTCTATATCCTGAGAAACTCCTGGTGAGTGTGTAAACTCCGGCCCGCGGTCGGGTTCCGAACACCCGAGGCACAAGCACGTGCTCCATGGTGTGAGAAAAGCCTGTTTTGTGCAACCCAGTATGGTCAGAGTCCTCCTTTTCTCTCTTTCTGGGCCTCCAGGCAACAGACAGATTAATGCACTCGCATCTTTTACACCCACCGCTTTGACCTTTCACCTGCAGGGACGCGCAGTGAAAACACAGAATACGCTCCGACACCTCTTAAAAACAAAGACATCGCCATCCGTTTTGTTCTCGGCTTCCAGGGAGCGCAGTCACAAGCTCATTGCAGCTAATGAGTGAGACAAAACCACCCCTGGAAACATTGCGGTGTAACATTTCCCACCAAGAGTCCGAATTACTGTCAACATCAGATCCCCGGTTACTCATCGCGGAGCCGTTCGGCTGTTGACATCGCAGCCCGTAAAGCAGCTCATTAACTCTCTGTTTCACTAGCGAGAGAATCCAAGGGCAATAATGACGCTTTTGTCTGGAGGGGGGCTGCAAGCAGAGAAAGTGAGAAAACCAAAGGGAAGGCTGGGAGCCAGTAGGTCACTGAGCTCACCTTACACCTCGTGTTCCCACAATGCTTTGGCTGCATCGCACACTTTTTTTTGCTGTGCAGAGCCGGAGGGGAAAAAAGTGAGTAAGCTGTTATTCTTAACTTTAAATCCCAACCAGCTTTTATTATCCGACACTGGAATATTGTGATCATGAGCCGACTGAGTAAACACCAGCACAGAGCTCCCTCCTGAGTCCTCAATGCAAAGAATATTTCCCAAGAGCCAACGCGTTGGGAAGGGGAGGCTCACTCTTCATTTTCTTCCCACTAAGCCAATAGATGGTTGAAGGCGTTGGTAGAGGAATATGAGAAGATGGCAGAGGACACACCTGGACACATCTGCCCAGGTAGCTGCAGGTTTACACATGCTTTTGTTTGTCCGTACAGCTTCTGTATTTGCTGATCTCACGTCACCAAACTGAGATCTGCACAGTCTGTGCATTCTGCCACTTGTGTGCCACGTTATAGAAAGGTAACAAATATTAAAGTAAAACTAAGACTGACCTAAGTGTCCTTTTACAGGAATAGCAGATTTATGAGCAATTAAAACACGTTTTGTCTTTTTCATACGGGCGGGGAGGCTTTCTGCTTCAGCCTCAGTTGGATAATTGAGTGCCCAAAACTGGAGCACCTCTAATGTCCACGTGAGTCTTCAGCAGTGAGTCGGCCCCTACAGACTCCCATATTAAAAACAAAACAAAACAGGAATAAACATGTTTATTATGACAGTCCCTGAACTGAATTTCTGGACTATGTTTGTCATTTAATGCAATTATCTGACCAGTAATATGGAGTCTGTACAAACAGTCCATCCAAGCAGTCTGAGCTCCAGTTTGGTGAATGAAGTTCTAGGATTTTATTTGAATGTTACTCAGTATTAATTAGCAGGGATCTGTGTCTGAGTGGTGCACTCTTACAGTGTTTGGATGCAGTTTGTGTTAGCTGATAATTAAGCAGTCTGTCCTCCCGTTTATATACGGTCACTTCTGGCTCCAAAGAAATCTGGGATGCAATGGTCCTAAAGCTAAAGTCTGGCCAGTATTAGCCAAATGCATAACCAACATTAATGCTACTATCCACGTACTGCTAACCAAGGCTATGTACTTCTATTGTGATGTCTGACACACATAATGAACCTGCTATCTTGAGTACCCATTTACACTGACAGACACTGATTTCTTCTCAGTGTCTTAAATAACTAACCTGGTAATAACACATTTGTCTGAACGCACTTAACTTAACCCCGGTTTGATGATTCATAACCAATGTTCGACTCTCCAAAAGGAATACAGACTGTGCCGCTTCTTTTGTATTTAAACTTTTGTCAGCTTTTTGTTTACTCTGCACTTTGCAAACCTTCTTGCATAATTCACACTTTTCTTCTGTTTTGCCTTTTTCTTCTTTGTGCTGGAAATAACTCTGCAGAGCTGACAGGCTGCTGACAGGTCTGTCTTTACAGCACATCGCTCAAACTGTGACACCAATCCGACACAACATTAAAAATACGTGCCCAGAGTACCGTGCGCTGCAGCTAAAACAGACAGCTCTCAGCCTTTGGAAACGTGGACACTGCATGGATCGCTGTGGGTGTCCTGTGGTGTCTGGCCTGGGATGATGGCAGTGGATCCTTTGGGTCCTGTGGGCTGCTGGGTGGGGCCTTGGTGGATCAAACTTGTTCCGGGACGAATTGCAGATGCTCAGTTGGAATGGAACCTGGGGAATTTGGAGGTCAGATAGACACGTTGAGCTCTTTGTTGTATTCATTCATCTGTTCTGCTGAGGGAAACTGATGCTGTCGGCATGTGCCTTTGCAGTGGGGGCATGCTTGGTCTACAGCATAAGCTGTATGTATTATTCTCTGTCTGAAAAGCAAAACCAATGTATAAGTGCTTTTTGTAATGATGTGCTCTCTGGCTCTGCTGCAATGGTGGTGTGGTAAGGAGGATGGAGGGGACAGGTGAGAGGGATTACAACCAATGAACTCAGCCCCTTTTTAGGGCCTGGAGTCAGGGGAGCAGTGTGTGGTGTGGGAAGGAACTGGAAAGCTGGTTTCCCGGTGGAATATATACTGGGCCAAATCAGCAGGAAACGCTGTATTTAAAAATAAAGGTGCTCAGATTGACACTTGAACTCTGTGTGGGTCCTGATCATTTCACAGTGTGACTCCAAATTTACTTTCAATTCTATAGTCTATGGGAAAGCCTGATGGAAAACAAAGAGCTCTTCTATTGGACTCACACAGTTATTAGCATTTATTGCCGCTCTATTTTCTTTGTGAAGGTTCCATCACATTTTCTGAAATATGCAGTTTTGTGCACAGTGCAGGAGCAAAAAGAGGATTACATATTAACCTCCAAGTGACTGAGTGGGGGCGTTTATGAGACCAGCTGTATATTTCGATTCTATTTCTATTTTCTGTTTTGATCTTTTTCATCTCTTTTTAATCCCTATCTGTTTCTCCAACTTTTCTGGAATTAGCCCATCGGTTTAGCAAGTATATATACATCTCTTTTAAGCATTACAGAGTTCTGTTTTGCTGTAATATGTTGGCAGTTATTCAATAATTAACTTTTCTCTTGGACGGTAGATATTTTGCTCACATTTATTTAGAAAAAGAAAAAAAATGCTTATCTGCTCCATATAAAATGGTACGATGATTCAAAATCAACTAGCTGGCTTTGAGAAAAGCTCTCAGCTCAACGGGACTTCGCTAAGCAGTTGGCGACAGCATGTTCATCTTCAATATACAGTTTGTGGTCTGCAGTGATATTGTGCCGGGTGACACAAATCAAAGTAACATCAACTGGTGTTTCCCAGCAAAACACAGCACTCTAGCAGCATTATCCACTTCACCATCATGCTGTGTCTGAGTCGTCGATGTGATGATTTTGTTTGGTTATTCTCTTGCTTTTCATGCGATATCCAACCCGGTGATTTTGGCCTGTATCTGTTTAAATTAAAAAAACAGGAAGTAAACATTTTTGTTGTTTATCCAGTTCCTTCCATAATCCTGCATATTTAAAGTCGCTGACTCTGACTGTGGTTCCTCTAAATTTCCACGGTCTCATTTCAGTGCGAACGAAAACAAATTAAACCTTTTAAAAAGGACCAAAATCCAGCATTTAACCAAACCAGAAAATACAGAAACCATGTGTCCTTACTCAGCCACAGTGGTATCTAGTTCTGCAGCGTTTGTGGTTAAAAAAGTTTTTCCTTCAGTGATTTCCTGAGAAAGAAATAGTCCCTATTAAAATTCCTAAGTCAGCTCTTTGGATTATCCAGACTAATGAGAATGTTTCTGCAAAAGATTCTTCCTGTTTAATTATTCTTTTAAATGCCATTTTTAATCCTCTGAGCACTGCATATAGAATTTACTCCACCACACGTTTTGGATTTAAGCTGAATTCACATGGATCAATATTTTTGATTGAACTGACCCTTTAAATGGCTTCCAACTGGCCCCTGCCCTGTACATACACACTAAACACCTTTACGATTTATGTGTTCTCAGAAAACTGGTGCAGTTCTGTAATAAAGACTCGTTCAATATGAGTTGTGTTCAGATGGCGCTGTGGAACCTCTTATCGTCAGACGTGAATCCAGGCAGCTGTTTTTGCCCTCGAGTGAGAGCGGTGGGAGCGAGCAGAGGCTCCCTAAAGTAAACAGGCTAGCTGTGCAAGCCCTGGAGCTGGGTCAGGGTCGCGCTGCATGGTACTCGCACACTTGGTCTATCCCTGAACAGCCAAACAAAGCCGCTCACTTCTTTGCTGCCTGAGAACATTTGATTTGAGTTAGTTTTAGATGTACTGTGGGGTTTTTTCCCAGTGTGAGAAAAAATCCTGAGATGTCATAAACTCCTATTTATTCACAGCAGAAAATAGAAAACATGTTCAACTTTGGGCTGTGACCTTTTACTGTTTTATTTAAAATATTAGCTCATTTTGAGTTTGATGGCAGTGACACGTCTCAAAAAAATCCGGGAGGGGGGAAATGAAAGGCTGGAAAAGTAAGCAGTATTAAAAAGAAACAGCTGGAGGAACATTTTGTACCTAATTAGGTTAATTAACAACAGTTCAGCAACATGACTGAGTATAAAAAGAGCATCTTATTGAGTCAGAGCATCTCAGAAGTGGAGATGGGAAAACAAGGATTTACAAATTGTGCAGCAGTTTCCGAATAATGTTCCTTGTGAATACTTTGAGTATCTTATTGTCTTATTTAAAATGCAGAACATAATATTGTCCAGATTCGGACAATTTAGAGAAATCTGTGTGCACAAGGGACAAGGCCAAACATCAGTATTCGATGCCTTGGATTTTCAGGCCCTCAGGCAGTGCTGCTTTAAAAACAGATGACAGATTCTGTGCATGGGCTCACGAACACTTCCAGAAATCAGTGTCTGTGAAACCAGCTCACTGTTGAGAAATGCAGGCTAAAGCTCTATCATGCAAAGAAGGAGGCCTATGTGAGCATGATCCAGAAAAACAGCAAAGTAAACACAGAAAGCAGAAACTCACTTTTTTCACTAGGAACCTGTTTTGGAATATTAATTCAGTCTCAGAACCCTGGACTGTAATGATATGAGAGGGAATTAAGTTGAAATGAGGTATATTTTCTCAGATTTTAGTTCATTGTCAGCTTTGATGGGTACCATAAACCTACGCACACCAATCAGTATTTAAGGTTTGACTCTCATCATCCACTGGAGCACAAACTGGGTGTCAATCGGGATCCTACAACACCAGGGAAGCAGACGAACATCCCATCAAGAAGGCCCTGAGTAAATATGGTTATCCCAGCTGGACATTTGTCAAAGCTGAGAAGGCGCCTAAATAAAGCTGATCCAGGAGAGAAGGACAACTGCTGCCTAAGCGAAAACCCATAGTGATCCTGTATGTGTCAGGAGTATCGGAACAGTTCAGACCCTTTTTTCTAAACTCCGCGTCTCCGTGGCTTTTAAACCCCAAAACACGCTGCGCCAAAAATGGGTCAACCCCAAGGATCGGGTCCCCCGACACAAACAGAGTAAGGTAGTGTTTGCTGTTAAGTGCCATCAGGATTGCCATGATCGGAGAAACCAAACAACCTCTGGCGAAGCGGATGGCACAACACAGAAGAGCTAACATGTCAGGCCAGGACTCTGCAGTCTATTTACACCTACAGGCCAGTGGACACTCTTTCAATGATTAGGATGTACACATCCTGGACAAGGAGGAACGCTGGTTTGAGTGCGGAGTCAAGGAGGCCATTTAAGTGAAAAGGGAAAGACCATCTCTGAATGGAGGAGGGGGCCTAAGGGTACATCTTTCGCCACATTAAAATGCTGTGATTGCAGCCGTTCCCCAACTCTCTGTGAATGGGACTCATGGTCACTGATCAGTGGTTGTTGATCAATGGTCATAGCAATTTCCATATTAATGATCAAGGAACTATTTGTGCAAATGTAGTGTTTATGAGATTGGGGAAACCTGCAGTCAGCTGAGACTGAAGAAGTCACTTGGATGGGTGACGAAACGTTTCTCCCAATGAAAACGCTACGTTGAGATGATCAGAATCAACCTTTTTGGTTTATTTACCTGCATGATTGAGCATGCATCAAGATATTGTCAGCTTTCCTGCAACATGCTGGGCATCAGTCTAGGTGGTTTGCTCTGGAACATTTTAATTGGTCTTCATATGTATTAACACCAGACAACAGTCGAGACAAATACGCCAGCTCTGAATAAGTGTTTACCCAGCTTTACACTCCGCGCACTGTTTGTGAAGACTGAGAACAATTTTCAAAAGGATTTCCAGCATGAATGCAGTAGCCACTCAGTCTGTTATTCAACTCTTTCAGCTTCACAGCTAATGAACTCCGGCACCAGTTGGCTTTAAATTCTGAGCAGAGAGAAAGAGGCACTCAGATTTGAGTACAATCATCCCATGCGCTCTTTTATTCACAGAAGTGTTTGGTGTTTGATGAAACAGGCATTATGGTTAAGTGCTCTTGTGATCGATCATTTTGAATACATGTGAGCGCCTCTCTTCATCCCAACAGTTACCGTTGACATTCAGCATAAAGGAAACTATCCATTTTCTAACGCTAAGATTAGAAATAGGTTTACTTTATGCTTTATTGAATATTTGATTCAGACTGAGCGACCCCACACAGCCGGCCTCGAAAACTAATTTCAACTTTAAGGTGAACAACTGAAACAACATCAGTCTGAGAGACTGATCAGGAAACCTTCAAGTATTATACCAACTTTATTTGAACGCTATCAGTTTGCTTACAGGGAGATCAGGTGCACACAGCACTGAAGCACCTGGATCTTAAGAACACGAATGTCTGCATGCTTTCTATTGACTACAATCCTGCTTTTAATACAAGCCTCATCCCCAACATGGAGTTTGCTTATAAGAAGAGGGAAAGGAGAACAACTGTCCTGGGGCTCCAACACAACTTTGGCTGCTCAACAACACATCTTTTACTTCAGGAAACTGAGGGGAGAAAACCAGCTCCACCTCTGCAGTTTGCAGTGATCAGTCTGTATCCTCACTAACCCTAACCCCGTTCCAGCTGCTCCTGTCTGGCAAATGGTTCAAGATGTCCATTAAAACAAGAGTTCTGATTAGCTCCTCAACTCTCCCTGCTAGGCGCTATCGTCATTGTTTAAACTTTTCCGTTTACTTATTATTTATTCTTATTTTTCCTTCATATGGAGGTGCTGCACTGTCTCATTGTTCATCCATTTTCTTCCACTTATCTGGGGCCAGGTTGCAAAAGCGGCAAATGACATGACACACGACAAGTGCACAATATAATTTCAGTTTAGTTTTCGTTTTTTTGTCTTTTATTTCATTTTTTCCACACTTTAGTTTTAAGTTTAATGTTTAGGTGACTACACTAACCCTACCTACTGTTTTGTCATGCAAAGCTGTACAGCAGCTGTTTCCATTTATCTTTTATATAATGTTCTTCCATGTAATACATTACCATATTACATACCATAAATCCAGATTTATGCCCGCAAGTGTGGTCATAAAAGGGAGCAGAGATACAGTGTGATCGTTTTAAAATTGAGGGATTTGTCCAAAACAGAATCAGGTTTTCATCAGAATTAAAATTCTTTCTTCCTTTTCTGCCTCAAATGCATACTTAGTTCTTAATTATACAGTGTCTAACTATAGAGTATCCAAAAAGTGATTGCAGCAAGGAGACTTTAATAGCTTTGTGGCTCCTCCTATAAACTTTAATTATAGTCAGTGTGAGTATTGTTTTGAAAGAATCGTTTTTCATCTGCCCGTAATGAAAACGTGTTGGTGGGTGGAGAGGAGGAAGCCAGACAATATATCTCCCCATCTTTTTCAGTTCAGGAAGGAAACTTGCACCACAGGGACTTCAGGTCTCTGAGGGCGGGAGGCCGCTGCAGGCGTGTGGCTGTCTGCCGCCCGCTGCCTCAGGGGACAGCTGTGATCGGCTGCGGCGTTTGGCTCGTGCTCCGCGATAGCAGCTGCCATAAACAAACAGCTGCTGGCTCGAGCCCCAGCTCTTTTCAAGACACTCCAGTGACCCCAGTGACCTTCACCCGACTCATTCCATGAAGTTTGGACAGATTTTGAGAGTCAAGCTGGTAAAGAAATCCAAAACAAACTAGATGAGAACGAGGACAAAGTGGCTGCTAGATGCTTTATTAGGCCGTCGGGACCTGATGTGCTATTCGAAGATTTAGAGGAAAGATTTAATTTAAAAAAACAAAATAGGTTTTGGCTTTTTTAACTCCACTATATGGGATTAAATTCTATTTAAGGTGTGTGTCTTATGCTTACTTTATCTGCTTATCTGGAATATACAGTTGCCATGTATACTGTGAGTCTTGGTTGCAGTTTCTAACACAGCTTAAATGTTATTTTTCAGCCCTGAAACTTTATCCTGCGCTCATCAACATACATTTCTGGGATTTCAACTGAATGATGTGTTAAAAGCATATTTACAAAAAAAAATTCATTATTTTCTGTCTTTTCTGTGTTCAAATACAAGAATAAACCTTTGCGCTTCAGGTCAAGCATTCTTTGTCATGTTTTATGACTTTAAGGCGCCTTAAAACCACGACGTCATCGGGAATCAACGTCACCGAAAAATAAACAAACATGATATTTGTTCACTAATCAGCTTTACAGGCGCTACCGGGGGATTTACCTTCCACAGTCTCTTACCTCTCTGCACACTTTCATTCTCGTGGTCCTTCCATCTGTTTGTTCAGTTGTGTGACTTGAACGCAGCTTTCTTTATAAAACCCTGTGAGCTGTTGAACAGATAATCAAAACAATCTGCCTCTGAGTTTTTGCTTATGGCGATATGAAGCAGTCTGGAGTCTCCCTTAAGCCAATTTAAGCCCAGAGAAGCTGCTGATGTCATCACAGCTGGGTAGCTGCATTATTCTTTCTCTGAGACACTAACGTGGTTATTTTAATGTTTCAATAAAAGCTCTTGTTGCCACCGTCACAGCCTTTTATTTCCCTTTTATTATATTTTTTAGGTGAAATGAAATTCAAACTGAACACAACAGAGTTTCACATTAAATAAATGAGGTTTTTAATCCAGGTTTTCACACAGCACGGTTACATGGATTTAAGTACAGGTTATAATTGCCAAACTGGACAAGACACTTTAATAAAGGATGGACAGAGGAAGCAGGTGGGACCTCGTTCATTGCATGCAAATCTTGTTTCGCCAGTGACTCAGAGAGAGCCTCTCATTGCTCCCAACATGACTGATCCGATGTTACTACCAGCAGAGTATCTCAGTCAGCTCTGTGAATGCCATTATGTGCATGAAAGTCACGTGTTCGGGAAATCTTGGAGGGGAGCCTGATGAGCTGTGTTTTCCACAGCCATTAACAGAGTATCAAATTCACTTTGTTTTGTTTTGTTTGTGACGTGCTGCCAATGGACTTCCACTTCATCCAGTAACCAGACAAACAAACAAACAAAAAAAGGTTGAAGCTGTCCAGAGAGCCCAGAGAAGCCCAAATCCCCCCCAGAACCACCATGGAGATGTTCATTTTAACTGTTTATATGATATATTTATATTCTTCATGCCAGACTAATAGAAACAGTGGTTAAAAATGCATAAAATAAAATATACATATGTATACTATACATATGGATGAAAACATGAACCAAGTCACTTATGATTAACATCAGTATTATGCTGTTTTAAAGGGGACCTATTTCCAACTTCATATTTTATTCTTATACGGGGCCCTGGTGCAGCTCGTTCTCATGTTTTTTTCTGGTTTAAACTCGTTTAAATAAAGCTAACAGGAATAGCCCCAATGGCCGTGGTGTCAAACATTTAAAATGCCTGAAACATCTTTTGGATTTTCAATTACCTGCAACATTAGCTGCGGAAAAACAGGATTTGGATTAAAGGAAGAGTTTTTTTTTTTCTAAAGATCAGTTTTCTCGGTTGCCAGGCTGATTCCTCCCATATGAAGAGTCTTGAAACTTACAGCACTTCCTGTAGAAACACATTAGCTTCAGGTCTAATCAAACAAAAAAAGGGAGAATCTCTGTCCATGAACATGAGCAGAAACGTTATACAAAAGCTGCCTCCCTTTAAACCAACTGTTTCTGATTGGATGCTCCTCTCATGTCAGTAACTGTGAGGGGTAATTTTACCAAAAAGCAACCGCCTATCTCTCTTTCACTGATCGATTGGCTGTTTGAAGCGATGGATACAGGTATGTTTGAATCTTCCCTGAGCATTTGGCTCACAGGGGTTGTGACTTTGGCCGTGTTTAATATGAGCACCTGACAGTGGAACAGGAGATATAAGACAGTAAAATAAAAGGCATAATAGGTCACCTTTAAATGTATATGTGAATATGTATTAAAAATGTTTATGCACCGATAAAAAAAACTCCTCACATGTCTATAAATTGTCAAATTCACAGTCAAAGTCTGTCATTCTGCACAGGATGTACTTCCACTGCCGATCTCTGAAAGAAAGAAAGAACATCTTGTGAGTGTGACCACAACACGTGAATCAAGTTTTATCGTTTCCTCCATGTCTCGTCCACTGTGCCAATAAATTCTGATCCCGTAGGTCTGATTTTGAGATATAAACATACAGCTGCAGTTAGACATGGAAAAATGTTCTTGACAAACCTTAGCACTCCACTGAAGGTGGTCTGGGCACCTCGGATAAAGTATCCATAACTTGGGACAACTAGCTCTCCCTCTTCTTTGTAGTATTCAGGAATGTCAGTGGTTTTCCTGCAGGAAGCCGCAAATCACAATTTTATTAACCATTTGCTGATTGAGTCAGTCTGTTTTGTAGCAATATGATAAAAACATTAATACCACGCTCACAGTTTACCTAACAGCATCGTTAAAGCCAACTAAGTAACATCTTATATACTGTACAAAAGGTGTAAGTCAGACTAATGTGGCTTAAACCTGAATTCTGTCTAATGTCCAGCAGGTGGCAGGAGAAAAGATGTGCGACTGTCTAGAAGTCTATGTGAAAATTAGCCTAGATCTCAATGGTTAATGGTGTCATTTGATATTTTAAAGTCTATTTATAACAGTGTGATTATTTTTTAAATGTGGTCTGACTGGGAAAAAAATGAGGTAATACTGAAGGATATGATGTAAGGCATGGCTAGCAACTGGGTCTGAAAGTGAGTTAAAGAGCCTTAAGCCTGCATTCTTTCTGATGGCCTGCAGAGGGCGACTCCTCTGGCTTAAAAAAAGATATCCAGTTGTATAGAAGTCCGTGAGAAAATAACACTCAGCTCCCTTATTCAATGAGCTCAGTAAGCACTTTCCTGACAAGTTTATGGGTTCAGTCACTAAAACACGAGTTTTATTTTGTCGTTATTTTATGATCAAATTCTGTGGTCACATTATGGTCGTTATTAGAGTCAGGAAGGAGGATAAAACATCCTTTTATAACCAGACTTGTGAAGTCTGGTTTCAAAAAGTTGATGACGTCTAAAATTTTCTGCTTGACGCTTCAAAACCTCAAGTTGTTCACAATTTCTCTGTTTGAATTTTGTATCCCCACTCAAAAAAATCGAAATCCAATCTGAAAACCTACATGCAGGAGTAGGGACAGCGGCGTTTGTAGAAGCAACAGTAAAACTGCCATTCCCGGTCAAGAGTGGACTCAAAGTACTTGCTCTGAACACCTGCTACCAGGCCGTTACGGGTGCATGTTGAAGTCCTGCAAAGACATATAAAAGTCATTAAGTGAATAACACTTACTTAATATATATTCAACAGTTAAAAAGCTGAGAAACAGTTTTAGATGAGACTCATTTAGACAGTTTGGTGGAAAGACCAACTATTTTATGTTTGGGCTAAAGACATGCAGCATGCATAGACGTTTGTCATGGCAACATGGACCTGGTCTGCAGCCTTTCAGTCGGGGGCTAAGTTTCCCTGCAGTTTACTGTCCTCCCTGGTGTAATTCAAACAGACAGCTATGTTAACGACGGGCAGGCGAGGCTGCGGTAAAGAGCCTTCACAGTGTTTGCAGACCAATCAGTGGGATGGGTGCAGTCAAGCTCAACTTGAAATAAATCTAAAGAGCACAAATGTGTTCTGCTGTCCAAACCAGAAAGAGTCATCTGAAACAGATAAGCGGTCTGTTTGGAGGGGGAATTGTAGACTGACGTCTCTGTGTAAACAGCGGGTTGAATCATAGACCCAAACCGGTTTTCTAAAGGTTGACCCAAGTCCTTTAATTAGATCAACCTTTCAGTGGAACTGATAGTTAGTCAGAAATGTTTATGTCAAGTTGGAAAGGACTCATTTTATTTTCTTCTTCGCTTTAGTGGATTCTTACTGTCAGAGCCTATTGTGCATTGCAGTGATCCTTTTAATCCTTTTTTCATGAATGGCATATTGCAAAAGTTCAGAAACACGTGAAACATGTGGCCTACAAAATGCACGGATATCCCTAAAGAACACAATTGGACGAAGCTCTTTAAAATTCACTGTTCCCAGAAATTTCAGCGGAAAACACTTATGGCTGCTCTGCAGTGAGATGGTGATTCATACAGACCCAGGAGGACCTGGATCTGTTCCTCTGAATGAAACAACAGAACAAAAAGCAATGTTTTATGAAAATAACGAAAGGACAAATATGTGGAAAGTCTGAGAACAGCTGAAAGTTATTACATACTAACTCTGAGCATGACAACCTTATAGGTCCAAAGAACTTCAGCTTAAAAAGTAATTTAATTACTGTTTTCAAATTATGTTTGGCTGGTTGCATCTGCTTATAATGTAAGAAATGCCTGATTAAATAAAGTGGAGCAAGTGCAGGGGCTAGTGTTTATGTGGTGGTTTCTGTCATAACTGAATACTTTTTTTCCTGTCCTCACAGGTTCAGCACTCTTACTATTCTGAGAACCTCCTCTATCATATAAATGACTAACCATGTGCTGCGGATTGTCTCAGAGGTTTTCTTAGCTGAAGTTTGATCCTCTGCTTATTGGGAACCCTCATTATAAACTTTTATTAAGAACAGTTTGACCCTTGTCCTCCATCTTCCCTGTGCTAATGTGTTTATATTAACTATAGCTCTGCAGCTAGCCACCAGGTGGCCACATCCTTATATGTCCAACTTTAGAAACTGCTTTTTAATCTCCTTGTTTATATTCAAAGCTCTTTCAGCGCGGTGTTTCAGTTTGATTTAGAAATCCTTCAATCAAAACTTGGTGTATCATCTGTAGATAGACAAGCTAACTTCTTGCTAACTTCTAACTCGGCTGGATGTGGACGTTAAACTGCACTGGGACTCCAGGGAGAACAGATACACTGATCTTTTTACTGTGGAATTTGGACCATTTTTAAACTCTCAGTGGTGCGTTGATTGATTGATTTCACACCTCACGGGGATTATATTCGCTCCTCTGCTTTGCACATTAATCTCCACCTTTAGTTCATGACAAAACCTATGAGTTTGAGCCTGTGACGTCTATTCCTGAGATTTTGCTGCTGTGTTTAAGTGATCCACCCAGTAACAGTGGCATTTATGGGCTAGTTGGAGCAACAACCAACAAAGCTGTGCCTCTTGGATTTGCCTGAAGTTAACAGCCGAGTGATGCTTATTGGCTCCAGGATGCATTACTTGTATAATTATTACATAAAAGAACAAATCCAAGCGTGTCCACAGCTGCTCCACTGAGGAAAAACAAGATTTTCCTGCTTGCAATCTGATGTTTCCATTGGGGATTGTCCCTTGAGTGCATTTACAACCTAATGCTCTCAATCACTGTGCATCACTTATTTTGGTATTGCTGCAAGTAGCTGGCTAAAGCCCTTAAAAGCCATTTAGTATAATGTCATTTTCAGAAAGATTGTAAACTCCAACAGTTAAGCAGACTGGGTTTTGTGCATCTTCATATGTCAGACTTGACATCCTTTAAATGATTTACTGCTATGAGCCAACTTACAGCTGACTGCTTAAACATGAATGACATTTTCTGATCTAACTATAAACCTGGGACGCATATGACTGTCTTCCAGCATGCCTCAGCACACAGCTGTCAAAGTTTTAAAAAGCAAATAGAAGTTGGCACCAAGCAAGTAAAAGACAGATTAAGACTTAGCGGACCCACCACTCCATCCCAGCACGGTTGATGTCGTCCCACCAGCAGTCACTGGGCTCCCCCAGACCCGCAGGTGTGGGCTGGCACTCAAACGACCACAGGCGGTCGGAGCCATCATTCTCACTGAAGTAGCTCCTGATGGCCACGATGACTTCACCGTGGGGACACTGGAAGTTGAATCCCTGACGGTAGCCATTGACCCAGCCCATGTCATAATGGTCTTGAGACTGAGCCGCCACTGAGGCCAGCAACGCCAACAGCACCAGAGCTGGATTCATGATGAGGAGATCAGTCCATCTGCTGCACTTCTTCACATCTGCCTCAGCTTATACTCCTCCAAGCCTTTTGTTGTCCAGATGTTTTGTATCCAGGAGTGATGTGTAATTTGCTGCTGGCAGGATAAATCCACAAGTAGACCTCGCGTCATTTTAAGGTGGACTCTGAGACAGAGCTTTCACAAAGTCCTAGTGCAGATGAAGGTTTACCTTAAAAGACAGCGCTGTAATCCTCTGGAGAATGCATTCACATGTTAACCGTCTAAATATGGAGGATGAAATCATCTTAAATATTTGATGTCTTATTTTTTCCAAATGTTTAATTCTTTTTGTTTAAAAGTTTGGCAACAGCTAAGCAAAAACTGAGCAGTACAGCAGGTCTGTATAAATATTGTGCTCAAAATCATGAAAAACTATACAAATTGTTGATATGATGTATTTTTCTTAAACGCAAGAAGTTGAATAAAAAGACCATTTGCCATTCAGCTTTTTCAAAAAAAGCATCTGGTGTTAAAAATAAAAGCAAAACAAACAAACAAATACAAGACAGCAAACTTCTAAATGGACAGTGGATGGCAGCACAGTAGCTATTTCCATCGTTTATATACAGCCTTTAGCCCGAGAATGTTTTTTTTCCAACCACCACATGAAGTTTTCCATATATACTAAATTTACTATGTGGAAATTGCTTAGGGTGACCATAAACATGGGCGCTGAAGTTAAGTGCGAGTCACTCCCACATACTCAATGCTGTGCTGTGAATTTTCACTACCATGCCAAGAAAATAGTCCCAAAGGAAAACACTGATTACCCCTGCTCGTGCAATGTGTGACTTAAAAAAAAACACAAGAGCCAAGCTGCTTAGGGAAACTACTGAGCCGTTTTAAAGACATTAAACACTACATTTGTGACCTGTTTTGCATGGTTATAGGGAATTAGAGGAACAGCTTCAAGTTAGCATTTAATATCATAAAGAAAACCGTCAGCAGAGCAATATCCATTACAAACAGTAACACACATGACACACCTTTAGAACTTGTGAAAACCAGGCACAAATGCACATGGCACAAAGTACAGTGGATGATTGCAAAGTTTCCTCGCTGTTTGGCGAAAAACCATTATTACACATCTCCTCAGTTTCTTCTGTTCCTGTGAAACAGCACTCCTGTAAAAGCATGACTGCTGTCAGAAGATGTGCTTGGATTATTTATGGAGCGTGGTGTGAGAATCATTTCTGTAGGTGTTGCTTTTGGTCACGCTTGCTTGTTTTATGTCCCAGTTTAAAAAAAAAAATCTAACAAGAAGACGTCACAAGGGGTCTGGAGCACATCTTTCACCTCATTAAGGCGCCAACACACTGTTTGGGTTTTTTGTATATGTAAATTTAATATGGACAAAAACACGTTTGGAGACTGGATTTATTTTATTTTCATTTATTAATTTCATTTAAAGATATATTGTTCATATGATTAATTATGAGTAGTGACCTGAGTACTGGATTATCAAATGTGAGGGATTCTTGGAAGAAATTATTGAAATATAGCTGAATATAGGGTCCTATTTTTAGCATATACTGATCCATCCATCCAGACAATAATAATAATAATAATAATAAAAAATTTCAGCTTTTTCCTCTTCAGCTACATTTAAATAATACCAGTTTGTCCCAACTTCTTTTTACACATAGGTTGTACTTTTTACCCTGCTATATTATTCTTATGACTTTAAATGTTTTATTTCTAACCACAATGTTTTTTAATATATTAATTGCTTGGAAAATATGAATATTTATCATAGTCATAAGACATCACTTGAAAATAAGTCAATGGTAAGTCATACAAATTTTTACACATATTTAATTATGTCATAAATTTGAAGAAACACACACATACAAACAGTGTGGTGACAGTTATGATCAAACTTAGGTTTCACATTTAAATTTTAGAAAATAAATACGTATATATATTTTTACTACAGATAAAAATTGCCAACTGTGTATCTAAATGTAATAGACAAAATGTCTGTGTGTTTATTTCTTCTACAACTTCTACACAATCAGGAGTTGCGATACAGCAGATATATCTTGGAACTTGAAGGTTCTTCCTGTATTAGATTTTATGATGTCATCATGTTGCCAAGCAAGTTTTTATACACCAATTACAGTTGACGAAAGCATCATTTTAATTTCAACAGGATAAAATTACTCCTTTTTGACATTCACTCAAAAGTCTACCTGTTTGTTTGTTTTTAACTCTTCTTAATCTGATTAAATATATCAGATTACAATAATACAATAACAGTACATTAGTACAACTCCAAATCATAACAAAGATCACCTGAAGACGCTTTATATTGCAAGGTGAAACTCTTCTACAATGATACTGAAAATACTCCAACAATCAGAAGACCCCTTATGACCAAACACTTGGCAACAGTAGGGAGGAAAAACTCCCTTTTAACAGGAAGAAACCTCAGGAATAACCAGGCTCAGTTAGAGTCAGCCGTCAGTCTCTAACTGGTGAAAGAATTATTTTATAGAAAGTAGCAACCTTTTTTACTTTAAAGGCAATTTTTCAGATACAATCCCAAACATTTGAAGCTTCCTGCTTCTTAAACATGGAATGGTTATTTGGATAAAAGAAACACCGTCAAACTGTACCTTTGGGTTCTCAGCTATAACTATCAATTATTTGATTGAGAAAATAATCAGCAATTCATGATTAATTAAACATTTTTATAAGAAGTTATTACCACAATAAAATGCCGCTTACAGTCACAGCAGAACAATGTTAGGGGTTCAATATACAACTTTTATTAGTGCAGTGAGGACAGAAATCCATTTGATCACGGTTTTGCTGAGAAACTGATCCCATGTGAGAGGCCATCGTCAAAGCATCTAAAAATAAATAACAGCACATGCTCATCAGGAATGTGTCACTGCAGGAGTTCCACAAAAGTCAAAATGGAGCAGATCTGGGGGGGTATTTATAGACACTATTGTCTATTTAAAAATCTCTATTTAGAGCAGTTCTGTTGCTGCTCTGAGAATGTAGGGCTTCATTCATGATACTTTGATCTGAATGTGACATACACGCTCTACAAGCCGAAGATCACACAGAGGTGGCGGCCTGGCCTCTGACTGAAAGTGGCTTCTCACGGTGTCGGTGTGCCGAGGTCTGAGCTCTGAAATCTCCTGCGTGCAAACGATTTGGCAAATGAAAGATTTAACATAACTGGTTTCTAACATCAGGATGAGTAACATGAAAATGCTGAAAAGAGTTTTGATGCAGTATGTGAATAAAAAAAATTTTGAATCAGATGTGCACAAATAAACACAAATAGGCATCTGTTTTTCATCTTCATATCCCATCATCATTCAGACAAGAAGCAGCAGCACCCCATTTGTTTACCGTGTTTGGCTAAAGAACACAGAAAAGTCTGTGTTTGTATAAATGCTTCATAATTTACCCACAGAGATGTACAATTCACACCATACGTCAGAGTTTACACCTCTGTGGGTCTGTTTGAAGACACTTTGGCAAAACACTAAAGTCAGCATGAGCACACAACTGATATTTGCCTCTAAGACCTCAGCCACACAGGCCTGGAGACCAGGCAGCAACCTTTAGGGATAACATGGCATTCCCTGAATGCTTGGCAAGTGGTTGCTGGAGGTTACTGGCTGTTGCTGGGTGAAATTAGTTGCAAAGAGGGTGCTGTACCAAAAGCCTCCTCATGATTGCTTTGGTTGCTAGCAGACTGGTAGACTGCAAGTCATTATTTCCCAGATAATTGCACTGAAGAAAAAAAAAAGCTTGAAAAGGCACCAAAACCATAAACATCCAGAGATCCAGCTCAGAGACTGTAATAAGCTGAGGTGTAGCCGGCCTAGGTTGGCATCCAGATGTCAGTAAAAGCGGGCGGTGTCACGAGTCTGCAGAGCTTGTATATCGATGTGAAGTGTTAAGATTTAAAATTCAGACACACAGATGCAGATAGAGTAAACAGAAAACACACCTTTACTGCTGGATACGAGTGTAACGAAGTCATATAAAGTCAGACCCAGTAGGAGTCACACCAACAAAGCCACTGAGAGGGAAACGAGAAACTCTGACCAACACTAAGCAGGAGACAGCGCTATATATACACACAGGAGGGCAATCGGG
>NW_024582374.1:2531395-2545790 GCF_018398535.1 Haplochromis burtoni
GGGGGGGGGGGTGAGACAGCTGGGAAACACAAGACACAGCTCAACTAATCACGGAGGACAAGACAAGAGACACCAAACACAGAGCCTGAGACTAACAAGATACGCACACACAGGGGAGGAAGGATAAACAAAACTATAACCTGCAGGTTTTAGTACTTCCACAATGACTTCATGTATCAGATTGTTGCTTGAGTTGAAGCTAAACAAATCTTTTTGACCTGATGGTGGAAGAGGAAAAAAACTGTGGATTTTTTGGAAGACACTAAAGCATTAAGGTTATTCTTTGTATAAACACACTGGCTGAGAAAAACCAGTTTTCCCTGCCCAGTGTTTCATTCAAACTCTGTATGGAGAACAATGTCCTGTCTATTAATTACTCTGGGAAAAAGGCTCGTTTCTAAAGTCTGTCAGCTCAATAAAACTCAGTGAAGCTGGTATTTGGACACGAGCAGCTGCCAAGTAGATGCTGTTCCTCTCAGAAATGTCTTGAAACAGTTTGTACAGGAGCAGAACAACCTGTCGTCTTCCAAATGTGTACACTGTGTGGCCAAGTAAAAGAAATACAAATATTCAGCAATTCTTCTTATCTTTTGTGAGAAATGTTTCCATGTAACACATTGGAAGTTTCCATTGCCTACTGGTGGTGGTCAGAGGGCCTGGTGGGGCCAGTGTCCGGCAGCCTCGCCTCTGTCAGTGCGCCCCAGGGTGGCTGTGGCTACAATGTAGCTTGCCATCACCAGTGTGTGAATGTGTGTGTGGATGACTGGATGTGTAAAGTGCTTTGGGGTCCTTAGGGACTAGTAAAGCACTATACAAATACAGGCCATTTACCATTTACACTTCCTTCTACATAAAAAAACAACAACACATAGATTTATAGCTAACAAATTTTGTTTCCAAGAAGTGAAATTTACATTTACAAACTCCTAAAAATGGATAGTGCGGCCAATTCCGAGCATATGTCCCACTCTTTTTTTCCACAACTAAACACAAAATCTAATTTTTCAGCTCCGTTGACAAAATGCACGACTCAAAATGTATGTGGCAAAATGTCACAAACTCATCAAATCCACACAATGTCTGCAGCTCTCTCACACACACAGTCAAAATTTTGTTAAAGTGTTCAGGATATGCAAGTCAAGTTTTCCAAACTGCATGTGTCTCTCTGCAAAAAATACAAAATAAGAAGTAAAAACAGAAAAGGACCAGAGGGCTGTACTACAAAGTGAGATTGAGCCTAAATGCAGAATGTTCTGTGTCACACAGGCTCCTTTCACCATGGTAACTCATGCTGAACATGGGTATGGTCAGAGTTTCAGGTTAAACTCGCCTGGAAGTTGATTTTTTCAGCATGCTTTCAGTGTTATTAGGTGGTGCAGAAAGTGTATAAATGTTGTCATTGCTTTTATGCTCAAGGAAACGCAGAACATACGCCGAAAATACCTCTTCCATCAACCAATTTAATTTCACCTTACTGCTAACAAACTAAAGAGATTTCTACATCTCCTTTTTCAGGCTGTGGTACAGTAAGCTTTAATGTTCAACATTTCTGAGCTTTAATCTGAGCCATTATCTTTGAAAAAAAAAAGCTGCAGCGCTGAGACCACACTCAGCCATAATATAATGAGCTGGAATTAAAATGTCAGTTTTACTGCTCTGTGCATGAAATCACCGGGTTAACGTTTTTGTGCAGCATTAATGTCTTGTCTTATTTTGAACTGTGTTGTATTTCACTGTTTATAGCTTTTGTTCTGACCCAGGTCATAATTTTGTGTATTGTTTTTGCTCCTCCACACTTGATGGTGGCATTGTTCGTTTTCTCTGCATGGATTTCAAAGTCATGTGTAATCCCTCCAGCACACCCTGACTTTCTAGCTGACAGGCACTAGACACTTTATGCTTAATAGCCAGCACTGATATGAAATTTGATCTGTGGTCAGTTTGAATGCATTTTGGCAAATCAAATGTGGAGAAAAACTTAACCAGTGCTTTCACCACAGGTTTTGCCCTCAATGAACGCAGCAGGGTGGCCTCGGGAAAACGTGTGGCGACATACAAAGTGATGAGTACATATTGAAGACCATCTTTGGTCCTACTCAGTCAAATACGGATTGGATGTGAAGAAGCTGGAGGGATTAACTGGTTGAGTTTACCACCCGTTAGACATATAAGACATGATCGACAGTATCTGGCAACATCAGATTGAAATCCTGGGCAGAAAAAATGGAGGAGCACTCTGTCATGAGTTTTCCTGATTCCTAAGTGTCCAGACAGATGGTTGTGATGGGCCAGGCTTAAAACTTGTAGACCTGAGTGACCACTTCACACTCCATTCCAGACACTGGAGACCACTTACACAGCAAAAGACTGGTAAAATTGGTAAGACACAGGTTGGGTTACATGTGATTGTTTCTGGGCAGCAGACAAAGTAGCATCAGATACTTTAATGAGCTGCTTTCTGTCTATAGCCAGACAAAAATCATCTGGTATCACATCAGATGACAGTTTCATTTTTAACTTCAGGAGAAGGGCTAACAGGAGCATCAGACTCCACCACATCACGAGCATAAGAGTCTGGGCACTAGTAACGATGCATGCCAGAAAAACTGAAGAGACACCGAGCCAAGAGGGGGCATGAAGGCAGGTATCGGCAGCTGGTTTTTCAGTGACTTCGGGCGTGGCAGGAAACACCTCTCCCCCAGCCAAATCACATCAAGATCAACATCAGCAACTGGCAGCTCGTCTGGCACTCCCACTCCCACTGTGCCAGACACCAAGGGGGAAAGTAGTGTAACTGTATGAAGCAACACAAGCAAAATACTCCTTTTTATTCCCCACACTGGTCAGAAAAGGCACTATGCAGCGTGCCACAGAATCCTTTGCATCAGCATCTCTTAAAATAGTGATCGCAACTTGGTCCACCTCACTGGCAGTCAGTGAAAAAAACCTGCAGAGATAAAAGGCTTGGACACTTTATCTATCTCTTCCGAGTGGGGTGTTAAGTTTGTTTGAGCCAGCTGATGCAAAGAAAGCCTGGCTGTGTTGAACTTTGTGCACAGTTACACTCCTCTGACAGCAGCATGTACCTTTGAGCAGAGATAAAACTGTTTTGATACATTTTTTGTGGTTTTACCAGAAGAATTAAAGGTTTTGCGAAACGTTTCTTTCGTGTGTGTCTTTGCCATTAAAAAAAAAACCCTAATTGAAGACTGCTGTTTGTTTCCTGTTTCTTAACTGTGAGTCAGGGTTGCTTTCTTTTAATGACTGCAATAACTGTAAACTTACCCTTTAATGAGGCTTTTTTCTTCTTCAAGAAAGTCCCCAAATCTAAAACAGTTACTTTGAAGGAGAAATATTATGCTCATTTCCTGCCCCATATATTATTTTAAAAGTAGCTTTCTGTGGTTCACATTTCGGGATGTCTGTCTTAATTTGTTTAAATGTTTGAATACATGCGAGATATTTCATATTTGACTATAAAAATGAATAATTATTTTTTTGGGACAATAAGCAGCACTTCCCACAGCTCTCCATCTACTGAGAAGCACAGAAGATATTCTGGATTTTCACCAGAAAAGGTGTTAGGCTTGGCCCTGCTGGGCGTCAACAGGGTGCTATCCACTCGTTCTACCGCCTACTGTGTGTTTCAAAGCCTGAACAGCTGTGTGATGTATGTCTACCAGCAGCTCTGCTTCAGACTTCAGATGCCCCACCGATCTACTATACGTTCTCTAATTATCTTCTATAATTAAGGACCAAAAGTGGACCAGGGTGAGCAGATAAAGTAGAATGGCATCATTGTCATTGTGAGCAGAGCAAACAGCAAAACTTAGCAATGTGGCTCCAACATGGTGTTTAAAATAAACCACTGAAGCCCAAAATGCAGATGAATAAATACCATCAATAAGTTATAAATATTTAAAATGGACAGAAATGCAGCATAGTTAGCTGTCAGTACAGACATTTATCAAAAAAAGTGTTTAGGTCTTTGGAAAGAAAGAGTCTCTGAATCTACAGGTGGGTGTTTTGGCTGATATGAAGCTTCTTCCAGAGGGTAACAGATGGTGAGCAGTCCCTGATAATGTTTTTTTGTTCTTTTGCGGTAGTGAGAGTTGGTTATGTCCTCCAGGGATGGCAGCTGGCAACCAATGATTTGTTCTGTTGTTCTCACCACTCCTTCCAAAGCTTTTTTGTTTGCGACAGAGCAGCCTGAACAGCGCATTGGTTAGCAGTATGTTAAAAGAAACTCAACTGCAGTATATTAAAAACACATGAGTAGTCTCCTCTCCATGTTGCTCTTCCTGAGTGGAGTCTCTGATGTGCCCTCTTCACCTCTTCATGAGTAGTGTTGGCTGATCAATTGGCTGAAATTTCCCATTAGCACAGAGTGGGGCTGGAGGTGGTCTGAGTTACGCTTTTTCCTGTTGTTCAGTATTACCTCTTTGGTTTTAGTGTTGTTCAACAAAAGACTGCTGATAGTCACTGAATTATCTCTGTATGCTAACTCATCTTGAGCCTGAGGAACAGTCACCACGATGTTGATGGATGAGTGGACAGGACTACAATCATATATATATAGAGTGGGTTAAAAAAAAAAAGGACTCAGCACACAGCCCTGTGTAGCTCCAGAGTAATGGATAAGCAAGTGCGGGGCCCAAGTTTGATGCTCTGAGAATTATTTCTTATGAAGGCAGTGATCCAGACACAGATGGTAGGAAGAAAGCCCAGGTTTGTTGACTCAGATGTCTGGGGTGACCAATTTTTAAGAACAAAGGTGATGTGTAGATACAAAGTTGATGATCCATACCATCAAGCTGTGCAAAAGATTTGTTGGGGTTAGGACAAGGAGACAGGTGACGATCATTGAGCAGTAGCATTGTTTCATCCTGAGAAAGAGCGTGCTTTCTTAGCGAGCACTGGTGGAGTATCAAGGGCTAATACAAAGTTTTGGACTCAGAAGCGGGCACGATAGGCAACAGATCACTCAGAGTAAAGACTTTATTTAATACAAAGGACTTGGGCAACAGGTAACCACAAGGAGTGAGCATCACGCGGGATAGATTCATTGGTAACAAGGAGTGAAGATTCTGGAAGGGAGGCATCCAGGTGAGTGTCCAGTGGAGCAGGTGAGTGTGCTGTGCAGTCTGTCCTTAAACTGCAGGCTCTTAACTGCAAGTAATGACATGCAGGTGTGTCTGCAAAGAGCAGGAAACCAGCTCACCAGAAGGGAGGTACCTGGATGCAGAGGCAGGAATGGAAAAACAACCTGACACTCAGCCTGGATGATGACACGGAGAAGTACAGAGGTCAGAAAGAGCTTCACTGTGTGGGTCACAGAAAGCAGATGATTGGCTGCTGAGATAGGAACTGTGGTACTGCACGAGGAAGTCATGAGTGGCAGAGAAGAATATGAAGGTGGTACAGGACATGTATGAGGACAGTGACGGGTGTTAATGTTTATTTGGAAGGGCAATGAATATTAATTAACATGAGCACTTAGATTAATCATATAAATATACAGATTTAGCTGCACAGGCTAATTTTCATGTGCTGTCCCTGGCAGGTTGATGGCATATAAGAGTATTAAACAAAACCAAAAATACAGCGATCTGTGAGCATAATTAAAGACAGAAACATTTGTAAAATAAAACACATACCCCATACAGGTCTGGGTGGTAGGTCTGAGCCCCTTCTTGTTTGCAGTGTGATGGACAGGTTGTCAGATCAAGTAAGGCTGAAGTCTCCAAGGACTCCATGATGTTTGCAGATGCCATCCAAAGAAAGAGATAGACAAGATGGTAGCGAGACCTGCTGTGATATATTGTTTGGAGATGATGGCACTGACAACAAGACAAGAGGCTGAGCTGGATGTGGCAGAGCTGAAGATTTTCAGATCTTCATTGTTACTAGAATGTACAGGATTGGAAATGAGTATGTCAGAGGGACAGCTCAAGTCAGGCGGATTTGAAGGCAAAGCTAGAGAGGCCAGGCTGAGATGGTTTGGACATGTGCAGAGGAGGGATAGTGGATATATTGGACATATATTAGACAAAGGATGCAGAAGATGGAACTGCCAGGCAGGAGGAAAAGTGAAAGAACATAGAGAAGGTTGATGAATGTAGTGAAGGAAATGTGATGAAGGATGTTAGGGATAGGGTGAGAGTTTAGTTTAGAAACTACTGCTTTGAGGCAGGTTTCATCTGATTGGTTTGAACAGTGAGTGGGAGGGGCTTCAATACTCTCAGCCAGAGATGCGTGACCATATTGGGGATTTGTGCTCTCTTTCACATCATACAGAGCTAACTGTATTGATGAAAACTTTTAAACTGAGTGGGAACCAGTTTAAAATGAACATCCAGTACTGGAACAAGAAATAAGGAAGAGAACATCATTTCCTTAAACAAGTTAGTAATTTATCCTTTATCCAAATAGTTATTTTCCCATACAGAGTAAGGAATATTAGCAATCACTTTCAGAACATATAATGCTGTTACTCATAAGGCTGATAATATTGATGATTGCTTCTCTCACCCCAACCGGTCACAGCAGATGGCCCCGCCCCTCCCTGAGCCTTTTTCTGCCGGAGGTTTCTTCCTGTTAAAAGGGAGTTTTTCCTTCCCACTGTCACCAAAATGCTTGCTCATAGGATTGTTTTGTTTTTCTCTGTATGTATTATTGTAGAGTCTACCTTACAATATGAAACGCCTTGAGGCGACTGATGTTGTTTGGTGCTGCATAAATAAAACTGAATTGAGTTAAATTGATGACAAGGCTAATGCTCATCTTGTTGTTGTGTTACACAGTTGTGAAATGGAAAAGGCTGAGATAGAGTTTGAGGGTGTGGTTAAAAAATAAGCATTTAACAGGCGGAGAGTTTAGGAGTCAAAATGGTTACCATGGTTATATCGGTTTCCAGTAACTGGTGCAATGGGCGTGATTTCATCAGAGTGAGTATGGCTCAGATATTTCCTGTGACTTCTCGTCACTTCACTGATTGATTCCGGTGTAATGCTTGCTGCCTTTACTGTTAACTTTAATAAAATCAGTATCCTCATCCTCAGTGGATTTCAGAATGGACTATGTGGAATACATCGCAGTAAAGACCTCAACGCAGCCTCTCAGCAGCTTTCTTAATGGAAGCAGTCGCTATAGGGAGGGTCACACAAGATACTATCAGGCGCCTGAGTTTAAGGTGCAGACCATGAACCACAACATCCTGTCCAAAATCCTGAGTGGGGATAATTCTTTTATGTTGCTCTCTCTCTCTCTCTTTCATGTTATTTTCTGTAATTATGTTAGTTGGTTAATGAATAAAACAATGATGCTTTCATTGAAAAGAATATTTTCATTAAATATTAGGATACTGTCTTAATAAACATCGAGGTGCTACATCCTGAGCACCTTGTATAATTTCAATAAATAAGGTGTATATTTTTAAAAAGTACAAGAACAAGGGTTCATCTGATCACCAGCTTTCAAAGCATGGAAATCACAAATTGCACATAAATGGTGTAAGTGACAGCTTGATAAGCCACTCAGAAAAAAAGTTGTCTTAATGAGAAAGAAACTAAAATGTCTATTGTCAGATTAACTCAGGGGTTCCACTAAGGCCCCCTGAGATAAATAAGGGCTAATTAGTGTCCAATAATTCATAAATGGTGCCAAAAGCAAGCACGACAGGTCTCCTTTAACATAATCGACTTTGAAAATATATTGTCACCTGTGGCTATAATAACAAATAAATAGTGAGATACTTAGCTTCTTAAAAACGTAACTATCTCTGGCATGTCGTGTTGCGCAACTGCAACTGTGAGGATGTCAAAAGGTCTCTCGGCATGGTGCATTTTTCCCAAAAGCCTTTGCTGTTTAATAGTCCTTCACTGATGAAATTAAGAGGCCAGCCAAAAGGCCACCATAGTAACGTGGACAAAACAAATCACTCTGCTTCAGGCTGTAACCTCGTTAGAACAATGCGTCGTGGTTGTTTGGAGGCTGTGTCTGAGCCATGGTTGCTGAGGGAGGCAGGCAGGCAGAGATAAGCCTCACTGACAGTAGTGATAACATGAGAGTAGGAATAATTGCCCAGAAATTAATCACACCCCGAGTACTTCAGGCACTTGATACCCTGTTTTCATTTATTTGTATCCACTGAGGCCACAGCATCCGCCTCAGACTTCAAAGTAATCTGAAAGATGATGTGTGAGCATCAAAATGATTAACAGACAGGGAACCTTACTACAACAAAACTAATTTACATGATCTATTTTCTCTGATTACAGATATATTTAAAATGTCCCTATTATATGTTTAATATTTTAACACTGTCACCTACAAATTGAGTGAATAGGCTTTAATAGTTCTGCTTGGACAACCAGCACAGTTCAACAACTCTGATCTCCTCTGACAGATCCTGGAGAGTCAGAGCAAGAACAAACTTATTTCCTGTGGCTGTACTCCTCTACCGCAGAGGTCTCAGTAATAATTATGAAAGTCAAATGGAAATGTGAAGCCTCCTTACTTTAATGACACAGTTTTATATTTTCAGTACAAAGTGTGTTGCACCCACTTCATGTAGCATAATGCTAATTGCTGACTAGTTCACATCACGTCTTCTTTGTCAACATGTGGATGATTGGGTGCGTCTGCATCGCTTACTCGAGGAACACCTGGTGCCAGGATACACTATAGGAATCAGTGGAGGCAGTGTGATGCTTTGGGCAATGTTTTTTTCAATATGTCTGAAAAATGTCACTAATGATTTTTTCATTAAAATCATATTTTTGAATAAAATTTTTTTTTAAAAAATAAAATAAAATATAGATATTATTTATAGCTCTCTAAGAAATATACATCCTGGACATTCATCTTTAATAGCATAGTTTTTCAGACTCGTAGGTGCCTGGTTTTCTAGAACTTGCAAAGCACTGCAGAATTTAATTTACCAGAATCCTGTAACTGCAAACTGTGGCTACTGTCTAGTAACAGTTCTATAGTATTATGCGAACTACCTCCAAGCACAGCTTTAGTGTGGTCTGTTTGCTAAGGTTAGAGAGTGAGGTTTATCAATAGTTGATCAAGATGTCACAGCAGACTGTATAAAAATTTCAAGGTACATTCATAGCCTGTATAGAAAAAGGCCACAGTTGCCTTGATGTCAGCCATTAATACTTGACTTTACATTCTGAAGCTTTAGTCTTAGTATGTACAGAGTATGTAGTTATCAGCTAATAACAGGACTTCACTAACTTGTTGCTATGTAATACAATGAAGGTCATTCAGTCTATACACAAATCTGTCTCATCTGCAGTGGAAGTGGATTAAAAAACACACACACACACAAATGGACTTAGCTAATGTTTTTCCTATTTCCCTCTCTTGATAATATTCAAATGACTCAGAGGAAATCAGAGCGTAAACATTTTTTCACTAATCTGAGTATTTATTTTCCTCCTACCGCTCATCGGAGACTTTTCCAGCATATTTGAATTTCAAATCAAAACTGTTTGACCTTAAAGGAGAACTATGTCCAAGGTCACTTGTCATGTCACAAACTAATTTGACAATTTTTAAACTCACTGCTGGAAAGGGAACCTGGTGAACCATCTTATGTCAACATCCAGACTGAATCTGTCAAATCCTGCTGATTTCTGTCCCGTTACATAATATCAATTTACTCACATCACTTTTTTCCCATTTTTTTTTAAATGACACACTCAGACTGCAAATTTATATCTTTGCTCAATTTGAAGAAGTAGGTCAGTGAATGCTGATGGGTGGTGGGGTTGCATGTAAACACAACTATTACCCTCTACTGCTGAAGGTGACGCTTACATTTCACACTGGAAAATATGGATTTAGTTCCATTTTATTTTACACAGTGAGAATCAAGTTTAAATAAAGCTTCCACGATGCTTTTTTTTAGAAAATTATGAAGACAAATTAACAGGATCCTGGGTGAGAGGGACACTGATAAATGATGCCACACGTTGCAACCACATTCTAGTTTATCCTGATGTCATTTTCTCTTTTTGTCCAACGTAGAATTCTTACATAATAACTGTAAAAATTTGATCAAACAGTCATTAAATTGAGAAAAATGTATTTCTGACTCACTAAAAAAGCCATATGCAGTGCACAAAAAAATAGCGTTATGCTATATTGCTAGTAATACCTGAATGGCTCTACCATGCTAAGAACCAAAACAAATCCTGTTCTTTCTCACTTTTTCTGGAATGCACTAACTTGGGACTGACGTCACTCCCGGGGGTTGGTTTTGTAACTTCATAGTAACATAGATGAAGATAACTATGCAGCTGAGTGGCATTAGGCCAGGTTGGCATAAAAAAGAAGAAAATAAAAACAGCTTCAGTCCTGAAGAGCACAGAATAGCAAAACAGGTGGAATAAAAAGGAGGAACCAGGATGAATCCTATTTTTACACACTGAAGAGAGAGGGTGGAAGGGGAGAGATCTGTGAAGATCATGATCCCAAAAATCTGGAATGAGACAGCCACTGAAGGAAAAAGAAAGAAAGGACAGTCATCGGTAAAGCAAAGAAAAATATGTCACAGTGTAAACAGGATTATAGTGCAACATTAGACACGAATCGATTCAGTGAGACTAACCCAAAGCACTAAAGATAATTATAGGTCATTTACATTATAGGGGCAGTATGATAGCAATTAACTGAAATTTTAGACAAAGATGAGTTTTTAGCTTGGATTGAATGAGCACGGTGGAGTCAGACAGTCTGCTGTTTTAGAGGAGGGGAAAGGTTTCAGTGTCATGTATTTGAAACAGTTTTACCTTTGGAGAGAACAGGCTACTTTTTCTTTATACTGAGCTAGTCTAACTTTATTTGTCTCTCTTGTCATCAGTATAAGATCTGTGAAAAAGATGAAGGATGTTTTAATTCAAGAGAATAAATCAGGAACCACAAGCCTACATTACATAGATAAGGTTTTCAAAGAAATGTTTATAGTATGATTATGAATTTAAACAAAACAAGCAGATCTCTTTCTGAATGTACACAATATTCTCAGTCTCAAGTTTACTCCTTTCCTTTTGAAGGCAAAATCCAATTATATTCCATTATAAGATGAAAGATGAAACCCCTCTTCAATTAACCATCAACAATGTCAGAGGTTAATTGTTGGTTTTAAAGTGATGGCAAAATGGATGTGAGATGAAGTGTTTTGTGATGGTTTATAAAATGCACTTTGAATGGCCAGTAACTCTAAGCTACACAGATGTCAATTCAATTTATATTCTATCACTTCCTGCTTCTCAGAAAATAATCTCACTTACATTTAGTACTTTGGCCTTGTTCTCTGCTGGAATATTTACATTATCTTTTTATAAGAATCCTGTAAAATATGAAAATTCTTTGTACTAAATCCACTAAAACAGCCTGGTTTATATAGACAGGGGCTCGGAAAGAATGTGAAGGCCTTGTAAAGCCATTTCTAAACAACTGCAGATTTCAAGATCAACAGTTCAAACAACATTATGAAAATACAAGTAACTCAGATGTGCAACCACCTTGCCGAAGTCTGGGAGAGGACCCAAACTGTCACCCTCAGTTTTGTTAGGATATTCAGCAGCAACACAGGAACCACCCAGGCTCAAGCCTGACATGAACTGAAAACTGCTGGAGCACCAGTGAAGCAGTTTTACATCTCTATGCCCTGAAAGGGTACCGCCCAAGAATTAAGCTCCCTGCTCCAAAATTGACACCTTCAACCTGACTGAAACGGGTGCCCAAGAAAGGTTTTGTGGTCAGATAAAATAAATATTAATCCACATATTTGGAGAAGTAAAGGCGAGACCTTCAAACCTAAGAACACTGTAACAACTATTGAGCGTGGTAGCATCACGCTCTCGGGAGGTTTTGCTGCCAGTGATATTGGTATATCCCACAAACTGGATGTAATAATGAAAAAGCAGGACTACCTCCAACTTCTTAAAATTCACCTCAAATTGACAGCTAGATGATTGAAACTTGGATACAATTGGGTGTTTAAACAGAACAAGGATCCCACACAGACATATAAACCGGTTTTGGAATGATTAAAGAGACTAACATTAAGCTTCCGTAATAGCTTTCCCAAAAGTCGGACCTCATCCCAAGTAAAAATTTGTGGACACTTAGTAAAAGATTTAAGTGATATTTGTGTATATGTTTATATTTGACTCTGTTTGGATTAGAGAAGATCCAAGATCCATTCAAACATACCTAATTCTTGTTTTTAAAGTCATTCATAGTCAGTGGTAAGTTTATTGTCCCCAATGGGAAATTGATTTGCAACATGCCAGCACACACACACACACACACACACACACACACACACACACATTTCACACACACACACAAGCACACACACAGCACACACACACACACACACACACACACAAAAAACACACAGAGAGAGAGAGAGAAACCAGCCCAAATTTCATGAGTAGCATTAACAAAGTGCAATGTGCAGTAGTGATGGTATCAACGCTTATGGTTTAGTGATGTTAATCATGATAATAGCAGAAGGTATAAAAGACACTCTGTGTCTCTTGGTCTTGACTGCAAGCAACCTGAGAGAAGCAGCTGAAAATCTCTAAAGAGAGGACGGTCTTAACATGACAGAGGTCGGCATCATCAGTACCTGCCTGTTATAAAAGTGAACAAGCTGGACCTGAGACCTCCCTGAAATCTGACCAGCCACTTTAACCAGGTTACCAAGTCTGGTCTTAATGGTCAAGGAGAAATTACCATACCAAGCAATGATACAAAACATTAAAAATTTTATAAAAAGGGGTCATAATTTCAGATGAAACGTTAAAAACTCTCAATCTCCTTTAATAGTACAGTCGTTGTTGGACCTCAAAACTGGGACTCAAAGGACAGCGTAAGCAATCCAAATACAACTGCTAACCTTGTGTTGTGGATGGATCATCTCAGATTTTCTCTTGAACACCTGAAGTTTTGTCCATTTGTTTCTACTCATCAGGACATTACATTTTATTTTAACACTTGGGAAAACAGCAACACTAAAAAAAAAATTGAAACAGAAAGAATTTGGGCTGTTTAAAACTGTCAGAAAGGGGTCAGATCATGAGTTTGAAGGAACTCAAGGAGCAACTGAACCCTGAAATGGTTAATGATGTTAGAGATGGAGACAATCAGCTAAACCCTGCTAATAAAGTCAATTTCTGTTTATACTACACATACTATACTGCCTTTCTATTCCTGCCAGAAAATCAGTCCCAGCTGATCAATGGGTATGATTAGTTCCCAAAATGTTTAACTGTCCTTTTAATAAATCAGAGGTGCAGTCACGCAAATTTCTGTGTGTTACCAGACGAACAAAAGGGTGTTTAAAAGTGACACAGAACAGCTTCAGTTACTCTATGGGTGACCAAATAAAGAAACAGAACTCAAGGGCTGATGGCCAACCAATACGTTACGCCAGTTACATTATGTTTAAATGACAGCTTTAGCTTTTATGTTCAGCTAAAGGCTACAGTGGCATTAAATGCTCTATAATTCTGTAAGTCTTTGAGCTACCATACAGCATCACTTTAAGAATAGCCACCAAGGCTAAAATATAGTAAGCTGACCACAGATTGACTCTGGTAGAGCTCTCATGGGTTCGGTTTGTAGAGGGACATCTCTATCTGTGATCACTGTATGGAAAATAATGTGACGTTCAGTTTATTGATTTTGCTGTGTAACCCAGACAACCCTGCAGGGCATAATCTCAATCAACATACTCTACAGCAAGCATTCGCTACTAAGACTGTACGGCAAACAATTCAGCTCATCCAGTTACAGTTTACATTAACATATTTTAACCCCACCAGGACATCGGCTCGCTATGACCCTTTTGTTTTCAAAAGCCAGCCAAGCTGCTATTTAGAAAAGAAAAGTTAGTCTGAGGAAAACCAGAAAACCATCACATACATTGTAGAAATCCACAACTATATGCCAGGTACACTCTTATTCCAACTAGGTTAATTTTATAACATCCACCAGGTTGTGGATCCAGTATTCTACAAAATGTCTGCCCATTTTGAAAACCCAAACAGAAAAGCCTTATGAGAACATGGAAAATTTTAAAACAGCATCAACTAAGATCAGCTGAGAAAGAGTGGTGCAGTAAACTGGAAATTGGCTAATTCATTTCAGTAGAAAATATTGAGGCTTCCAAGGAGAAAAATGAATATGCGTGGAAATTTTCAGATTTGAATCCCATCTCGTGTGCTGCTATCTGGATGTTTCTGCTTGCTACGGTATGTGACTTCATCCTCACTTTTAACCCTTACTGATACTGCACACAGTGTTGGGAAGGTTACTTTTAAAATGTATTCCACTACAGATTACAGAATACATGCCCCAAAATGTA
>NW_024582374.1:2546592-2658827 GCF_018398535.1 Haplochromis burtoni
ATAGAGAGGGCATAGCCTAACATATGAAACAGGAAAAGAAAGAAGTAATCCCTTTATTTCAACAACGTAACTGTATTCTGAATACCACCTTTTTAAACGGTAACTGTAACGGATTACAGTTACTCATATTTGGTATTTTAAAAACGTAACAGCGGTACATGTATTCCGTTACTCCCCAACACTGACTGCACATATCCAGAAACTACAAGAAAAACACACCAATTTAGTGGTTTTAACTGTTCTCATGACAAATGAGTTTTTTCCACTGAGTCTCATTATAATCTCTTAAAAAGAGAAGCCATTCAAGTTCAGTTTAATGAAAACTTTAGACTTAAATTGAGTCAAATATCATGACCATGTCATATGATATAACATTCACAGCAGTATACAATGAAATAAATGGGCTGTTGTGAATGGTCACAACTCACCTATGATAACTTATGATAAATGCTTTTACTTTTTTCAGAAATTGAAACATTCGGTTTCATGTTTATGTAAATGTTTATTTTGATCACTGAAAATGATAAAATAAGAAAATACTTCTTACAGGGAATCAGGATAGGCCTCTTATTTAAGTGGGTGTGTCCTGCTTAACTTGAGTCCTGAGAGCACTTAAGTTCAGTAGAAAAGGGGTCCATTTAACATTTGCCAGTACGTTCCCATGATACCCAACGCATGGGTACTTGACACACCGCTGGTGACTTCATCACACAGCTACATTAATTTATGCTGACACAGACCCTCTGCAGTATTCTCCTGAACAGTAGTTATCGCCAGTCACATAAAACCACAATGTCAGGGCTGGTATAGAACAAGAATAGGTAAAAAAAATGGGAGTTTCTTTACTGATATATCATTAAAATGGTGGTAATAACTATATGTGCTTTAAAAGCTTTTTTTCTTAACTATTTACACACTTACCTTTACAACCACCCACAATGCTGTGGGAGTTTTGACAGTGTGCATCAAATCTGTAAATATTAGGAAAGGAATGAATTGCGGAGTTTCATCACCAGAGATGGGCAGTAACGCGTTACTTGTACTCTGATTACATTTTTCAGGTAACGAGTAAAGTAAGGGATTACTATTGCAAAAACGGCAATTAGATTACTGTTACTTTCCCGTAGGAACGCTGCGTTACTAAAACCATGATTTTTTTTGCGAGAACTTCTCATGACAGTGACGTAAGCGAGTGCGACGTTTGTGGCAACAGCTGTGTGCAGATCAACAGTGGATCATATATCGAGTACGGAGAGAGTATGAGCGTGCAGCGTTTAAAGCGTGGAAGTACTGACCTTACTTTGAGTTTGATTCCATAAAAACTGACAAAAACATTAGTGTCCGTTGTGCGTGGGAAGAAAACTTATTTTTACAGCAACCCCCCCCCTAAACTTCCAAGCAAGCACCGGGAGTGCGCTACCACGTAATGGGAAATTCACAGAGAAACTCGCGGATTCTTCCACTGATCGCTGTGGCACACCTGCACCAGGGTAAACCTCCGCCTACCCCCAGTCCTGCTTTACAGGTAAAAATAGAGCAACAGGACCGCTAGTCTTTGATTTTATTTATTTTCTGCTGTGTTTTACTTGCATCTATTTGAAAGACTGAGTGTAAACACAAAAATATATTTTATATGCTGGAATGTGCAGAAAATAAGTTTAAATGTTAAACAAATTTCTTCCAGTCAGAGAATGTTGCATATAATTAAATTTTTGCTTGATGCATAAAGTTAAAAGATTAAAACTGATAAAACAAGTTTTAAAAAGAGACTTTTCCATTTGATTACATTTTGTATGATGGATTATGCAGAAAAAGTAGAATTGGGCTGAAAGATCTATCGCTTTATCACCTATTCAGGTTGTAAATCGTGTTTTTAAAAAAGTAACTAAGTAATTAATTACTTTTGAAAATAAGTAATCAGTAAAGTAACGGGATTACTTTTTTGGGGAAGTAATCGGTAATTAATTACTGATTACTTTTTTCAAGTAACTTGACCAACACTGTTCATGACAAATATAGCAAGAAATTAAAGTGTGGTTCTTAAAAGGCAAGTGGTTTGCTTATGTCCCCATAGTAACACAAAAACAAGAATGTGTGTGTGAGTGCGCGTGCGCACGTGCTTGTGTGACGTCATCGTCATTGGAACGTGTCCTTTGAGTGTTTGTGACGTAATACAGTCTGCATTCTACTTATAGGGCTGAAATAGGAGTCAGTTTGACACTAAACCCAGAGACGCACTCAACTTAGAGGAAGTTTAAACAGAGAGCTGAAAACATCACTGACAAAACCCCCCAAAATTAATTAATTACTATTAATTAATTACTATTATACCTTCTATAAGTGAAGACATAGAAAACATCGAAGTGAAGGAAAATTATCCCGAGGTCACTTTAAAAAACATTGTCGAAAATACAGAGCGGTCAACAATGACTGTTGAAGACTCTGCATTTACAGATACACCACAAGGAGTCATTCAAGTGAAGGAAAACTATCCCAAGGTGACTTTAAAAAACATTGTTGAAAATACAGAGCGGTCAACAATGACTGTTGAAGACTCTGCATCTACAGATACACCACAAGGAGTCATTCAAGTGAAGGAAAACTATCCCGAGGTGACTTTAAAAAACATTGTCGAAAATACAGAGCGGTCAACAATGACTGTTGAAGACTCTGCATCTACAGATACACCACAAGGAGTCATTCAAGTGAAGGAAAATTATCCCGAGGTGACTTTAAAAAACATTGTCGAAAATACAGAGTGGTCAACAATGACTGTTGAAGACTCTGCATCTACAGATACACCACAAGGAGTCATTCAAGTGAAGGAAAACTCTGAATCCACCTTGGATGGACAACCAATGCAGAAATCGGCTGATCCCTTTTCCCCCTCAGGGGCTCCAATGGGAGCAAAAAGCCAGGATCAGCTTCGTTTATTTGTCTCCGTGCTCACAGTAAAATTACTCTCCAAATGTCATGCCATTAAGAGCCGGAGCCATGAGGAGTATGTCGCACACATAAAGCGCCTGGTGTCGCAGACACTGGAGGGTCTCCCTGTGGCTGAAATCTCCTGCCCACATATAAGGACAACCAAACAATTATGTAAGAAAATTCTCAAGGAGCTAGAGAAGAAATTTAGTGGAAGGAGGAATCTAGAATCACTGATAATACAACAGGATCAAGCAGTAGATGAAGCCATTGTTCAGTGTTTTAGAGCCCACATCACCAACCCAGCAGCAAATGAAACATCCAATCACTGCTGGTGGAAAGATGTTCTGAAGAGTGTGGGCTTCGTTCTAATTCTCCTTCTGGGGCTTGTTCTCATCGCAATTATTCCTCTTTAATGTTCAGAAATCCTACATCAGGAAAATATTTTAAAGAGAATAATTCAAAGATCCAGAACTGAAAATCAGCAACAAGTAATACCGCCCAGGTGTCATCTGCCACTCTGAGGCAGATGACACCTAAAAAAACTTTTTTTCCACTCACCCCCCAACCGGTCGCAGCAGATGGCCGCCCCTCACTGAGCCTGGTTCTGCCGGAGGTTTCTTCCTGTTAACAGGGAGTTGTTCCTTCCCACTGTCGCCAAGTGCTTGCTCATTAGGGGATCATATGATTGTTGGGGGGGGGTTTTTTGTTTGTTTTTTTAAATTTATTTATTTAATTTGACAGCATGTAAAATAAATTCAAAATGAACTGAGATGAACTGTTCCTGCTTGATATTTTCAGCTAAAGCGAATTGAGCATTTGCTGTTATGGCTTCCTAATGTACCTCTGTGTCTTTTAATTTTTACATTTCTGTAAGTTATATAATAGACTTCATTATGTCTTTGATGTTCGTGATTCACTTCCATTTTAATCATTTATCTTTTAAATTTTAAGTCACACTTTGTTCAAATGCACTGTGTTAATGTATTCTTTACTGCCATATGAGATGAAAAGAGAGATGTTTCTATGTTGGTATATTTTAACTGACAGACTGTTTTAGTTTACACTTGACAAGTACTGCTTGCCTTGCTTTCCCCTGACAGAAAGTCACTTTATTTCTACCTGACGTAATTTATATTTCTGCATATTTGGTTTTGTTGAAAGTGGAGCTGGACATAGATGACAGAAGCACCGGCAGAGTCCATTCACTCATCCAGAAGTGGTCCACTAATGGATGAGTGCCACTTGATAAATGTGTTTCTAAATAAACTGACTTGACTTTCAAATTTGAATTAGTCACAATAAACAACAACAAAAAAGCAGATAATGTATCTATTAATAAGAAACTAAGCCAGTGGAAAATAGTTTAGCTGTGAAGTGCGAGCTGTTTCAGCTGTGGACAGTCTGTGAAGTAGAAATATGAAGTACAGCACACACTCACACAAGAAAGAGAATAGCTTTTGCACATTTCTACTGTTCATTGAAAATTAAAATGCATTAAAACAGGTTTTGGCATCTACTGAAGATGAAATGGTGGATGATCGCAGGATCCTTTACCTGATAAAGAAAAGCCCTTCCTTTCACAGCATCCAGCCAAGTGCATGACATTTATCATTGATCATCACCAGTCAGTGTCAAGAACAGGAATGCCAGATTAAAACTATGGCAAAGAAAAACAAGCAAAGCAGCTCAGTAACAGTCATTTATTGGATAAACGATGCAAAAAATTAGCTCGTACCAAAATGCTGGGAAATTAAATGGATTCAAAGAATTTATTAAGGTTCCTAATCGAAAACAGAAAAGTTCACCCCAAAAATCCCAGACAGTGGTAAAGTCCAATGACTGAATGTATTTTTAATATTAGTTAGCAATATTACATTCACTTTATCACATCACTTTTAGACTGTAAGACATTTCTGTGAACTTGGCATGAAAACAGTTCATTATTTGAAGTTCTTTTTTCTTTTGTTCTTATTACACCTCATTTTTTCAGGTTTTGATTTGAGATGTTTTGGTCCATATCCAAAGAGCTGATCCAACAGTGGTTTCTGCATAGACTCACTATTGTTGGTGAGCTCAAGACCAGCTCAAATGCTGCATACCACAGTCCATCCACAGTCGCTCTCAGAATGCTGCACCTCCTGGTAATCTTGGCAAACCCTCGATGCCTGTTAACAGTGGGCCGCTGTGTTATCAGTGCACTATCAATGGCTTTCCAAAGCAGTGCATTACACTGTTCACTTTTAATATTATTGGTGAAGTTAAGGTGCTTTTTCGTTCTTCTTTTTTATATATTTGAACTTTAACTTCTGAATATTTCTCTTCTCATTTCCTAAACACAGTTTTCCGAAACATGTAATAACAAAGAAATTCTGTTTTGATAAGATCTGCTCCCACAAACTGACATGGAGTCGTCGTTGCTGTCACATCTTTTAATCGCCGTCTACCTCAGGTAATTTATATTTCTGTATGTGTTCTCTGAGCTAACAGTATTTTTTTACAAGAAGAATTGTGTTGCTGGTGTTTCTGCATCATATGGAGGCCTACATTTTTATACAGGTGATAAACCTTCTACTCGGTCCTGTCTGTCTTATTCAAGAAGTTAGATCATAAATTTGCTGCATGAGGAAATTTACAGAAGAACATGTCACTTCTTGTTTGCTTCAAACAATGCATGCACAATGTCAACACGGTGAATGTGTTTTGTGGGTGGGAGTGGTAGATGCAGCGCTTTTAAGCATTGCGTGTATGTTTTATTGTATGTCTCTGATATGCATTTTATATTTTATAGATCGTTTAATATTGCGTGCACCTGCCTAAGGGCAGCAACTGGGAAGCTAGCAGCAAAATCTAGTAAAAGGCATCTTTTTCTCACATGGAATCAGTGTTGTTATACAAGATCCTTGACAATTAAAAAAATAAAGTTGTCTAAAAGGTGTCATACAGGTCAACATTTTTTAGCTGTTGAAACAGTTTTAACTTATTTTAGCTGCAGTTCTGTCTGGCTGGTTTCACTTGGGCTGCATCTGCATATCAGCATGTTTTTAACCACAGCGTTCTTGTGAAGATCACATGGACCGTGTCACTTATCCCACAAAACTTTAAAGTCAAAATTTACAAAAAAACAAAACAAACAAAAAAACAGAAACTGAGAATAGCTTTCCATTGGCTTCACTCAGCAGAGTTAGTCATTTTGGTTTTCATTGGTTCGTTTCCTTTAGCATGTGCTAGTTTCCATCATATTCCACAGACAACGGCAAAATGTTCTGTCTTTATGGTGACAGATTTTCCTTACTGAGGATAATATAAGCAGGAAAATACAGTGATATGTTAACTGCACTTCACCCATGGTAGTAGGCTTTGATAAAACCCAGACTGTCCTGGAGTGCTGGCTTCTGTAAACCACCATGAATCAAGCAGTGCCATCTACTTCTGCTCAGCTCCTTGTGAAATTCCTTTGTCTTATGCAGTGTTCACTAATATATTTGGCAATGATGACTACCTCTCGGGTGTCCAGTCATGACTTCGCTCTCGGATGTCTCACCATAGCGGGATCTGTGATTAATGTGATTAACAATCGTGTGACTCTGAACTTCAGCGCTTAAGTTGTAATCACCTCTATAAATGATGAATTCAGCCACCAAAAACAACAGATTAGGTGCTTTTAAGAGCTGCAGGTTAAAGTTAAATGTCATGCTGCAATGTACGTCACTCCCTTCCCTTATCCTTTCATGTTGAACATCTCTTCCTCTTTTTTGTTCTGGTCACATGACAATTTGTTGCTTCACCTTTTTCATACATAACTCAGACTTTAACATAAATGAATGATTTTCATTCTAAAGTTATTGTATTGTTATTCTAATTAAAAATAGCAATTTGCTACCATCTAGTAATAATAACAAGGTTGTTGTGTTTAAGTGAGTCTGTCCTTTTGTAAAATCCTTACGCAGCCTTTGTGACTAATGTTCGCCCTGTTTCCTGGACCGAGGCTCTCCTTTTGTTTAACGTGTCGCAGTTCTTTGTCTTTTCTGTTTTCAACAAATGCGAGTCCCCAAAATCTATTCAGTCATCAATCTCAGCCTCTCCACCGAATATTTGAGAAAAGAATCAGTCTCGGTCTGACCAACATTTCAGTGTGGACATGAAAAGCAGGGTCAGGATGTTTATAAGGAGTAATACAAACCACACTGCACATCATTCATTTCTAACCTTGTGCTGTGGACGGATCCTCTCACACACTCTCTTGGCTGAAGTTTGGTGAGTTTGGGTCTATTTTGCTTGATCCGGCCCAGCAGCCAGACCCTGAACTTAAACGGGTAACAAACAGATGAGCAGCCTCCGTTTCACCTGTTCATGTTTCTCTGTGATGATTGCTTTGAAAAGTGTCTTTGTGCTGGTTTTCATATTTGTTTTCCATTCATACCTATATGCTAAGAGTAAGATTATATGAGAAGAATAGGGGTTTGTGTTGTTGTGTGGTGCTGTAGCCTATAGATTTATGTCATTAACTGGTAAACATGAGGAATCACAATCACTAAATTTTTATCAGTTACTATCCTTACCTGTGTCGTTATCGACCTGTCGGTCAAAGAGGCACGCCTCTAACATTAAACACTAATAATGTTTAAAAGAAGGTTTGTTTGTTTTTAAATTAACTCTATACAGTTGCTATGGAGTCTATGGGCCCTGATTCACCGCTGAAGCCTCCAGTGGCCATCAGAGGAACTGCAGCTTTTTAACTTCCTCATTAGCTTCATGTTGGACCCCTGCAGAGGCGGATCTAGAGAAATGTTCTTAGAGTGGCATGAGGGTGGCATGGAAATCAAATAGGGTGGCAAAATCAAAGCCTTTTTGTTTGTTTTCCACCTGGAGACGTTTGCCTACATTGCACTCTGCCTTTGTGAAATTCATTAGTACCCTCGCTTACACACAAAAAACAACAACGACACAAAACACTAACTATACAAGATAACACAACACGCTAAACGTCGCAAATCTCTCCCATCTCAAAACTCTCTCTCTCACTCGCTTACTCTGTCTTGCTGCCATCACTCCCATAACTTCCCCCTCTTATATTCAGTGTTAACTGTAGCTAGGCTCAAGTTGTTAATGCTAGCTTATTTTAATAGACAACACTGTCATATGCAAAACCAGGGTGGCAAGATATCATTGTAGCGTGGCACATGCCACCCGACGCCACCCTTCTAGATCCGACCCTGGAGGTTTCCTGACACTACAGGTCATATTTTTCTTCCCGTCTTTTTCTCCCCCACCCCAGAGTCAGGTTGATGCTTGTCATGACCGCAACGTAGACTGACTGAAAGTCGCGTTCTCCGTGTGCTGATTAGCCTTCCTACCTCTAACTGCCGCTCTCTGTTTGGCTGTTTTGCATTGAGCAGGGGCAGGTTGTGATTTGCTACCCTCAGCCCTCCTCTCCGGGGCTGGACTTGTTCACAGTTTGCAGGCGGAGTCACTGGTTTCCCCTCTGAGATAAATAGTGCGCGGTACAAGTGGGAGCAACGCGCAATCGACTGTCCTTTTCTGTTTCCTGCGAGGGACAGTCGACAGTCTCAGCCTGAGAACTGAGACGCAGCAGAGCCGTTAAAGCAGAGAGAAAGCGACACGGGGGGGAGTTACCATGTCTGGAAATAAAGACAGCGACGGAGGATGGAAGAATTTTGTGTGGAATTCGGAAAAGAAGGAGTTTCTAGGGCGCACAGGAGGCAGCTGGTGTGAGTACTCTTTTTGTTCTTTATCTCCGGCAGGCGGGCTGCTGGTTGTTGATGGAGCAGTTGGGCTGGAGCAGAGTGGAAACCGACCGTGCTCACAGCGGATTATTTGTATTTTGACTCAATGTTTTGCCGGTGCAGACGTTCGCACCTGTTAGAGCTCCCAGCCGGAGGCGCGCCGAGTCGTGACTTTGCCTTTTTAACGGAGGCTGCGTGCGCAAGTTGGTGTTTAAAACGAGAATGAAGTGAAAAAAGGTAATACACGAAGAAGGAGTGCTCGGTACGGATCGATTGGAGTCCAAAACAAGGACAGTAAATGAGGACAATAAGCCAATTTGGTCTCCGTGGACGTAAATGATTTCCTCCTTTTGGGGTGTTTCTGTGCATTTTTCAGGGCTCCCGCGGTCATAGGTTTTCATTACGAAGGCGTAGCCCTGATCAGCTCATTGATTAGCGGCAGTCTTTTCTGAAAAGGTCATCTTGAAGGACAGCCGAGACTTTTACCTGAACCAACAAGTTGGTAGCTGCCGCCGTTTATTTTGTTGTTCTGAGTGTCAGCCCTCCGCGGGGAGCAGGAGAAGGGCTGAGGACATTTTATTCCTGCCTTTAATAAACCCGAGCAGCTGATCCCTGGACCCGACACCCGGGCCCAGCTCTGCCTTCCCCACGTTTTAACTCGAACCCGGGATTATTGGATCCGGCTCTAATCGTTTCAGCGCCGTTTTCAATACTTTAAGACGCCTAACGCGGTCCGCAGCGGTTGATGGTTTGATGGGATCACTGCCCTGCATTACATAGCGCCAATTAGGCTCGTTAAACCGTTTTGCACGTCAGATATGGCGCGTATGTGCGCGTCTCCCCCTCCTCTCCGGACGCCGCACGGTAACACTGTGATCACGACTCACATGTCTCCCGGGCCGCCCCTCTCTGTATTTTTATCCTGGAAGAAATGAGGCGTCGCTGTGTGCGCGCGTTAAAGCGCATTCTTCGGGGCTTAATGAAAGCTTCAAACTAACACGTTTATTTCTGAGAAACGGTAATTCTCTGTGGCTCAAAGCACGACTGTGTGTGGCGATTAAAATCAGGAGCTGCTCTCGGGTGGAACATTTCACCCACTCCATGTTCTAGGTGGTGGTGTGGGGTTACCAGGCTGGTAGTTCAGTGTCCCGTGGAGCACACACAGTGAGCCATGTTGCTTTAGCAGCAACAGGTATGTCTGCTCAAAGCATCTCTGGCCACAGCGCTGATCACAGACTTGTTTGAGGCTCAGAAAAAGCCTCTGAGTGTGACCCAGTCTGTATCCTCCAACTTGACACAAGCCTCTGTGGTTGTCTTATTTTTGGTCATTTCATAACCACTGATTTATTTTAGTTTGGGTTAATTAAATGGCACATAAATATTCTTACGCTTCAAAGTCCTCTTTCATTTCAAGACTGTAAAGAAAAAAGCCCTGATTTTATTTTTGAGGTGACTACAAACATATCCGGATCATGAACACAGCACCGTCATCTGTTCAGTGTTTTCATGGTGGATGACGGTCAGGTTTTTCCATAAAGGACTTTTTTTTTTTTTCTGGTTTGAAATGGGCCTTTTGGGGTGGAGGGGTGTCAATTAATGTCACTTAACAGAAGTCTGTGCTTTTTCCTGTTACTTTTTCTGCCCTTTTCCCCCTTTTAATAAACAAGTATCTGAGCTTGACTAAATAAAATGACAGATGATAAATTTTAAGCCTTTTTGTTTTGTTCCCCCCCCCCCCAAATCATCCTCGTAGCTTCAGTGAAAGCCCAAAAACATGTTGGACTGGACCAGGGACTTTTGTTTTTTTTTTTTAAACAATCAACTGGCACAAAAGCAGTCAGTCAAATACAGATAACAGATTGGTACCTTTGGGTGCCTTTACCTGCAGCATCATGTGCTGGTAGATTTATAATTTAAAATCTGCAAAACTTTAAAACTTACAATGTGCAGTACAGAGTAAATCATTAGCACATTAAACTGTGTTTCAGTAAAACACTCGTGCTAATTGTGTGCCATGTGAGTCGCTTGCACTTTTCAGAAAGACAGACAGGAAGTGGCGCGGTGACAGCGTCAGTCTTGGCGCTCGTTACGTCTCCTCCACGTGTTTGTCTCAACATGCCAGACGGAAAGTAGGCTGCGGGGCTGGTGAAGGCCTCTGCGAGCGTGGAGACACATGTGGTATGAATGCGGGGACAGTCCCTTCGCGGCGTGCTGCAGCAGCCTGCTGGGGGAGGTGCTCTCACTTCAGAAGCTTCCTTTCACCACCCCCTACGTCTCCCTCCATGCTGTTTACTCTGAGCCCTGCAGCGTTTCAGGCCGCTCCGATCGCTCAGGTGAAATCACACAAACTGACAGCCAGACAACAGGCTGTACACATACTCAGCCACAACATTAAAACCACTAACGGCGCGAACAGCCGCCCTCACGACGGAAGCTTCTGAGGAATCTCCTGGCAATCCAATGGGTCTTTACTCTGACACAGACCATCAAAGCCCTCCTAGTGTTGCCACTTGGCAGCCATTTTGAAGCATGATCTAAAATGAGCTGAGTTTCAGAGGCGTAGAATCTCCAGTCAGCTCTGAAAACTGCCCCAAAAGATTGTTGAATTTGCCCCAGAGAGAGGTTTTAAAAGCTCTTTTCTCCTAATGAAGTTTTACTTCCACCACTATTTCTGAGTGCCATGTCTTTCTTTTAACATCTGTGGTGCCTTCAAACATCTCCCTCCCCCATGATAAGGTGACTGGTGCTTACACCGTGAAATTGGCCTGACCTCAAGACCCCCCCTCCCAATGTTGGTCTGATAAAGCCAAAAAAGTCTGCTGCCAGTTACCATTGCAGCGCACACAGAGGGTACAAAGTTTCAGGCAGGTGGTTCTAATGTTGTGGCTGATCCTGTTCTGATTTCAACAGGCCAAGACGGGTAAAGAACACCCGATTGGATGGTCCTTCCTGCCGCGTGCCACACCTGTTTGACGTCTTTTCATTTGCGTGCACACGAGGAATAAGCCGTTATTTGTTTTGCAAATTCACCTCCCCTGCACAGCAGGCGGTTATTGCAGCATATTTTTCCGAGATGGCGCACTCCTAGGAGTTGACAGAACTGTCAGAGACCCGCGCCTATTGTCAGGCACTGCTTCATAGGACACTAGCAGCCACCACTTGGGGCCCGACTAGACTCATCCCAGAGTCTAATCATGCTCTGTATTGAGGGGGGGATTTGAGGGGGAAAAAAACCAAACAAATTCTGCTTGCGTCTTTGCTATCACAGGCAGCTAGCCAAGTGGCCTTTAAAGGCCTTAAAGCGAACCTCCTTTCAGGTTCGCTGAGCTCTTTTCTACTTGATAGAAAATCAGAATCAGCATTTTTAACCTGCCACAGATCATAACTGGGTGTCCGGGGGCTTTTCGGAGGTGACTACGCCCTTAAGCACAATTGAGCATAGAGTTACAAAGAGTCTTTGTTACCTTAGTTAACAGAGGTTCGAGCATCCCCCACCCCCACTGTTTTGGCCATCTGAACAACAACAACCTTTTAAAGCTTGCTGAAATTAAACCACACTTACAATTTACAAATTTGTTTGATCTCAAAACTTATTTTCCTCTGGAACGTCAAAAATCTGATGGGGAAAATCAGGAAATATGATGCTGATGGTTTGATTGCATCATACAGGGAAGCATGTGCCGTTACAGTTTTGTTCACTCGTGTAATGAAGCGTTTGCCTTAATTCATCACGTTTCTATGCACAGGAGCATGAACAAGGGCTTTTTCTTTTCTTTTAATCCTAATTGTTGAAGGTGACACAGCCGGGGAGGGGGGGGGGGGTCTGCAGGACTGAACAGTGACTCATCCTGTTGCTCTGGAAGCACAGCCATCCCACCTTCTGCGTGATCTGTTTAAACTTTAAATTAGGTGAAAAGAACCTGGGAAAGGGGTTTATGAAGGATATGTTGCTGTTAAGAAATGTGGTACATTTTCCTGGGTTTTGGGTAGCTGATGCTAGACATGCTCTAATAAAGCAGTCCGTCTTATCACCTTCAGGTGCTTGTGACTTCTGAAATCTGAGGCGATGTTATATTTCACATTTGAAGCAGTTTCTTTCTTGCTTCTTTCATCTCAGTAATTTGATTTCTCTTCCTTCCTCTACAGTTAAAATCCTCTTGTTTTATCTGATTTTCTACGGATGCTTGGCTGGAATTTTTGTTGGGACCATTCAGGCATTGCTGCTAACGTTAAGCAAAGACAAACCCACCTATCAGGACAGAGTTGCTCCCCCAGGTAAGCACATCCTCTTCCTCCTCACCTTTCTGACTTTGCTGCTGCATCAGCTCAGTGATCAGACAAAAAGCCTGTTGGTGTTTCGTGGGCGTTACAGACGACTGTTTGGGAGGGGTGTGCCTCTGAGCAGCTCCTCTATCGGCAGTCTTTCTGACCTTAAATAGGTTCGGCCATTTTGTCCTTCACTCCCCTCAGCCGGTTGATGTTCCCCCCGCGGGCAACAGGGGAACTAAAACGTGTGCTATGATTATGCATCACAGCTGACACGACTGCATGTACTTGCGTGACTACAGTTTGTGGCTTGTTTCTTCAAAGGAAGAAAAAGTTTTGTTTTTCACCACAGCTTTTAAAGGCTTGAAGGGGGGGGAACCTAATGTGTAATCTCGTGAGAGTGCCATCAGACAACGCTGCAGCAGTTTAAAAAATTTCCTGTGCGCTCTGAGACTGATTTGAGTGCCAAGCCTCATCTCGCGGTTTGCACAGCACATGCTCTGCCCCTTAGCAGTATTTTTAGCAGCCATTCTAGATGACGGGCTGCATGTGGCTGCCGTTTTGTTCATGACTGTTGACAATCGGAGATTAGAGCGAGCAGAACAACAGCGTGAGCGTGGAGAGCTCTAAGCTGAAGCAAGTTTCCAGAAGTGGCATGATCAAGGAAGCGGCGAGAAAGGTTCTCTTTTTTTTTTTTTTTTTTTTCTCTCCCCCTTCGGAGCGTGATCCCGCCTCCCACTCAGAGGCTAAAAGTTTCCATTGTGAGAGAAACACACGTGAGAGTGGATGGGTGGGGGTTGGTGAACTTTCACAAGCCTCCTCTGACACTCAAACTGCTGCTTCTCCTCTCGCCGTCTCAACCGGCAGCTCGAGTCCCGCTCATATCTGCGGCAGCAAATAAAACAGGTCCTGCGGCGAGGCCGAGAAGGGTTTCGCGGCTGTCATGCTGCCTCTAGCTACTCTCACTGTCACACTCTCCCCTCGCCACGCCTCGCGCACCAACTCTGTGGAAAATTACTGCTGTGAGGAGCTCTCAGAGGAAATCCCCAAGACCCTCACATTGTCCTTAGATAATGGAGAATGCTCACAATTGCTCACGTGCCATGTCATGTTGCTTCTCTAAGATATTTACACTTTTTTTTTTTTTCACACAAATTGAGTTGTTTTCATTTTTTTGTCCCATGACTTTTGTTTTCCTACCAAACCAGTGTGGTGTTTTTGCAGGTCTGTCACACACCCCACGCTCAGACAAATCTGAAATTTCTTTTAAGAAGAGTGATCCGAGTTCATACAGCAAGTATGTCCAAAGCATGAACGAATTCCTTGAGCTGTACAATGAGACAAAGCAGACTGGGGACCCCTACGAGGAATGTGGAAGCAAGTATCATACAATGCAATCAGCTTTCACCATTTGTCACTCATGAGTGGATGTTTGAAGATCTAAACTTAAATTTTGTTTTCTTACTTGTGGCATTTTCAGTGCTTCCTCTCACGTACAAAGATCGAAGTATGGAAGAAAAGAAGAAAGTCTGCAAGTTTTCTAGGTCTTTGCTGAAAGACTGCTCAGGCACAGACCCTGATTATGGCTTCATGGAGGGGAACCCATGTGTTATCATAAAGCTCAACAGAATTGTCAACTTCCGACCAAAGGTATAGTTACCGCTTAAATTCAAAGGCTAATATTAAGTAGCGCAAAATGGCACCAGTCCCTTTTTTTTTTTTTTTTTTTTTTTTTTTTTTTTTTTTTAATTCTTTTAATGAGCTTAGGCTCACCTCAGACATTAATTTAACCTGCAGGCATGAAGTAAACTGTAGTCCTGGACTGTGCTGCTCTGTATTTATATACCTGAATATCAGTATAATAACAGCACAGGTGGCGGTGATATGCTGTGTAGCTAAGTTAGAGCTAGCTGGCTAACATCCCCCATTTTGGCTGTAAACTTGTGAAGCTTTGCTTTGTGGCCTTAAGATGTAAAGTAATCTGTACTCAGTCATTTGGCTACCTTAGTGGACCGTTTCTGAGTGAACAATTGTAGCACTATAGCGCTAGTAGAATTGCCTTTTCAAGGAAAAAAGATGTTGTAAATTACAATGGAGAAACTTCTCATTCCCATCTATTCGTAGTCTCACTGCCTCTCAAATGACTAAAACAAGTGAGATGTGCTTGCAGTGAGTTCTTGCTCACAGAGTAGAGTTGGCGATCATTTGTCTCAAAGGTCAGATGTGTGGTGTCAGGGGAGCTAAGGGGTCAGAGCAAACAGAAAACCCAAATCCACAAACAGAAAAGCAAATACCCCCAAAAATTACAGGGAGTGCATTTCTGTAAAGGGAAAACCAACTTAGGAAACCTTACAGACATGTGAACCATCCATGAAGCTTTTTCCATTATGTTTGAAAATGGAAAAAAACTTTTGAGAAGCTGGAGCTTGAAGTTGCATTGTGGTTAATGTAGGCACCAATAAGTGAAAGTTTAATTTAAACCAGTTATTGCTTGTTTGTTCTTTCTTTAGGCTCCTTCAAACAACTCATTACTAGAAGAACTGCCGGTGAAAGTTAGCCCTAACGAGATCCCCATTTACTGCAAGCCTAAGGTACGTTTGCAAGAGCGTGTGGCTGTGGCCTTCCAGTTCACAGATACAGGGAGAATGAATATTTGTCTTCAAAAGGACCGGCTGTAAGTCTCACTCAAGTATTGTGTTTGCAGAGAGCTGAGGATGAAGGCCAGATCGGAGAGATAAAGTACTATGGGATAGGCCAAGGCTTTCCTCTGCAGTACTACCCATATTACGGCAAACAGCTGCACCCCGACTACCTGCAGCCCTTGGTGGCCGTTCAGTTCGTCAATGTGACGGAGGGAAAGGAGATCCGCATCGAGTGCAAAGCATTCGGAGACAACATAGATTACAGCGAGAAGGACCGCTACCAGGGACGCTTTGACATAAAGCTCACCGTGTCGTGACCTGAGCTACTGCGAGCACTCAATTTGAAAACGAATACAACTTAGAGAAACCCGTTCAGATAAAAACCACCACTAGTCTTTGAACATTCATAATATACAGGACCTACACTTAATCCGTGTGCTTTACACTAGCTTTTCTGTGTGTTCGTCGAGGGTTAGAATGTAAAATACAAAAGTAGCAATAGCAAATATTTATTCTACTGTACATGAAAAGATTCCTTGAGCCATGGGAAACGTTCATCCATTTACTGTAAAACGGCAATTCCACTACTGACGTGTAGCGAGTTGTTTTCTGTCCCGAAATACTTCACCCTTACGTGGTTTCTATATATTTTTGGAGTGTCCAGTGCTGTAGTCTAGTCCCAGCTGTAACCTCTTTGTCTTATGTCCGCTTTAGTGGTCCAAGGTGTGTGCGCGCGTGTGTGCTCGTGTCTATGTGCAGGCGTTTACAGGAGTGTGTGTTCATGTGCTCTGACTAACTGAATTACTGGCATGGTACTCTGAATGTTTAAGGCCCACGTCTGAGTAAATAACTGCTCTGTGTTTGCGCTTTTTCGTCCCGGTTATTGGAGGAGGGGCACATTTGTTTTGTTCACCTTAGCTGTTAGATATGGTTTGATTACATTTATGTTTGATACTTTAATGCAATTTTTTTTTTTTTTTTTTTTTTTAAATTTTATTTTTTTCTGATTCTTAGTGTAGCGCTTTGTGGGTCCAGCCTAGAAGACAGTCACCTCCACAGAAACAGTGGCGACTCAGTTCTCTAAAATTGGTTTGCTGGAGACATCACGTGACGTGATGCTACTTGGTATTGAATGTTTTAGCCATTTCATGGTGGACGAATTTTATATTTATGCAGTTGTACAATTTTTTTTTTTTTTTTTTTTTTTTTTTTCCAAAAGTGTAACGTATGAATCTAATACCAAAGTCGCTGGTCAAAAAGTTCAAGAACATCAGAGGCAATGCAGTATCCCGTGTAATACGTTTTAGTTGGTGTTAAAAAAATACTTTATTCAGTGTTGAAGATCAAAACACTTGTCAGGAGTCTGCTCTTGTTACTTTATTTAATCTGCATAAGGCTGGAACAATAAACAGAAAAATGAGAAAACTGGAAGTGTTTGACTGTGTAGCTCAACGTGGTTTTCATCCATCCAAAATCTTGAAGAAATACTGCACCTGGAAAAGGAATTTAAGGGACATTTATAGTAACAGCTGATGAATTAACACTGTCTGACACCTCAAATGTCTCTGCACAAGCCCTTTCTTTGCTACTGTTCCAGTCAGGGGAAAATGGCAGCTCAGTCAGTCATAGGCTAATGTTCAACAAGGAGGCGTTTGTCCAGACTACAGATCAGGAGTTTTCCTGAACAATGACGCACGATGGGTCAGGCCCACTCCCTGCAAAACAATGGTTTTGTTTCAAATTCCTCTGCCATTCTTGCTTTTCTAAAACCAGTGTGATCTGAGGCTGCCCCGGCCCACAGGGCGCAATCATGAGACTGGACATGGCCTTAGAGTCCAGGAAGGTTTTGTTCTCGCTAAATGTGAGGTACTTATTTATGCAGGGGCTCAGGGTTTCTTCATCGTGTCTATCTGAAAAGAATGAGAGGAGCTGTACAGCTAACACATTATGGGTGTCGTTTCAGTGTATGGAGTGCACAACATGCGCATGCGCCACCCACCTCCAAAACACTGTCTTCGGGGAGGTCTGTGCAGTGGACGGCGTTTTTCACTTTGTCTTTGCCGTACAGGGCGCGCAGCGTGGTTGGACGAAGGTGCCGTGCAATTTCCTGTCGGATGGAAACATCTGGATTATCACGTGTTCATTAGCGTTGCACTTCAACATTAAATTAAGTGAATTCGGCGCTGTGACGCCATCTCTATCCTGGTGTCAAAGTCTGTGGACAGTTGTGAAAGTCAACATCCTGTACCGGCAGAGTGATTACTCAGCGGCTGAACATGTGATCCTGTGGAGGAAGTGACAAAACAGACACTCAGCAAACTTTCCACTGACTTAGGGGTGGGGGCCTCGGTTCTCAAGCACATTTTCACCACAGCTTTTCAAAAATGACTTCACTCTTTGCTCATCTTTTGCAGAGACCAACTGGCAACGCAAACTAACCTTCATTAAATAAATAAATAAACCCTCCCTGAATATGTAACACACTAAATCCTGAGTACTGTACAACGAATGGCTGTTTAAACCTTTTCCAATTATTATTATTATTTTTTTTTTTTAAATTTATTTTTTCCTAAATTTCATTTCCATGATGGATAACTTGTTGACTTGTAGTTTTACAATCACATTTGGAGCCTTAACCTCCCTGTCTGCTCAGTTAAGACTTGACTTTCTAGCTGTGGGCAACTGTTTAAGAAATGGTTTAGATTTTCAATAATATACTAAAAGGGCAAAAAAAAGTAAACCAGACACTCGATTAGTAGAAAGTCCAGACAGCAGACAGCTAGCAGTGCTTTAACTGTGACCGAGCGTTTGCTGTTACGAACTGGCTTGATTATATGAAGACTAAATATTCTTATACCTCATATCTATTACATTTTTAACTTACCATCTACATTTTAAAAATTGATATGAAACCATCCTTGAAGTTTAAATTTTGAGTTTTTAATCTTTAATTTGAAGCTTTTTGTTTGCATTGGGGTTTTTTGTATTTATATAGAAAGCATTTTGTGACAGTGTTTTACAAATTTGACTTTCAGACTAAAACCACTCCCCTTTCCTTTATTTATAGTTAAGTATAACAAATTTTTTTCATTTTAATTTCTTACAGGCTACAAATAAAGTCTTTTTATTCAACACTTTTGTCTGACCGCTATAGAACAGTAGCCACCTTCTTCCATGCAGCACATTTATCTTCAGTCTATTTCTGACACTCCTAAGGTCAGAGCTGGCCTGTCTCATCCTCTTGAGTTTCCAGGAAATGAAACCCTCCCAACAATGTCTGCCATCAGGAGAGGGGTGTCTGATGAATAGTTCATTTACCAAAATGCCTGTTTAATCTAAAGCAAATCTTACGCAACGTGAAGTAATATTTGATATGCTGGGAAAAGCAAAAAATATGATGGTGTTAACACAGCAAGGGTTGTGTGGTCTTTGTGTTCGGCAGCAGGGAAACATTTCTGACTTGTTTATCCTTCGGTGGATTATGAGCCTGCAGACAAAAGACAGGAACCAGTTTGAAGGTCACAAATCACCCAAGGCTTCCTCTCAAAGAGATGCATTGTCTTTCGAAAAAACCAGTTGGAAACCTATCTGCTGTTCGAACAATCGCACTACACAACACGTGAAAGACTACAAAGGAAAATAAAGACTACAGGCTCAAGGACTCATAGCTAAAGATCAGCTGGGAACTTTGTGTCAACTGAGTTTTTTTTTTTTTAAAGCTCCCTTTTAAGGTTAGACATTTGATTAGGACGTCAGTAATGGCGGCTTTCCACCAGGCTGCCATAACAATTACACTTACAGCTTAAAAACTAACCACCAACTAACACCCATTGCATCAAAAATGGAACTGTTGCTAACAAAAAGTTGTTTTATAAGTATTTTTAGGCTTGGCCAGCAAAAGACTACCAGAAGCATGATGAATTTCTTTCACCTCGGCCTTCTTGAAACAAAGTCAATTGATTAAGAATTGATAAAGCTCAGAAAACACCCATGGATGTCCAGCATTCAACTCCAATTTTACAATCTACCAGTTTCTGATCAAGCACATGTTAGCATGCTAACAAGTAAGCAGACTTCCCTCATCCTGGAGTGAGGGTTGTGGATCCCTGGAATAAGGCCTGTGGTTATGGTGAATCATAAAATACAACAGTAAAAACACCTTCAACATTCAGCATCATCATGCTAAATACAAGCGGTTAACGGTGCATTAAAGTCGCGCACTTGCGGTACAGCTTATTTACAGCCTAACATTAACTTCTTAAGTTCTTGCAACTGCGTTTATGGTTCAAATGAATTATACAACTGGAAATTTTTGTGGAGATTCTCCTCATCTCTGGAAGACAGCAGGAACATCAACAGGTCTCCTAATATGGCTGTTTGCTGAGTGTGCGTGCTGCTGGTGGGAAACACAGTATAACATCCTGTGCAGATCTGCAGTTTGTGTCCCGTGCCACATGAGACTAAAGCCAGCGATGGCAAAGGGGAAGTCAGGGGAAGATTTACTTAGCAATAAAAGAATTCTTTGCAAAACACTGCTCTCTGTAATTGCATTATCTACCCATGAGTGGCCTGCTGTCAGCGTTTAATTTGATTTTAATGAGTCCCATAGTGTACCAGACTGATGCTCACATAACAACTGCTAACTCTGGTGGCCAGCAAAGACTGGGGCAGAGGGACCTAGTGGTCACATGAACACCCAGATATGCCTGATCCTTAACGCCCTGCTGACTGTCCCACCCTGCTGAGAAGAGCAAGACATTGAACTGATACTTGAGTACACCCACTGTACTGCACTCTTTGAGCCTAAAGTCACGAATACTACAAAAAGTGAAGTGCTTAGATTGAGAGTTTTCTATCACCATTATTGAAGTTTTAGAAAATATATATTTTTTAATTAGACAAAACATTAAACACAGCCTCTAAAAAATGTAAGAAAAAATAAATTTCAATAAGGCAGAAATTACACAGACAGAAAAAAAATAAAAGGGAAATAAAACAGTTCAGTGAGAGAATGTACAAACGAAAACACTGTAAAAATCTGAAGTTACAATAAAAAGGCTCTACAAAAAAAAATGAAACTGAATAAAACATTGCAGGTTTGAAATTAAACCACAGAGATGAGGGAACAGATGATTGGCTGCTGTGTTATTTCTTTAAAAAAGGAAAAACTAAGCAGTGTATCCTGTCTTCGACCTCTATCCTTGCAGCTCTTTAGCTGGAAACGATTTCTTGTTTATCTTTTTCCTCTTTTATTTTCATTCCATGGAACAGATAAAAGAGAAGCAGATCCTGAAGCTGCTGCCAAAATGAAATATGGGCACGGACGTCTCAGTAGGCCAACTTTAAAAGGAACAACGAACGTGTCTGGTTACAGTTTCCATCGTTAGGGTTTTGGGTGCTCTAAACTGGACTAAATTTAGCACGGAGACCTCTACAGAGAAGCCGATACTTTTTTCCACTAAACCATTACGCCTCAAAAATCAATAGGAAAAGCATATTTTTCACCATTACAATGCAGGGCTGGTTTGATAGCCTTGTATAACGGGAAGTTTGGGCCTGTCGGAGCATCTCTTACAGTAATATCTTTAGTTGGAACACAGTGGCCATCCATGCTGCTTGTTGAAGGGCGAGGAGCGTATAATCTAAGAAAGTAAAGCTGTATAGACGACCGTTGTGTCTGTCCACTCTGATAAGAGGACACATCACAAGACACGGTGCAATCTTATGACTGAGTGAGTGCAGCGCAGGGAAGCTGAAGGGTGGAGGTGTGAATATACCAGCGCTCTTTATGCCTAGTTAATGCACTTGGCTGTATATTCGAATCGTTTCTGCTCCCTCCTGTATGGAAACACTGGGATTAAATTGATCTAGCATCCACTCTGGCATGATGAAGTGGGTTCGAGGTCATTGAATCTGTGCTGTGTATAGATTAGTCAAACAGAATTAAATCAATAGTCTATTCTTACCACAAACAACTGACCCTTAACTATGAATAGACTTGTGGGGGTGACAGTGTTTGTGCAGTCTAATCTGTCAGCCTGATGGTGACGTCGGGAGTGTCTTTACGCACACATGCACGCACACGTACGCACACACTACGTTTGATAAGAAAACATTCCCTACTGTGCCCGCTGTTTGAAGAATAACGACGTCTACGGGGGTAAAAACCATGATTTTTGTCAATATTTAATCTTCATTATTTAACTAAACCGAACTGTAAATATTTGCCAGAAAATTCAATTTTTTTAAAAAACTGGAGTGTTGAAACTTTGGACAGATTCAAGAAAAAAGAAATCAAGCATCAATAAATTTTTGAGTTTTAATTTGTATGAGGTGACATAAAGGTCTTAGAAACTACAACATGGTTATTAAAACGTAAAAAAACTGACTTTCTGCTTCCAACATTATGAGTGAAATGCAAACCATTTCCAATCTACTGTTGTACTTTTGACTGAGCTGCTCATATATTTTTGTGCGCATTGATGATGTGGTCAAACTCTGTACCGACTGGACTGGCTGGATTTAGCTACATGTGCCTGTCCACAGAAAACGAGCAGAGCGGGCAGCGGTTCCTGGGATAGATTGTGGGGTTGTGCTTGCGGAGCTGGTTCTAATGTTAGCCTGTAATGTTGGGCACTCAACCATTTATCCAGTTTTAAACTATAAGGAGGCATGGACAGTGTTTTTGTATAATTAAGGAAGTAATAAAGTACTTGGTAATCAGATTAAGCATGACCTATGCACGTGAGCATCAGTTGCATAACAGAATGAGAGCACGTCCCATATCTGATGATGGTTGTGTGTAAAGTGTAATAAGAGTTTCGGGTTATTGTCCTCATAAAGTACCCCACCCAGTGCTACTGAAATCATCTGCACGTGAAACTTAAATCTCACATCTCTAATATTATCCAGCCTTTTCCCGTTTCTGTCAGCCAGTAATTTGTAACCGTTAATACACGCTTTCATTTTCATCCCGTCTAGATCACTTTAACTCACTTGTCAGTGCATGTTTCAGTTCTTTGTTCAGTTGATGCATAACAAAAGTCAGTGGGTGATCAGCCCCGTTCCTGCTTTCTTTCACTGTCTTCCAGTGAAATTTGAAATTTATTTTAAAATTGAATTAAATCCATTCAAGGCCATCCGCTCATACAGCAGACCTGCTGACGCCTTAAACCTGTGCTCAAACCTACAGTAGAAAATTTTACATCTTTTAGATGGGTCTTCTTGACCAGAAGGCCATCTTGGCTTAAGCTGATCTGGAAACAAAAAGGGTGCACTTGATTTATATCACAACACAAAAATGGCAAAAGTCAAATCCTTTGATGTGTTTTCTTGTTCTTCTGAAGCTGCAGAAGCCAAAATTGTAACTGAAATTAAAATCCAGCTAATCATCCAGCCCTGACTTTCTTCTCAGAGACCTCTGCCCTTATGTGACTAATCTGATGGAACACAGAGGTGAACTCTTCTGAAGAGCAGGAGTGCTGATGTTTAGGTGATTTGTCAGATTATAACGAGGTGAGAGTGAGGCCATGTGGTGATTAAACTGTTTGACCTCCCAGTTAGTCAGAAAACTCTGAAGCAATCAAAGCGGTTAGAGTCCTGTATGGGGCAAGAGGGCTAAAAAGAAATGACAGCAGCTCAGTGAACAGTCTCCTCAGACTAATCGGAACCACAGCTGCAAAAGTTATGCATTATATTTATTAGCTTTATAGTTACTTTTCAACTAAGTTAGATCTTAGATTGCATTTACTCATTTCAGTTTGGAAATGTTTCGTTTTTAATGTGGATTTTTATTGTATTTTCGTTAGTTTGTACATTTTGTGTTTGTTTTGTTTTCATTCTTGCTTTTAGTTTTTTGTTAACTACAATAACTATTAATCTTTGTTAGGGTCAATGAAATAATTTCCCCATTAATCTAAACACATTTCTTCTTCTGTTGGGTTATTCCATATAAATCAGACAAATCTGAAAAGGTTTGTAGTAGCCAACTGATTCTTCAATAAGTTGAATATTTTAACCGGATCAATGGAAAGTTTTCTTTCACCCTATGAACATTTTAATGAGTAATGGGCTGAAAATGTAGAATCCTCATCATTTCATAAATACACCTGGTGACAGACTGAATTTTGGTAACAGAACTTAAACGTGTTTTTTCAGCCTGAAAATTTCATGTGGTCATCCTCCTGTGCTTTTCAAGTTATGAGGGTTCAAAAATGCTGGGGGAAAAAAATCAAAAAGTACCAAATCTGGACAGACACCTGTACGCTAGACCTGTATTCTATTTAGAATAATGTGTTATAAACTGAGCAGTGGAAAACACATCTTTATTTCGACATCAACGAGCAGCGGCGTAGAGTCATGTGCCCTGGAACGCATTAGCTAATTAACTTTAGCCTTAAATCTTCAGCAGAGCTGATTACAAGTGAAAAACAAGTTGAGTGTTTGATATTTTAAGAAGAATCACAGCTGAGTTGTCAGCAGCTGCTGCACCTGTAGCGGGTGCAGGTGTGGAGTCTGTCACTGTTATGGCAACCGAGCAGAGCGTCAGATCATCAGATTTCACATCACACACCAGCACAGTCACGCAGCTCGGGCTTCACACACACACACACGCACACGCACACACACACACACACACTCAAATATTTTTTTATCTGTCTAGTCTGACAACAGACAAAAGCTTTAAAAAAACCTGAGCTATGTATTATTTTTCCTGTAAGCAGCATCGAACCAAATAGTGAGCTCAGTCTAAATTAGAAATATCAGGGTTCTCCTTCACTGCTGTCCGTCTGCCAGCTTTAATTACTTCTCAGCAGATGTTTCCCAAAGAAGGTGAATAAGAAGAAGGTGCAGAAGATTTAGCCAAGCAAACGGGTATGTAATGCTCCACAAAGAAGGGGGGAGGAGCGCGAATATAATTGTCTAAACTGGATCTACTCAGGACAATAAAAAGTAAAGCCACAGCAGAGAAATGTTATCTCTTAAGACGAGATACTTACCGTTTAATGCTGAACAACTTAAGACCTTTCATAAAAGGAGGATTTATCGCTGGGCTGCTGGATTACTTAAAGCTAGGTGCATGTGTGTGTTACATGTTGTATAATCACTTCATTTTTTTGTGAAGAGGACATTTGGAAAACTCCCTTTTAAAGACAGGCTGATGGATGGATAATCGTTTGCAGAGAATATTGATGAACATTTTGACATTTCACTTGTTGAACAGGCTGCTCCTGCAGAATTTAAACAGGAAACACTCACCGGATCAGCAGGGCCACAGAACTCCCTGAAGGTCTTTGGTGCGTCTGTGCCATGAATCTCCAGGGCCATGCAGGGTCCAGAGCACAGCTCGGTCACCATGTTCTGCGGGAACCAAGCGGAGTTAAAACCCACCTAGTGCTATTGTTTTGGAGTGACACTGTGTACTTATATTATTATATTATATTTATAAACATAAGACTTCCTGCTAAGTTTAGAAAATATGTTTCTATAATTTGATTCCAGATATTGGTCGCACTCATCCTCCTTGTGCTTGCTGCTGTGGGTGAATATTATCAGGTGTCCAAAAACACTCCCGTGAGTGCACGTTTGATATGGACCATGAGAATCGTTTCATTTTTGCTGCCACACATGCATCACAAGGCTGACACTAAAGACGTATCTCTGACTTAACAGCAGTATCTGACGCTATTGGCGCCATTATTACATAATGTCTCCTATCAGCTCCTATCAGTTCATTTTACACAAACTAATGATGTAAACAACTAAGATTACTAATCATCTGTATGCATTACTAATATACATTCAGTAAAAATAAATATTTACTCAAGTTCAACATTCAGTTTGTTTATTAATGATGATTATCATAAAATGTGTGTTTTTTGGTTTTTTTTGTTAACTTAGATCAGTTTACATACTCATTATAGCAACAATCAAAAACTGAGCTTCAAATATGGGCTGCTGGCTGGGAATCTGACACGCCTTGTTACTCTCTGAGGACCTTATGACTTCCTTATCGCACAGAATTTGTGTTGGTGTCATCAAAAGTAGCAAGGGGCAGGGCAGTGATTCTAGGGCTTCCTGTGAGGGCACAACAAGGCAGTGTTTATACTCACAGGATACTCTGTGACGATGCCGTTGTAGACTTCATAGAACTCTTCGGCGTTCACCCGGTCCATGTTGAACTGCGAGGAAAAATTATTAGACATGAAAAACAAGTAGGAAATTACAAATGGAGATAACACTCCAGGAAATGACAGATGAAAAATAAAAGGATACAGACAAGAAAAATTTAGCTTTAATCAAATGGACAGACTTCACTCAGTTAGGATGCTCTGTGCTTATCTTCTGTTACTTTCTGACTCTGTGTATGATGCCGTACCCAAGTACTCCTGGGAAAACACCTGTATAATTTTGCTCAGTGCAGACGCTTGGTAAGAATGTCTCCTCTCTGCTTGTGTTTAACATCCCATCTATTTGATTGCAAATTCAGATCAAGGATTTTAGCAGAAAATCTTGTTTCCTGGAATTCTTTTTCCACTTATCAGGGACCTGTTATTTTCATTTCCAGGTCCATATTTTTACGACTTACGCTCTTCTAGAATAGCTCTGCATGATTCACAGTTCAGATTGTCTGAAACAAGCAGTTTTAGCTTCCTTTAAGAATGCTTTCTATCCCCATCTTTATTGACAAAGTATGTGTGCACAGGCCTTATTACTTTAAACTCTGGTATATTTCATATGAACATCTACCATTACCACTAATTTGCATGAGGACCAGTGGAAGAAGATTTACCATCTGAAGAGCTGAGATCTCAAATCCACCAGCGGATATGGAGTTCAGGATCTTCCCAGCCAGACCTGTGGATATATCAGAACAGTTCATATCTGCAATCTTCAATAATCTTTCTGTCAAGTTTACCCAGGCTGATAAGTGAAGTCTATAGTGGGGCAATAAAACCTGGAGTGAGATCCAAAACAAACAGCCTCTGCAGCAGCAGTCATGATTACCTGATTAATATTCTGAAGTTAAGAGTTATTATTAGTAAACGAGCAGTGAAGCCATCATAAAGCTTCTGTCCATACACGAGTGTTTATTTTGCAGTGACCTCAGTTTTTCCTTTGCATCGAGATTGTGTTATGAGCATCCCGTTAGTGGAAAAATGATTTTCTTCCTGACAGCCTACTATTTAGAAAAAGGTGCACGTCTCATTGCAGCCATCTATTACTGTAAAATCTGGCAGAGCTGCAGTGACAGTGAAGGTCAGACTGATGCAGACACATAACTGAATGAGGGCGCCAGTCCCATAATCTCAGTCTGACTTCCTGATAAAATGTCGTCTGTGTGCTCGTCAGACCGGACTTTCCATTAACTCTAAACGCCACCGTGTGGATTCATGACTTGCACTTTTGGCATCGATGAGTCTCCTTCAGTCCAGTTGTGAGGGAAGGAAGCAGCTCCCGCGTCCTCTGTGCCCTCCCCAGGCAGCAGCCGGTTCAGGATCGGCACACGCTCTCAGCAGCTGGTGCTGTTGCTAGGAGATCATATTCTGGGTGCCTGGCAACAGTAGCTTCTCTGTTCCAGTCATGTCTGAGTCACCACTTCCTTCATCACTGATGTGATTGGCTGAGTCCTTCCTTCAAATGTAGCTGTCACGTCAATTAGCCTTTTAAGTGATCCCCGAGGGATCGGGGCTGTTTGGGCACTGATGATCTCAGTTTGGTCTCAGCTGCAGCAGCAACATGGACGGATGAACAATTTTCTAAATTCAGTTTAATAAAATTCTTAATTATTCTAAGCGTTAATAAAAAAAAAAAAAGGAGGGGGGAGGGGACATATAACTTTAAAAGTTGCATTTTTGAAATTTAACACAAATAATTTACAGGACAATATGCACTTACAGGCCAAATGCAATTATCCTTACGGATGATGCTATAGGATAAATGTCTTTGTGATTTTCTATTAAAATGTATTTTGGAGTTTTACATTTTTTTGAATTAGATTTTTTTCATCTCAAGAAATAAAAGGAAGCTGAACTAACAACACTAAACTTTGGTGTTCAAAATTACTTACTATTATTCTTTATTTTATAACCCATTTCTGATCCTGAACTAGTTTCATATCTCATTGTTAGTTGGAAATCTGAAAAATAAAAAAGTAAACTGTCAGATGATCAAAACGAATGAATGAAATTGCAAAGGAAAGGTACTGAAGACACTTAAAAACCAAAACTATATAAGCTGAAGTTGACTAAAGTTACATTTAACAGGAAGACACAAACAAAACATATAAACAAAAACATTTTAATAATTCTCTCTCTCTCTCATTTCTGTTCAGGCCTCTGGTAGAGCACCTGAGCGCATAATTATTGCTATTATCCACATATTTTCAAATTTACTGACTAACAAGAAAGAAGAAAAAAAGCAGTAAGAAGCATTATTATTTTTTGATTAAGATGCCAAATTTAGGGCTGTCAATGTTAATGTCATCACGATTAAAATTTTTTTAACACAATTAACCCATCTGGAGTGTAGAACTGACAAACTTTGGACAAACTGCCTGAAATGCATTGACAGAGACATTTCAGGGATTAGATGGGTTAGTTGCATTAAAAATTTTAATCATGTTAATTGTGATGACGTGTTAATGTTGACAGCCCTAGCCAAATTACAGTTATTTATGCCAATCCTGAACAGAAAACTAACTTTTCAGGGTTCACTGTCATACTTGATTAATATCTGACTTCTCAAACACTTCCAGTGTCCCAGCTAATATTTGGGTATAAATAATGAGGTAACCGGAGAAGTTTCGAACACATTCCTAAAATTTGTATGTTTTCCTTTTTTATGACAGATGATCTAATAAAGTTGGAAAGCACTGTACAGATCGTATATCAATATATCAATAAATATACTGATACACATATTTAGATACAGTGTACGTGTCCAGCAGTTTTCCCCCATTCTTTTAAATGCATTTCACTGCTTTATGACTATCTTACTCAGCTCTACATAACTGTTCAATATCTGTTGCTACAAAAAATGATTTGACTTCAACAAATGCAGACCTGATTTTGAGGCGACTGCCCCTTTAAATATCAGAAAACAAATGAGCGAAAAAAAAGTTATTGTGCCTACAGCACAGCTTTCCCAGCATTATGTCAGCAAATACCTGCTAAGCCACCAAACCACAATGAGCACAGAGAAATTTGTGGCTGGACTTTGTGAGATTGTGCAAGATCCTCCTTAAATAAAGATAAACAGTCTGTACTGTAACAACATAAAACAAAAAGTTCTTGAAAGCTAAACAGAGTGAAAACAGCCGAAATAACAGAGCAGAGGTACCAGGGTTAACCCTAACCCTTCTTTTTTTTACCCAAACAATAAATAAATAAGAGTATAACACAGGGGAGAGCTTTTTAAAATAATTAAAGTGGACTTAATTACAACAGCATCAATGTGTACAGTCAGCACTAAATGAGCAGCTCCATCATAAGCCACAAGTCTTCATTCACACATACTTCACATCTGAGGTCATTTACTGCAGCAGCAGATTGTGAGATTAACAGTTGCTCAACGAAACCCTAAAGAAACCAAAGAAAGCCTGAGTGCAAGTTATGAAAGTTTATCTTTTTTTCCATTTCACGCGTTCTCTCTTACGCATCTTTCACAACATTTGAACAAGTCACAGCAGGGAGACCACAGGTGTAACGTTAACAATGGCACCATTCCCTTTAGGTGTGGCAGGAAGTCTCACAAGAGAGCAGCATGCAATTCAGCAGGGTGTTGGCGTACAAACACACATACAAACACACACTCACGTGTGTGCGTTTTAAAAATGTCCCCCAAGGAGAATGGTCTGCACTGTGGAATAAAACATCTCTTAACCAGAAACACTACGTTCCTCTCACCAACCCTCTAGGCCACAACATCAGAGTTTTACTGACCTGTGGAAAAAAACAGGAATCCAATTTTCTTAACTCGAGAAAAATGTACTTGTTGCACCCAGGTTCAGTCTGTCTCAGTCTTCTTGTTCCTCAACTCATCCTTGCTGTTTTAAACCATCTTGCTGGGTTTAACATCTTATCTGCACTTGAAATCAATTTTACAGTCTCCATGCATCTTTTTCTGTTTTTCCATTTAATGTAAAAAGTACTGACAGCAGGAAAGATGTGTTTGCAAGACTTTACAGGTGGAAGCCTAACTGTGAAGTTTAGAAATGCCATCACTGGAAAGGCCATGAGCTGGTCAAACAGCCCCATGCCACAGGTGGTTAACCTGTGCCTTAACAGAACGCAGTTTCAGTCTGGTCCACAACAGTAAGTGTAAGTAAGATAAGGTATACTTACTTTACTACTACTTGGGGAAAATATAACTAAGACTTTGTTCTGGGACTTCTAGAGAAAGCAGCAACACAGAACAGATCATCAATGACAGCTGGGGCGGAGGTGGGTTGCAAAGCAGTTTGCAGTTGCAGTACTTACTGAGTACAAATTAAAGCACCTTAAATAACACGCCACACACAACGTTAGCCAGTTAGATTTATAGAAAGGTATCAGCTGATGTGGACTGGCACTGAGATCAGCTGATCTGCTCAGATTGTGGGAAAGCTGTGCGGTGCCTGAACTAACAATATCCTTGGTTAATGGTATTATTTTTGCTGTTCCAGAAATTTTTTTAAAAATATAACCTGTAATGGAAATGGATTTTTAACCCAGCTCAAACATTTTACGTTTTGTTTAATCAGATTTGGGTGGAATTTTTCTTTTAGGAAGGTGCTCAGTTTAGCCTGAAATAACTGTCAACACGGCTGTCTAGTGGCAGGACTTGTTTCTAGAAAGACTTTGTTATAACTAAGGCTGAAAGGAATGCCATTATTGGTTACTTGCATTTACAGCAATAACAGGGAGCCTGGTCCAATCTGATACTAAACAAATGACCACTGAGGACAAACACTTGAGGCTAAATGAGGAATAAATTGAATTAATTCATGAGGGACCCCAGTGAGCTTGTTTACTCTAATGCACAGCGCTCCAGGACAACGAGCCCAGGTCTCTCCTCAATCAACAAGTCTGTGTATGCATACTTCAGCTCTTATCCAGAGAATTTCAGATTTCACAGGTCAGAGCTCCAGAGGCATGCACTGTGAAAAGGGATCAGGGCAGGGATTTGGAAAAATCCAAATCCAAATGTGGTAACCACGCAGTGCCTCCTTGTGACACAAGCACAATAACAGTCATGCATGGAATGAGTGTCAACCAACAGTACTCTTGTGCAAGTATTTATGGTAAAACTGATTATTTAGATCAGTGGTTTCTAAACTGTGTTCATCGAGGTTGAAAACTCAGGACTGCTGTGGGACTTTGTGACAACTATATATTATTTCAACTTCTCAAAAAATAACAACTTCATTGTTAGTATTTATAAAAATCCTTCAAAAGAGAATCAACAGTCTGTCTGCGCAGCTGTAAGGCAGAGGGAATTATGACACATGAAAGGTCCTGACTATTAGTGAGAAGGTTAATGTCACAGGAGTCAGTTCCTTGTGTTGGGGGAACCAAAAGGGAACACCAGTGCAGGTGACCCTACAATTAAATACAATAAGAAAGAAAACCACTGCAAAAGCTACATGTGTCAACATCACGTCAAACTAGCTAAAAAGGCACTCCCTCAGAGAGAAACCTTTTAAAAGATTTCCCAGAACCAAAAGCTTCAGACCTCTTTGTCTTTTTTGTAAGAGCGATTGGAGGTAAGGTATGAGGAGGAGCCAGAGCACAAACTAAACAAACCCTCAAAAAAACAAAAAAAAACCCAACAAAGCTGTAAGTTGGGTAGGAGGCGCATGAAAGGGGCACACACGCTTTCCTAAATACTTCACACTTTATATAAACAGAACATGGTGACAATAAATGACAGAGAAAATGTCAAGTCTGTCTTCACTGACTCCAACTCCACCATGTTTAACTGGAGTTTGTGACAGAAGTTTTTGTTCTGTTCTGCAGCCTGAGTGAACCCGGCAAACTGGCACCTGAACCAGATACAGGGATTAAGCTAGCAACCTTCCAGTTAGTGGATGACTTGTTCTACCTCAACCTACTGGTAGGGAAACAGGAAGAGCTGAACAAGGATTGCCCAACAGTAAATTCTCAAATGATAAAATAAAATAAATAAATAAATGTCACACATTATACCTGAGCCCTATGTGAGGGAAACCCTGGATAAAAGATTAAAGCAAAATGTGTTATTTTATTAATAGCAGATGTTAGCCAGGTTTTTCTTTATAATAGTCTGACTATTATTGATTGACTATAGTCTGACTATTAGATTAATTTAAGTAAATTAACTAAGTTAACTCTAAGATCTGGAGGCAATCAGGCTGCCTGAATATTAGTACTTACGCTGATATTTCAGGTTTCAGTGGTGTTAAATGTTCTAAACATTGGTTGTTTTTCTATTTTAGGCTTTAGCTCATGTACACTGGTCTAATTATTTTTGGTATTTTTGCTGTGTAACTAGTCAATGCTGATTGTTCTGCTGTTTGTCTTAGCCAGGACATGCTTGCAAAAGACATTTTTAATCTCAAGAGTCATTTTATCCTGAAAATAAAAAAATAAAATAAAGATCTATGCTCTACATACAGTAACAAAACAGAAAAAGAGTCAACTTATGGGTTTGTTTGCAATTTGTATTGTTACCTTCTTTCAGTCTTGCAGGCCTGTATTTTATTTTATAAAATAAAAACATTGTAAGTCATATGCTGAAAGGCAGCATGAACACGGGTTCAGTCCCCCCGGACTGTTTCCAGTGTGCTATCTCAACTTGGGCTTTCTCTATTGCCCCTTCAAATAAAGGCTGAAAAAATGCCCCCAGCAAAAAAAGACTTAAACTTTTTTTAAGTTTAAGTCTATTCTGAAGAAGTCTGCCATATCTAACCAAATTCATGGATTTTAACATGTTTCAGCACTTTTTCTGAGCTGATGAATTTGTGCACTTTTTCTGAGCTGATGAACTGCTTGTATCCAATTCAGTTTGCTGAAATTTTGCTGTGGTGTGTGATTTGGTTCACCTTCAGGTGCAGCTACTGTTAGTAATTGTGTTCTCCTTACCTTCAGATATGGCGTGGGGTTTGATGATGCAGCATGTGCAGTCCGTAAAGGCGGCTGTGTTAGAGGGACCGTGCCCAATCGTGGAAGGGAAGAAAAATTCAGTTTCCTAACAAGAATAAAAACACTTTGATCACGTCTGGGCTACCAGGGCACATGTGAGGATGAATAAAGTCTGGAGGTCACAGAGTAACATCCTCACTCTCGCTGCTGCAGCGGGTGAGTCGGAGCCATGCCCGACATTTTTGATGCCATCTGTTCCAAATTGGGCACGGACGCTCTGTGGCGCCTCCCTCCGCGCCACAGCAGGGTCTGAAGTTCCCAAGAGCCCCCTCCAGATAGACATGGCCTCATCACCCATCAGCTCCATGGCAACCACCGGGCCCGAGGACATAAACTGCACTAGGTTACTGCGAAATGGAGCAACGTGTTTGTTTACATTTACTGTTAGGATTACTTTGAATAATATTTTTTTGCTATCAGATATCTTTTCTACTGAAATTTGAGGCATCATTCACCGGGGCACTCACTTAAAGAACGGCTTGCCTTGATGTTCAGTGTAAAAGTCAGCTGCCTGGCTCCTGCAACGCAAGAAACCCATAAAACAATGAGTAAATGAGCAGAAAAATGACGCTGTTTACTGACAGAGACATTCATAGAGGTCATCAGTCTTCTTATCTCCCAGCTTTTTATCTGCGGTAATAAACTCATTCTACAATCATACCATTTAAATAAAGTGACATTTTAACATCAACATTAATTTCATGTCCTTGGATTTTGGGAAGTAAATGATAGGCACTCTCCCCTGCCCCCCCACCATGATTCCACCAAGGCTAGACATAGAAATTCCACAATTTCAAATGTGTAGGTGATAAGAGTTATGATTAATAAACTGGTACCAATTACAGAAAAATATTCTGAGCGTTTACTACTCAGAAGAGGGTTTTTTTTACAGTACATTTTGCTTAAAATATGCAAATAATTGACCCAGTTATAAGTTCTGCTACTTCTGGGAAGCAAAATTAAATGTAAAACTTCTGAATTTTATTACAGGCAATGCCAAAGGCGGCAGTAAATTCAAACCTTGAGCCTACAGTGGATTAAGTGGAGGATGTTCATGTTAAACATGGTCAAAGTTTCTAATAATGAGGTTAGGGTGTGCACAGTAATCTCTTTGAGACAAAAGGGCTCACAGGGCTGCAGACTGCTGTAAATGCTCACACGGTTTTTCCACTCTTGGATCTGTGTTTTTGTGTTTTTGAGACATGTCATAAAAAGGGGATATCCTTGGATTTGATGATCTGACTCCACAAATTTAAAGCAGAAGGATGTTTAGATGCAGAAACAGCAGGTTACAGACAAATGCATAGACAAAATGCTGTACATAAACCCCAGGTATTTAACTTACACAAATACAAAATAATCAATAAAAAAAAGTTAATTTTATGCAGAAGAGTGAACAGATGAGTCAAAGACCACTTATTTTATGTGAGCATTCTCAGAGACTTGAACATAAAGAGAAAGTTGATACCACCGTTGTGATATGACTGTTATCCTGGACTGGGCTTTTAGGTCTTGTTGAGCCATCACAGAAATCCCAGATATGTTCAATGTCTTTGTTGTATAACCCCTGAACTCAAAGTTCACTCAACTTAACAAGCATTATACTTCAAACTGTACTTTCAAATTAAACACAGAAAGATCAGATCAGGGTGAGACTGGGCTAATGTTGTGAGGTCATCCACCTGATAAAATTGCTAGTGTTTAATAAAAATCAGACCTTGTTTGCCTCTTGGCTCGCCATATGTTCCTAATGTGTGTGAGAACGGAGAGCCATCCGTCTGTTTATACAAGGACACTGGCACCAAACAGCCCGTGTTTTCCTCTCCCACAGCTTGTTTGATACTTTCCCACAGTGAGATTATTAGTATTATTATTTTTGGATGTTTGGCAGAGAGGCTGTGACTTTACCACGTGAGCTTTGTCATCTTGGCTTTGGTCACTATCAGGTTGGAGGAGTAGATCAGCTCAAGGATATCTCCGATCTTGGTGACTACGTCTGGCTTTATCAAAGCAAGCGTTCTGGAGACACAGGGAGAGGAGAGGGAAAATAAGAGATGCGATTGGACAGCAGATATCACAGCCAACAGAAGGCTGCACATTAGGACACTCAGGACACAAACAAAATAATGTAGGTACAGTGAATACAAAAAGTCTATACAGTTATAGTACCAGGTTTGTGTGATATTCAAGATAAATAATTTGAATTTTTCCACCTTTGATGTGACCTTTAGCCTGTCAAATAAAAAATAAATAAATCTTTTGACGGGGGAAAAAGTGAAAACTTACAATAAACTGGTAGAATAAACATCCACACCCTCAAACTAACAGATATTTAAAAATCCTCACTAAATTACAGCATTCAGCCTTTTAAGTTCGTGTCATTGCAGCACATTTAGACCTCCACTATTGGCCCACTTTTCCTCACAAAGGAGCTCCAAATCTGTCAAATTGTGAGGGCGCCTTCTCTGCACAGCCCTCTTCAGATCCTCCCACAAACCTCCAGCTGGATTCGGATCTGGGCTCTGGGTCATTCCAAACGTTTAATCCGACCTTCAGAGGGGTTGTTGTGCTGATAGCTGAAACTCTTCAGCTTTCTAGCGGACATCTGAGGGTTGTGTGCTAACTGACTTGACTAGCTAACTGACTGGTATTTAAAATTGGTCACCTTGACCGAGGCTCCAGTTCCACCTATAGAACCCCTAAAGCATTATGCCGCCCCCACTGTACTTCACCATGGGGATGGTATTCTGTGGTCATGGGCAGCGTAGTTTGTGGAATTATGGCCATAAAGTTCAACCTTGTTCTCATCAGACCAAAACACAGCTTCAGACATATGAAAAACACAGTTAATGTTGTCACCTGTGGTGCACAGGAAGTTTCTGTCAGAAATTCTTGCAGCTTGTTTAATGTTCCTGCAGGTCTCTTGGTGTCCTCCCCGACCAGTTTTCTTCTTCCTCCTCTTCAGCATTGATCATCTTTCAACTATCCAGTTGCTGGTGATGTCACTATTGAGCCATATTTTCTCCACTTATCGATGTCCATCTTCACAGTGTCCCGTATCTTTGTAGTGCTCCTGTTACTTCTCTACTGATCTTTATTGATTTACAGTCACTTCAGAGCATTCACCCTCCCTTACTGTATACTATACTTCATTGTAGATTTCGTTTTAAATAGATAATCTTTATCCGCCCAATATCAACAAAGTCATTCATAACCCAGCACTGGAAACTCTCACTTATAAAAGCATTCAAGCCTTTAATTCAGTACTTTGTTATACAGCTCCATAGGTAAGTCTTTACAGTGTTTGCACACCTGGATTTAGTCTTTCCATATACATTTTATTCTGTGTCTACACAGCTTGTCAACATTTATAAAAATCACAGATTTCAACACTCAAGCGCAAACAGCTTTGTTGTAATCTCTTCGTGGGTGTTTTTAATGTCTGTCAGCAGGTTACAGTTAAAGGATTTATTTTTAAGGCCATAACTTTCCAAATAGATCAATCATGTCTACATGGGTAGACACCCCCCCAAATGTAAGTTAGATGAATGATCATACCTTTCTTTTTTACTGCCGAGTTTGTTTGCTGTGTACTGATCCCCATAATCGATCAGATGTAGCTGTCGTGAGAACACGTTCACTCGATTCCCAATAAATAAGTCCTCCTGATGTATGTCATTGTATTTGGTCCTTCTCAGAAATATCCGCTGGTTCTTTACATCAAACTGTAAAACAGGTATATTTTTCAGAAATGCTAAAGACAAAATCTGAAATTTTCATCAATATGGAATTAATTAAAACAAATAAGCTATTTACAATTGCCACTACAAGGTATTCATATTCTGGATTAAAAAAAGAACATTCATAAACACACCTTCAGGCAGAAAAAAGAGAGACAAAAAGTAAGCACTGGAGCAAAAGCGTACCATTTCTACTGAGCCATCTCTGGGGTAGTAAAACAGTTGGTAACGCCGCAGGAGGGCGGAGGTGGGGTCATACCACTCAGTAAGAAAGGCAAACCGGTCCTCCTGAAAATAAACAAATAAATATAAATATAACTTAGATATTAAGCTTCTTTCTGCAAAGGAGAATTTCTGGCAACCCCCAAAAAGCCAAAAGAAAATCGACTGATTCTTACCTCCAGCATATTAGACATTTCTCATTATAAAATGATCAAAAATAACACAAAATTGAACATTTATTTCAAAAAACTGAAACTAACTAACTTATGAGGACAAATCATGTGTGTTTTTTCAACCCCAAAGGCCCAGTTTGAGCCAGGAAAACCTGACTCTGTGCCAACAAATAAAACATACTGAGCTTTTAAAAGGTTGCCTGAAACCACAGGCCAATGTTCAGGTGAATGCGCAAGCCTCACAGATGTAAACTAGGAGGCATGAATCCACACAGTTCAGGTTTATTTTTACATTTTGGTCCATTTCCACAAATGTGTTTATTAACAGAAAACGAATGCAGTAGATAAGGTGGTCAATATTTACAAAATCTGGCTTTTTACAAACCAAAGGCGTCTGTTATTAATAAGCACAGAAATGTTATGACTCAATATGATCAAGTATGCTCACCTGACTAGTAGCAGACTTTATTCAGTTCACCTTGTCAACCAAAAACAATTCAGTAAACACTGATAACGATCGGTTAGCACTGTTGCCACTAAGCAACACAAGCCTGGATTTGGTTTGCAGGTCACTTCCTGCAGATCAGACCTTTCGCCAAACGAAAACATTTCGAGCATCACAAAACCAAAAATACCACAGAGAAGATCATTTTTTGGTTGTTCTACAGCGAATAAAATATGGGCTCATGAGATTTGCAAATATTGCATTCTGCATTCTGTCTTCCATCTTCAGGACAAGTTTGCGTTTCCACACTCCTTATCTTCCTCATGACATTTCCTATTAAGGTTAAGCAGTTAGGAAGACACAGGAAGTGATTTCACAGACTATTTCGCTGCAGTGATTGTCCTAATCACCGCCAGGCCAGTGTTATCATGTTTAAAGGATGATTTGCTGAAGGTGTCTCCTGGTCTTCTGCTCATCATTAATCCAATTGGTTTTGCAAAGAAAATGTTCCCTATCTCTTGCCCCACTGCTTCATGAAGCCTGGGGATGATCCGGGTCTTATCCCGAACAAGCAAAACATCAGTGCTACTATTACTTTCTTAGTTTGTATATTCAAAGCAGTGCTCCTTCAATGTGGGATGGCACCACTGGAAAGGCACAGAGGCAGTAAAAAGTAGGATAAATGAATACAATTTCTTCAAGGACAAATAAATCAGTAACAGTGTTTTGGTACTGTTAGTCTGATTAATTACGAAAAATTCAAAGTGGGTTATTTTTTCATAATAAATGACTGCCCTCCTCCTCCTTTCTTCGATTAGCTCTTAAAATATCAGTAATATCATTACTTTGTAATGTTTTATGTTTTCAATTATTTTTAAGATGCTCATAATTTTCTTCCTCTCATATTCTGTATCATTGCATTTTGTTTTCTTTAAAGTATCTGCACCCACCTCCTACAGGTGCTACACAAATATAATTTGATTGATTGATTAACCAGTCGTCTAACGCACCGTGTGAGAGATAAGGATGTCTCTCACAACTAAAAGCTCAGACCACCTCCTCCACTCAGCCTAGTCAATAGAATAAACAGAAAACATGGGCACCAGCTGAATGGATAGAAACTCTTTGAGCAGAAACATGTTTGATGCCAGGTATACCAACATTAAAAGCACCTGCTCAGCTACACCTTTAGCTAATTTAATCATAGCTGATGTTCACCGTTAGACATTAACCACACAGCTACCTGTAGTATCTGTAGTTAAACTGTGTATACGCCATAAATGATATTTTTAAAGGAGCTAACGGCTAACCCGTTAGCCTGAAGCACTGATGTTTAGAACTGCTCGGCTAGCTTGTGTTTATTCTGCTAACAGTAGCAAACAGCAACTTGTTTCAGGCTCTAACGGAAGTTTTTACCTTCACCGAAGCCCTCACGCCCCCCGGTTTGATGACATGAGGGAATCTTTACTCACCATCTTTTAAAACATCCCTGTAAACTCTGTGTGACAGCACACTGTCGTTAGCTAGCAAACATTAGCCGTACTTCGTTTCTATAGTAACTGCAGAGGTGCATTCACGTGTTCATGGGAAGTCTGACCTTTCAGCACAGTTTTTGTTATTTGTTTTTATGCAGAGCTTAAAATGTAATATATTAGTCATAAATGATTGGATGGATATCTTAAATTAAACTGTATACGTGATAATTATAAAGCAGTACAAAAGAAAAGCTGCGCTGTCTTGCTCCAGTGGTTGTTTATAAAGTAAAGGAGCGAGCAAGAATCGGATTCTGGTGAAATACAGTGTGCATTTATTGTGTAGGAGGACATCTAGTGGCGGTCTGCTGATGCTGCGAAGAAGTTCAGTTTTGAGCGGCCATAAACGCACCTTCACTGTTACCCGGAAGGACAACATTATGAAACGTGAAGGATCTGATGTTGCACTTCACTCTCTTCTGTGTGAATAATTAAGCTGCCCGGTGGTGTTATTTCAGAGGAGTCAGCGTTAGTAACTTGACTGAATGATCTTCTTATGAAAAGCAGTTCAAAGAATTCTCCAGTAAATCTTTTAATAAAGTGTTGCTCCATGGGCTCCTCTGCTCTTCTCACACAAATGGTTAATGATGAAGGGCCATTGATCCTAGATGGTGGACTGGCAACTGATCTGGAAGCGCATGGAGCCAAACTGCAGGTAAATCATAAAAATAACCTGCAACAGGTCACCATTTTCTATTGATTAGACTAATTTAATTTCTCTCTGGAGATGTTTTGTGTCTATTTTTAATCCATGTCTGTATTTTGAAGTTGATGGCAGTAACATATCTATAAAAAAAAGGGTGGGACAAGGCCATGTGTCTGGGAACTGAGGAGAGCAGCTGCTGGACTTATCAGGAGAGGAATGTCATCCCATTTCGGTCTGATACAGGATTCCAGCTGCTCAGCAGTCCTGAATCTCCTTTGTAGTGTTTTTGGTTTCATGATGCTCCAGACGCTTTGCTTGATGAAAGGTCTGGACAACAGGCCTGCAGTTCAGCACTCAGACTCAGATTTGATGAAGTATGCTGTTTACCATCATCCTGCTGAAATACGCAAGGCCTTTCCTGAAAAAGACGTCACCTGAATGGGAGCATATGTGGCCCTGAGATGTCCAACCCACTGAAACCCAAGAGATTCAAAAGCGCACAAAACAAAACAGAAGTGTTTTTTCTTCTTACATTAAGTTTCTTTGTCTACAGCACATCTGTTTGTGAAGTTAGAAAAACTCTGTCCACCCGAGAAACTTCCAGTCGTCACCACACCTGCATTTCCTACACGTGCTGGTGAAACTTGTGCAACTTGGGACTTGTTAGTTGCTCACAATGCTTCACCTGGGATGTAGACTGCAGATATTCCCTACTTAGAATCACAGCTTGCTGAACTTTACAGAGTCAGTCAAACCTGAGCATCAAAGGCTCATCTGCGATCTGAGTGTACTCTGTATCTTTGCAGCAGAAAATACCTGCATGGTTTTGTATTTATTTTCAGAGAGATGGTTAAATGACCTGAATATATCCTCTGGCCTTGTTCTCACGGCCTGTCTGTGACTGTGAGCCACTTGATTTTCACAGCTTTTATTTTTTTTTTCATTGTATTATCTTTACTGAATTTCCCAAATCTGCCCTCTTGAGAAATATAAAGTACGTAAACAGGTGAATAATATTTTTATCTGGTCTTTACAGATCAAATATAAGATTTTTTTTATTAATGTGAATCTGGACTGAAATTCGTGTGTGTGTGTGTGTGTGTTACATATGCAGGGAGACCCTCTGTGGAGCGCCAGGCTTTTGCACACTGATCCTCAGGCCATAAGAGATGCTCATTACAGGTGTGTCCATGCAAAAAATGTTGGTAAATACAAATCAATCAGCACTTAATGTATACACTTTGTGTGAACAGGTTCCTCCTCAGTGGTGCTGATGTCATCACGACAGCCACATACCAGGCAAGTATCCCAGGATTCATCAGCCACCTGGAGGTGAGCGCTGAACGCGCCAGAGAGCTGCTGATGTCCGGAGTTCATCTGGCCAAAGAGACGGTGAAGAGGTTTGAGTCAGGTAGGAGATCTTACGCTGAGCTGAGCCGACTCTTGCTGTAAACTGTGATATAATCTCACTGTTTATTTCTCTGTAAAGGGAAGAGACGCCCCCTGGTGGCAGGCTCTGTGGGGCCGTACGGGGCCTTTCTCCACGATGGCTCGGAGTACACTGGCGCTTACGCAGAGCAGATGAGTGTTGAAGTAGGTACCCCTCAGCCACCTACTGGACTTTATGCCTGCTTTGAGAAGATTACCCAGAATAGTTGTTTATATCTCCGGTTCTGGTTCTGTTTATATTTTCGGTTCATTTCATGAAAAATCATTAAGTACCTCCTTTTTTGGGACAATAACTTCAGTATATTTAATGACACTATGACACTTTTTACCTTAATACTATGGCTATTTTCAGAATTACAAACAAAATTGAAGCATTTTGAGTACAACAGAGATCTATATGACATTTTAATTGTAAAACACATTTAAGCTGTGTACACTTGTGTCTTTAATCTATTCGAAGGAGCTTAAAGTTTGGCACGGGCCTCAGATTGACTGCTTAGCAGCTGCGGGAGTTGATCTGATCGCCTTTGAGACAATCCCGAGCATCAAAGAGGCGGAGGCTGTGGTGGAGCTGCTGAGGGAGTTTCCAAACTCGAAAGCCTGGCTGTCGTTCTCCTGTAAGGTAATCGCTGCCGGTGAACAGCGATGACGAAAGATCCATATTAGTTCGTTGTTAGTCACACAATGACTCGCCTCGCCATCAGGACGAGAAGCGTATATCGGACGGCAGCCTGTTTGCTGACGCCGTGCGGGTCGCCGAGAGATCCACGCAGCTGCTCGCTGTGGGAGTCAACTGCTGTCCTCCAGACGTGGTGGAGTCGCTGCTGGACTCTGCTGGACCGCTGCACGTCTCAAACATGAGCTGGGTGGTGTACCCTAACAGCGGAGAGGAGTGGGACACTGAGCGGGGGTGGGTCTGATGCTAAATTAACACACTAAATCTAAACGCCTCACATCAACGTTTACATTCTGTAAATACAACATAAAGCTACCATAAAAACTTGATTCCTTAAAGAGAAAAAGGAAAATCTGCTAAATATCTGTGTGGATTCAGTAAAGGATCTTTTTTCATTCAAAGGTGGCAAACATCAGGAAAACCATCAGGATGGACGCCTGATCTGAGCCACATGTGGGTGAAGCAGGGCGCTGCTCTGATAGGTGAGCTCAGCTGCTTTCTCTTATACTCAGTCTTCTTCTGTTTTGCAGCATTTTCTCTGAGCAGCTCTTCTCTGTCTTACAGGGGGATGCTGTCGTATCGGCCCTGCTCACATAGCAGAGCTAAGACAGCAGTTAAAGGGGCGTTGAACCTCCAGCCTCTGCAGAGAGGCCTCAAAACTTGGCTGCCTACAAGAACAGGACAAGCTGAAGGAGGCAGAAACCTGTCACTGCTGACTTTCTGCAAATTATAATGAAATCTGTGATTGATGACATGATGCTGGTGCTCACACTCTGGCTGAGCGGGCCTTCTTGTTTATACAGGGCTTATGTTCACTATAAGAGCGTGAGGAGACTCAGAAGAGAGGGAATAAATTATCATTTCTGATTCAGTCGTGTTGTGACTAAGTTGCTTAAAAATGCCACTGAGCAAGTTGAAATTAATGTGATCCCGAAAATTCAATTAGTGGACATGCAGTTAGTGGGGTTAGGTTAATTGGAGAATCTAAATTGCCCATAGGTGTGAATATGAGTGCGAGCGGTTGTCTGTCTCTCTGTGTTAGCCCTGCGTCTGGCTGCTGACCTGTCCGGGGTGTATCCCGTCTGTCGCCCTATGGTATCTAGGATACGCTACATCCTCCCTGCATCCCTGACAAGGATAAGTGGATGGATGAAGAGAATGGATTGATGAATTTGTCATATTTGTTCAATCCAGCAGGAAAGGTAAATAAAAACATTTTGTGACTAAGACTTTCATGGTAAAAAGGGTTCTACATGCTTTATTTGACATGAAATGAGACTCAGAGCCGTGTGAATAAAAGCAACACCGGAAGAGTCACAATAAATGTTAAACAAAAAAAAAATACGAATGCTGCAGGAATTCTTAAAAATCCCATTTTATTGTAAAATAAGTCAATAAATAAACCACTACATCAAACCCACTTAGGTACACAATGACTGTGTGTGTGGGTCAGAGACAAACGGACCCACAAAAGGTGCAAAGAAACATGTAAAGGAACTGCTCGTGTCTGAAATAAACCATGAGTGTCACTCGGAGTGTCCAAAGTTTCTACAGCTCCTGTGTTTAAACACCAGGATTGTCTACCGTCCCCCCGGAGATTTCACGAAACACAACACAACGCCAGCAGCTTTCACGATACTTTAACTGGACGAGCCGCTGAACGCCAGGTGAGAAACGATCCCACCTCCTGTACCTGTACGATGAGCTGCGTCTGAAAGAATGTACAGTGGATGTGTCGGTGCAGCTCAGATTAAACCTGCAGAAACGTGTTTGAGATGAGCGGCAACGCCGTGAGGTTTGCTTTGAGTGGGTCCGACTTCTCAAAGCTCCTTTTATTTATTATTTATAGATTTATTCATTTATGATCTGCGGCCAAATCTCTTGCGGGAATGATTACAGCAAACCAAAGCATCCTCCCTGTTTCTATTAGAAGAAAACCTTCTGCTGGGATATTCTGCAGAAGTGTTGCACGTTTTCTGATTGCTCAAATATTTGAGCTTTTCGCAACAGGCGGCTACAAATGAGTTTATTAATTTCAGTTCTTCTGCTGCGTCTCGACACAACAACACAGAGCTACTGAAGAAATTCGGCTGCTGCCAATCCACATTTCCACAGACCGAAGAACCAAACTTGCCGTAGTGTTACAAAGAGAAAGTTGGGACGATTTACATGGGAAACATGTATTTGAGAATTATTGCTGAATTTCTAAAGGTTGGGCATTTTGGCCCCAACACTCAACCTTTTTCCAGAGGAAATAACTGTAACTGGTTCAATGTCGCCCCGGTTAGAAGGACGCAGACGACTGATGGCCTCAAAGTTTACTTCGTTAGTTTGTCGGTTTACTGCTTCAGACTGAAAACACAAGGCTGGAAAACCATTTCAAGTTACTGCTGACCTGAAAGCTGCACGCAATGCTACACGGGCCAGAAATTTCATGTGGATCAGTCATGGAACTGCCTCTGTAATGATTGCGAAGCAGCTGTCTCCATATTGCTTGTCTTCACTGCTAAAGGACAAAGTGAGCAAAGAAAAAGGATATGGCCACGGGAGACAAACAAGAAGTGAAAACACCCTAAAGAGAGTATCTGCTTCAAAGCACTAAAATGAGCTGAACATGTGGTAGTCTTAAATATTCAAAAAGGACTCTTGTGATTTCTGTAAAGCTTCTACTGTCAATAAATTCAATAAAAACTGCTTCCTGGTCACTTCCCTCTATAGGTTTTTAACTGGGAGGAGACCCCCCTAGCAGACCCATATCTCATTTTGACTGGGAACACCTTGGGATGCTGCAGGGGGAAAGGGAAAGGTCACTGGGAAAAAGGATATCTGGCATAACCTGCTGAGCCTAGAAGTGACCCGACTTTGGATAAGCAGAAGACATGGATGCATCGAGCAGTTTTAGGAGATGATTAAAAAAAATGAAACTACGTATCTGAGCTGTTTTTGGACATTTAAGGAGTCCTAACGCTTCACTAACAGTGCATTTTGGTGTTTTCATGCCGTTTATTAACAGTAAACTGCAGAAAACCCCAGACCTATTCTTTAACTTCATAACTTCACTACTGTTTAGATACTCAGTCCTCATACTGCTCATCCCTAAGAACCTTTCAGTCTGTGATGTCTTCTTCGAGGTCGCTGTCGGGCGAGCTGCGCTGTCTGTACTCCGTGCTGTTGGACAGGCGTTTCCAGCTGGTGTCTTTCTGGCTTCCCATGCTGTGCGAGCGTCCCAGCTGGGCCATCCGCTTGGCTGACGTCCTCTCTTCGCTGTCGTCGCTCGCGTGGGCCCTTTCCGTTCCAGATTGGTGAAAGTCGTGCCGCAGGTTTTCCAAATTCAGCGCCCAGGGGCCAAGCTTCTGCCAGTTGACCCTCTGGAAGGCCATGATGCAGTGCAGGTTTCCACCTACCTGCGAATGAAGAAGCCTTTTAGTTATTCACCATCTCAGACACACAAACATTTAAACAGCTGGTCTGAGAATTGGAACCTTTTTGGTTTTGCGGCGCTGAATCCCCCTCTCTGTGTGGCGAATGTCCAGGTATTCTGGATTTTGGGTGTTGAGGTCAGTCACGATATCCAGCCACCTGCAGAGAGAACTTCCCGTTAAACTGCTTAACAGCAGCAGACGTGGAAATGGAGTAAAAACTGAACAGAAACATACTTTTTACAATGAATAGCCGGATGTTTTCTGCTGGGTTCCCCGATTAAGATCCAGTATTCCATTTCGTTAGTGGGAAGAGCGCCCCTTCACAGAAAACAGGACAACATCTGTTACTAAAAACTAGTCAACTAATTTGTTAATATTTTCATATGGTGACATTAAGAATGTAAAGTCTCTTGTTTAAGTCCATAAGATTTTACATCTCAGGACATAATAAAAAAATCAGCAGCTCCTCAGAGGGTCATAAAATTAGGTAAATTAAGTTTTTTAAAGTGTGCTTTCATGGATTTAACCTTTAACATGCTTATTGTGGCCTGTAGAGTTATGGAGTTTCTCTGAGCACTGCAGGGTTTGAGCGTGGAGTGAATATGCTGGGATGTCCACTCCTGGGAAGACTTAGCACACACCTGAATGTGCCGAAGCCTCTGCTTTTAAAGAGGTGTTCACACTTCCTGAGCACCTCTAAGAATAAACAGTTTCCTGTTACTTACCCTCTAATTCAAGTCAAGACTTTGTCCTCAGGACTGCAAAGAGTCCCATTAAAACGTCTTTTTCACGCAGCCAAAAGATTAAATAAAATCTCTAACAAACGTAAACTTACAGCAAACAATGCAACAAAGAAATATGACAAAACAAAACAACTCTACACAAAAAGAAATAAGCTAAATTAAAAAGTTTAAAAAAGTTAAAAAAAAAATGAACGAGCATCATCAAGTAAATATCTACATAAAATAAAATGAGCCTTTAATGTGGATCAATGCAGTAAACGGAAACCTCATTCATTATATTTTGTGCAGGGGCTAGCAGAAAAATCTCAAAACACAGCTTTTAGCGAGCACTGATCTAAATGAGCAGTTCTAACTGCTGTGACGTGGCGTTACCTGTACGCCTTTGCTGCTTTGAGCGGCGTGGCTTCGAACCCCACGGGGCAAAAGTAGTGGTTCTGACAGTGGTAAATGTAGGCCATGGACTCGTCCTTCAGGCCTTGTGTCAGTTTCATCAGAGCTCCTTCAGCTGAAAAGAAGAACGAGTTTAATCACTCAAGCTGCACATCTGTAAGAATAACAGCGCTGAGTGGGTCAGCTGACTCGCCTGTTTCTCCTGCTGTCTTGTGCTTTCCGTGTGGTTTGTACAGAATATAGGAGCAACCTCGCACTCGGAAGTTGTCGTTGATTTGTCTGAACCACCTGTGAGGAAAACGCACTGACTGCAGACCTGCGCACTCTTTTGATTTTTTTTTTTTTTAAGTAAAAGATGGGAGGTTTGTGTACCGCATCAGTGTAGCGTTGCCGGTGAAGGGACCAAACTTGATTTCTTCAAACGGCGGCTGAAACCCCAGAATATGCAGAGCTTCCTCCTGAGAGATGGGTGGCAGACTGGCAATGCAAACAAACATTTACACCTTTTATTCATCGCCCACACTTCATAAGCTGATTTTTTTTTTTATGAGATAAGATGCAGGCTGCTCACTTTCCTGCGCCAAGCGTGCTGTACAGGAAGTTCCAGCAGGAAACCAGCGAGGAGATCCCACAAGACGTCTTATACTGTGGCCGACTGATGCAGTACCTGCAGAAAAATGGATTATAACACAAAAGACAGACTTCTGTTAAGGTAACGGGTCCTCTCCGAAAGAAGACAAGAGCTTCTGGAGAATCACCGGGGTTGCAATGAAAATACTTTTTTATGTGGGGTTTAATTTCTTCAAGTATTCATATTGGTTTATCAAAATTGCCAGAAATAACAGGAAATGCTGGATTACAGTAGGAAGGTAACAAATATTCACTGCCTTAAATCAATGTGCAACCATTCAGCAGAATGGCAGAGTCTTACTCCAGAAAAAACCCGGAGGACAGAGGCAAACATTTGGCACTGCCCTCACAGCTTTCAGTCATCCGCCTGTGCAATTACAATTTCAGATAAATGAACACTTCTAGATGCAGCTGTCACAGCCACAGCGACAACAAAACGAGACAGCCGTTGTGCTGTGAAAGAAAAACTCATTCAAATAAACACAAATGCGCTGACCGTGTCCTCGCTCTTTGGTTTCTAAACTTTACTGCCCTTCTTTAGTAAATCCTGACCCCAGGGGACAAAAAAGGGCATTGAGCTGGCTCTAAAGCTCTGCAGTGAAAATGGAGAGTGCAGAGAGTCAAATCAATCTCTCCCCTTTTATCTCAGACAATCAAAAAGCTCCTGGCATGTTTCCATCCATCCTCTACATGACTGCCATCTTGTGGCCACAGTCAGCAGTTGCCGCTAAAGCTGCGCTTATTTCATGCACATTGGAGACCGTAGCTCCCTCTGTTATATAGTCGTGTCCGTCTCCCAGTAACACTGACCGGAGGAGCTTTTTTCTGATGGTTTGCATATGCACATTTTGGACAAACCTCTCGTCTGGTCTGATAGGAAACAAAAATGCAAGGGAAGCAACCCCGGCTCTGCTTTCACTGCTCTGATATCAATTATGATTGACCCTTTGTGTGGAAACACAGCTTAGTGGTGGAGTAGCAAGTAAAAGAGCTTCAGTGATTTACCGTCAAGCGAATCACCTCAGCCGACATGTGTGATGTAGAGAAGATGAAGTTTGAAAAGGATGTTAATAACTCCTTTAGTACATTAGCAAGGGAAGCTATAACCATAATGGACATAATGGACAGTGGCGCTGACCATGTCTGGTCTAATAAAACAGGCAAGCTGAGCAGGTGCAGGCTCAGCAGCACTTTCAGAACAGCATCTATAAAAATCTCTAAATGTAATAGGATTAACCAGCTGTTTTGCCAACACTCCACCAACATTTTCCATCCATATTTTAATCCCCCGATAGATATTGACCATTAACCACGTCACACAACACTCAACGCTTTTAATTCAGATTATTTTTTTGTGATTAATATTTTAATATACTTTTGTAGACCTGTATTTATCAGCTCATTAACTTTTTTAGAGATCATCGCAAACATGTGATGTTGGACATTAAACATTAAACAGAATAACTATTTACAATGCGCTCAACCTTAAACATACACAGCAGTTATATGTTTAAGATAATATAAATAATACACAATTTAACACAGAGAGAGAACATTATTCTGTAGAGTGATTATTTTTACTTTTGATATTTTAGGCACAACTTTCCAATAAAACAGTTTCATGTATACTGAGGTGTTTTCATAGTGTTTTATTGGTTCTTTTCCTAAACAGATAGTAGATACAAAAATGTGAAGGTGTCCATGTAGAGTGCAGATAAACAGCATGAATGGTATGTTTTAATCTGATCCAGTTTATCTTGTTAAATAGTGAGTAAATAGTAAAGAGAGATGTTTTTTGTTTGTGTGTGTGAGATGGAGGGGATGGTCTCTGCTTTCCTTTCTGTAAAAGTCACTGCACGAACATGGAGGAAATGAAAATGGAGGCTAAATATAACATTACCATCTTCTGAGGTCGAGCACTTTCCTCTGTTTGATCTCCTCCAGTGAGGCGTGAGGAGGGACATCTTGCAGGTTCCTGCTGGGTCTGTCGGATGACTTCATCTTCTTAGCGCCGCATTTCTTACCATTGCCTGAAAAAGTGTTTCAAAAAACATCAAAGTGTGACATCATGTAAACCAAACTGATTAAATTCACTTCCAGACCTTTCTTACTTGCTCTTATTTTCCTTGTATATGCAGTGTTGAAGTCTGCTGTGTCAATCTCCCAGGCCAAAATAGGCTTGGACACGTCCTCCATGTCACAGTCCTCGCCTGCCCCCCCATGGGAACCTCCAGTGTGTGCGGCACTGAGCTCTGTGGAGGGTTTGGGCTTTACACGTGGGGATCCGTCATCCTGCTTCTTCGAGAGCGCGTCCCTGCCTGTGTTTGGGGGGCAGTACACGGAGGCAGCCTGGTTTAAGAGGGCATAATCAGAGCAGACTGTGTAGAACTTCTCACGGGAGTGTGTGACCGGGCAGGTCCACGGCAGGTGGAGCTCAGCACTAGAAGCCCGCCTCACCCTCGCGGCATCCCGGGCCAGGGACCGAATCAGGCTGTGCTCCTCCTCCCTGTCTGCGGTCCGCTGCAGCCCTGATGGCTCCGCAGACCCAGACAGGTTTGTTCCCTGACCCTCTGAGGTGTTAGGCATCGAGCGGCCGCTGAGCTGACTGGCAACAGAACCGGACGAGACGGAACGCGATGATGGAGAAGTGACCTCTGCAGGGAAAAAAGGAGGTTATTCAAAATATATGAGAAGAAGATGAAAGTGCAGAGATAGAGACCTCACACTGTGCACTCAGATAGGAGAAATCAGTCAGCTAATAGTTTTATCTGACACAGAAACATCTGTATTACATCAGGATAGCTCAGCTCTGCTGCCACAAACACAGACACAGGGGAATGTTACATATGTTACATATCACAACAGATTTTTATTCACCAAGCTCTTTCTGTGTATTTGTTCTCCCCCTCCTTCTTCTTTGTAATTTTTACCACACTGAGCTTGTCTTCCATTACTGTATTTTATTTTACCAAACTATTCTACTTTATTTTTGCCTTTTTGTTGCACGTGATGTTTAATATTTTAATATTTTTGCTTCTGTGAAAGGAATTTGCATCCAATCACCTGCCTTCAAATGTATTTGGATCATACATTGGAGAGAATGCAGAACCAAAAAGCTCCTGAAACACATGAACCAACTTTCTTAGTCTAACAGTTACCATAACTAGCAAAATCCATCATTATCAAAAATTGCCAGTGGACTTTTCAACAAGATTGCTTAATAATTAAATAATTAAGTCCTACAGAGTGAGGGGATGCCTGAGGAATGGAGAAGAAGTGCACTGGTACTGATTTTCAAGAACAAGGGTGATGTGCAGAGCTTCACACCATGAAGCTGTGGGAAAGAGTTGTTGAAGCTAGGTTAAGTAGCAGCAGTATGCCTTCATGCTGAGAAAGAGCTCTACAGATGTAATGTGTGCTTAGGGAGTGTTGATGGGGGAGTACAGAAAAGGTCAGAAGGAGATTGACGGTCTCTGCATGGATCAGAGAAAGGATATTATAAGGCGCCAAAAGAGGAACTGCATAAGGAAGTCAGGAGTGGCAGAAAAGTATGTTAAGGTCGTGCAGGACATGTATGAGGACAGCGAGACAGTGGGGAGATGTGTGTTAGGAGTGACAGATGGGTTCAAGTTGGGGGTGAGATTAAATTTTTTTCAGTGGTGATGGAGAGGCTGATGGATGAGGTCAGGCAGGAGTTTGCAGATGACACTGATCGGTAATGATCAAGTGGAGTCTGCAGAGGTGGAAGTCTAACGAAAGACTTCTTTAAGTTGCTTGAAGACGTTTCATCTCTCATCCGAGAAGCTTCTTCAGTTCTAGGGTCAAATGGTGGAGAGTCCCAGATTTAAACCCTGTGGGAGTATCCCCCCAAGAGGGACAAAAGGACCCCCTAATGATCCTCTACCCAATCACATGAGCCAAGGTGTGAAAACGGGTGTAGGTCATAATCAGCCAAGGTTTCGGGTGAGCTCATTGTGAAATCTAGCCCCACCCTATTATGTGATTTCCTGAGGTCATATGGCCCAGGATGTGAGTGGGCGTTAAGGCGTCTGGGAAGGGAACTCAAAACTGGATTATAGATGGCAGACAGTTGGTGTCGTAAGCCACCGCCTTTGTTCAAAGATGGTCGCTCACAGTGGACATAAATGGCTTCTTTTACTCCTCTTTCAAACCATCCATCTTCTCTGTCCAAAATGTGAACACTGGCATTTTCGAAAGAGTGACCTTTGTTCTTTAGATGCAGATGGACTGCTGAGTCTTGTCACGTGGAGGTGGCTCTTATATGTTGTGCCATGCGTTGGTGAAGTGGCAGCAGAGGTGGAAGTATATACTGGAGAGAGGATGAATGGAGATCCGTAAAAGCAAGCCTGAATACATGTTTGTGGATGAAAGAGAGACGGATGGAGCACAGGTAACGAAGATAGATCGGTTTAAATAACTGGGGTAACTAACTCTCTCGACCGCGGACGAGAGAGGTGAAGACAGGAGAGCAGCAAGAGTGAGAGGGAAGGTTTACAAGATGGTAATGAGACCTGCTTTCATGTATGGTTTGGAGACAGGAGGTAGAGCTGAAGATGCTCAGATCTTCATTGGAAGGGATGGTGGACAAACATGAAGCAGATATCAAAAAAGAAATTTTATAGACAAAGTAGAGTGTTAATAGGCAGAGGGTCTTATACAATTGTAAAGCAAGCTAGCTCCTTCATTTATATACAGTCTTTAAATCGTCCCCCTGGCAAACCCAGTGTTGTTCCACGTTAACGAAAACACCTGAAACTATGAACATAACAAATTCCAAAGACATAACCCCGAATGTCACTTGTCAGGCTCACGGAGAGACAAACAAGCACTGTTCCTCTTAGCCTTTAGCCTACAATGAGTCACCTATCATAGAAACAGACAGCATGGGTCTTGATATCCATCTAAACATTAACTAACGGTTCACCTGTAAAGCTGCTGCGATCACCCACAAACATCCAATTTGGTTAGCGGACGTAAACACGCCCAGCCGTCATTTTCAGCATCACAGATAGACTCATAAAATCTTCAGTAATGACCACCCTTGGCGGGGAGGCGGAAAAAGATAAAGCTGAGAGCAAACTACCAAATCGCCGCACACATTAGCACGAAAAATGTGGAAAATAGCCGAAAATAAGCAACAAACGTCGTCCTCCTGACCCGCAGCCTCTTCCTGAGCAGGTCCATCGGACTATACCATTCTGAGGAGCAACCGGGAGGAAGGGAAATATCAACGTTGTTAAATTCTTATAAGATTGTTAAAAAAAACAAAAACAGAAAGTTTAAATGAGCAAAAACACTTTTCATCGCACACATGTGTATGTTATTGCACTGCATTAAATTTACTACATATTTGGACGTGTCCAGCTTGGCGCCTCCTCTTCCCGTCTCAGTAAAATTATTTCTCAGTTTAAACCAATCACAGTAGAGCGCTTGAATGGACGAGTCTCGTCAGCGTCACGTGATATATTCAGATAGTTCCTGAAAGTGCATACCGGGCAATTTAAATTTGTAGACTCAGAGACACGTCCGTCGATACATTTATTATTTGTGGTAATTATTAATCTCTAAATGCATTAACTTAAAAAAAATGTTATCTTATATGTAGTTTCATTAATATATATGTATGCGGTGAGTAAACGGTCACCGTTACCCAAAACGGTCACCGTTACCCACGGCGTTAACAGTTATTACTATGGCTTTAACGCCATTGTAACAAGTTAACATTGTTTTTCCATCCACCCATCCATTCTCCTCCGCTTATCCCTTTTCAGGGTGGGGGACTGGAGCCTATCCCAGTTGTCATAGGGCGAGAGGCAGGGTACACCCTGGACAGGTCGCCAGTTTGTCACAGGGCTAATTTAGAGTTATGTCTTTGGGCTGTGGGAGGAAGCCGGAGTACCCGGAGAGAACCCACGCAAACACGGAGAGAACATGCAAACTCCACACAGAAAGGCATATACTTAAAACATTTTCCAAAAACCCAGGAGTTGAGAATCTCAATACCTCCACTGGTTTTGCAGAGAACAAGTTAAATGCAGACATGCAGTAGGCTTGAATGGGAAACTGCCTGCTGATATTTAGCAAAGAATCATCAGTTACTAATGTAACATAAACTTTTATAAACCTATGTAATGACATGTAGAGCTGCATATCCTGTAAATGAAACTATCTACTGTAGAGTTAGTTTCTGTGTATATGGAAATAAATATAATGAAGTTAGTCTGTAGGCACATTTTGAGGCAGATCAGTTTGTACTAAAAAGGGAAAGTTGAGACTGAAGGCAGACGCAGCTGTCCCAAGCATCTTTATACATCGCCCTGTGGTCCAGAGGACGACCCCTGTACCACAATGCACACAAACACAGAGTTGCTGATCATAACTATACTGTTAAAAGTGTATGTCACTTTTAACAGTATAGCTACAAAAAATGTTAATAATGACAGCATGAATAATAACATAACGGTTAATATTTTTCTGCATTATTTCAAGGCATTATTTTAAACGTTTAAAGGTTACCAGTGCCACGCCCTGTACTCATACCAGTAAGAAAGACTGAGGAAAGAAAAATGGAAGAGATTGAGACAAGACAGTGTGACAGAGGGGAGACGGCTATAAGAGAGAGACCGGAAATGTGTCCCTCTGCGGCTCACGAATTGCTCGAGCGCCTGCGGAGGCTCTTTGAAGCTCACGCACGCAGACCTAAGGTGAGTCTGTTCATTGGAGATCCGACTTAAACCTTTAAAAGCGAAAACATAATTACATTACTTGCAGTTTAAACCGCACGATCACTCTATAAATACAGATTGGCCGTTTTTGTAGTGGACATACTGTGATTTCTTTCTTCTTCTAACAGGTGACCTGACTCTAAAAACTATAAGCAAACCTGAACTTTGATCTTTGCGCGTCCTCTGGCGGTCGTGGCTTGCTATTGGATCACTTCCGGTTCCTGTTACTACTTAACCTGCTGAAAAACACCACTGTAATCTGTGCATTACATGCTTACATGCTTTTGTTTAACGGCTCATTTCACATTGTAACCTTCACGTTCTTTATCAGAAACACACTCTTTGCTGAATCATCTGCAAATTATACGCATAATATTCACTCATTGTTTGTTTAGGAAGCTAACCTAATTGCTATTAGCTTAGCTTAGCCGAATCACTAGCAGCATGACTTCTCCTGTCCCTGGTGGTGTGCTATATGATAACAAGTAAAATACAGGGCCAATCTTACCGATACGGATACTTCAAAGTTATAAAAGCAGTTTATACAGAGCAGTGTGCTTGAACATGTTACAATAGTCACTAAATCACAGCAATAGTAACTTTCCATAATAATTAGTTAAAACAACAAAACAACCCTTTCAGCTTGTCATGTATTTTGAAACGTTTTTTTGTTTTTAAAAAAATCTAATTTCATTTAATTTTTTTTAGAAACCGAGTTTTAAAGAACTTTGGGTCAACTTCTGTTTTAAATATTTGTTCATGGTTCAGGTATTTTTTTTCAGTTCCAATACTAGAATTTATTTAACACATTTCAGATGATAATATTATTTGAATAACCAATAATACTTCTTTTTATTTACATAACGCCAAATCAGATCAACAGTTGCATCAAGATGCTTTTTATTGTAAGGCAAAGAGCTAACAATCAAGATGACCCCCTATGAGCAAACCTCACAAACTTACTTACTTAAATACTTTATTAATTGAGTAATTGAGTTCATTATTATTAGGTTGTTTTAAAAACATTCTGAAAAGCCTTTAGTTTTCAGGGCTCTCTTTTGTGGAAACAGCTCCCAGTTTAGTCAGATTTGTGTGGGATATTTTGCTCTTCGTAACAAGTAACAAATATGATTGATGTGATATTGGTGTCAAAACTTTTTTTTTCCTGTAAAAAGATTTTAAATGCGCCTTTCAGTACCTTTCTGAACTAAAATGACACCACTGACTCTAGTATTATCTGTAGGGTTTTCATTGCTAATAGAGCATTTCCCTGGCATTTCTTGTTTTAACAAACACAGAAAAGAAAAAGGGCTGAGGGGTAAATCAAACCTGATAACAGGATAACACTCCTCAGAGGTCATGGTGAGGAATATTACACTGCTGTTTAATCTTTGATTGAAGACTTGAAGATTAAAATGTCAAAAAAACAACAAAACAAAACTGTCTGTTGTCAGAAAGAGTAACCTCAGAGTCCAAAGGGTCACTGAGGAGAAGTTAATCTGTATGAGTGTCTCCACCTACCTGTACTGCCACAGCCAGGTGTGAGGCAACAAGAACCGAGGCAGGCTCCAAAGGTACAGAAGTCCACTAGAGGAGTTTCTCTCAGCAGATACAGGTAATGATGACAAAGGTCCTTCAGACAGCTCTGAGCAGGATCTAGTGTGTGAGCTGAGAATCAGGATCCTGGAGATATTTGATAGGCAGAGCAGTGAAAAACTCCTCTCTAATGAAAAACCAGGTGGTGCATATGTCCGCCTGTTAGGAGCTCATCATATTTTACTGTTTTACAGTTAATGTATTGTGTTGTTTGTAATCTTACAGGAGACCATGGAAAAGAAGCTAATGATCATCGACACCGATTGCGGCATAGACGATGCTCAGGCAATAATGATGGCGTTGGCGGCGCCTAACATCCACATCCTGGGCGTCACCTGCGTGTTTGGGAACACGACGGTCGACAACGTGTGTCAGAACGTTTTGAGGGTGCTCTCAGTCTGTGAGCGTAACGGGGTACGTTTACTGAAGCTGTCTGAACAATCACAATCTGAGAAAATGCAGATTTGTGTATTTTAATATAGATGTAATGTTCTTAAATGATTCATTTTATACGAATTTTTTACTGAATGTTTCACCTGCTGTGCAGCACTTCGGTTCACGTGTGTTTAAATGTGCTGTAGAAACAGTCTAAGTTGTTACTTTTCAAAGTATTGATGTAGCACACAGACTCATTAGTCACAACAATTAGGGTATTGTCGAAATTAGAAGAGCACAGACCTCCAGCGATTCAAATATCAATTATTAAATAAAAACTGCATCACACACACACACACAGATGTTATGTTTAGAAACAATGATCTGTTTCTAAACTGCCCTCTCTGAGGTCCCTTTAAGGATTTTTTTTTTTATACCTTTGTAAATCATCCATTGGTTGTTTAAACAGATGGGATTTGTCTGCCTTTGAGAGTCAGTAACAGACTTCCTGTCATGCATGTTCATAAAATGTTAGTTTAACCAGATTAGGAGAAAGGTTCCTGGACTAGTGAATTTCTGCTCACGTAAACACAAATGGCAGCATTAAAATAACATCCCTGGCGGAGTTTAATATATTGTAATCTTTGGTATTTTGTGACAAGTCTTGCTGAGCCTGGCCAGCAGGGTTTACACCGCAGTGTTGTGTCGGCAGAACTCAGGTGTTAATCTGTAAGGAAAGCTGCACTAATCTGAACTTCCTCCTGTAGATTCCAGTGTTTCGAGGTTCTGCTGGCCCTCTGGTTGGAGCGGGAAACTCACCCACTGACCACTTTGGAAGTGATGGACTCGGAGATGTGATAAAGGAGAAAGATCCTTGTTGGGAGGAGAAAATCCAAAAGGAGCATGCAGTTACCGCAATGATAAGACTGGTGTCCGAAAACCAGAACCAGGTTCAAAACTCCTTCGTTTAGTCACAATTTGATCCTAAATTGTGATGCGTTTCCCAAAGAGCATGATTCTTTGCTCAGTTAGGCACAGATCTCAACAATTCCCCTTGAGAAAACACTAATGGAAGAAAACATGTCCTCCACAGGTCTCCTTGGTGGCTCTCGGCCCGCTCACTAATCTGGCGCTGGCGGTCAGACTTGACCCCCATTTTCCCCAAAAGCTCAGGGAGGTGTACATCATGGGCGGCAACATGGAAGGTAAAACGGCCTCGTGGTGACCGGTGTTCGAGCGTGAAGTGTTCAGGAGTGAATAATGGTGCTTCTGCCCCTATAGGAAAAGGAAACGTGACTCTGTGTGCAGAGTTTAACTTCGCCATGGATCCAGAGTCGGCCTATATTGTTCTTGAGGAGTTCCTCTGTCCTACCTACCTGGCATCGTGGGAATATGCGTGCAGAAACGCACTGACGTGGGTAAGATCTCCACGCTTAGAGAAGTGCATGGCCCTGCTGTGTGGGTCACTTTAAACTGAAATTCCTGATTTGTGCAGGAGTTCCTTGAGGAGCTCGTCAATCAGGACGCTCCAGCTGCACGCTTCATGAGGATGATAACGTCTAAATGCTGGGCTTATTCCAGAGAGGCCATGATGACTAAGAGAGACGTGTACTTTGGGCCGGGCTTTGTCTCCTATGATTCCTACGCGATGGCGGCCTGCATCGACCGCAGCGTGGTGACGGAGAGCATCGAGTGTCCCGTCCGCGTGGAGCTCCAGGGCTCCATTGCTCGAGGCATGTTGGCGCTGGATCGCACAAATCAGCTGAAGAAGAGCCACAGCGTGTTTGTGTTGACTAAATGTGACACAGCCAAGTTCAGCGAGCTTCTGAAGGAGTCCCTCAGACAGCCCTGCAAGAAGTAAAGTCTGGACTTCCTTCATTTAACTGCTGCATCACTAAGTGCCCTTTGACTGACATCATTTTATAGCCACAAATGATGTCAGGGAAGATGGTTACTAAATTTTCCCACCTGACCAATCACAATAAGCTGGATTTTTTGGAATGTTTTATTTAATAAAGCAATGCAACCTTTTACCGTTATAGGCGATCGTGATTGTTTAAAATTAAAATCCCTCAAGAGTACATCAGAGCTAAGGACATTTAAACTGCAACCAAATCAATTTTAGACCCACTCCAAGTGTCACAATCTAAAAATAAAAGCTATATCAGAAAATTATTTGGACTCAGGAGGATTCACGGCGAAAAGATGAGTGAAATTTTACAAAGAATGCACTTTAAAGTTTTTCTACGATTAATAATCAGAAAACGGATCGAACATTGAGGGTAACAAAGCTTGAAACTTTCACATGAAAGTTGTTTGTACTCATCTCACAAACACACCAAATCATACTGAGTAAATTTTTAATCTTTTTCCAATAATAAACTTTTAGCATCAGTAACATGCAACGTAACAGCACTAACGTAAAATCTCTTACATTAAAAATTACAATCTGAGACATAAGATGAGGATGCTCCACTAAACACGTGTTACGTTAACTTTAAAAATACCCTTTGGAGGGTTTCATTGGCTGTATGTTACTGTGTGCCAGTAATATATATATAATATTATTATTTTTATTTTTTTTAAATATATATAATATTCTTAACTAAAAATGTTTCCTATCATAACTTTGTCAATCGACTTTTTACTTTGTTTTTTAGGATAATGGGATATCGTGTCATAAACACATATTTATGTATGAGGAACAGAACCAGCATTGTTACTGTGGATATTTGATCGGTTTTCTTCAAACAGTAGTTTTGGGTAAAGGCTTTCAGGTGAAGCGCACAACAACCTAAACCTCTCTGCTGTTCCATGTCCAGTTGTGGATGCTCTTTGTAATGAGGTCAGCGTACGTACCCGAAGCTTCAGACGGCTCTTCAATCATTCTGAGGTTTTTCTACGTCTTGGGTCATAAAGGCTGGCTTTAGACACAGAATGCACTGAGGGGCTGCAATGAAGCCCCGTGTCATATAAAGAAGGATCATTTTGAATCATGCAAAGCTGTTGTAAAATCCTAAAGCTTGAAATGTTTCAATGGAATAAAAAAACCTGAAACATGAGCGTTTCTGCTGAAATCCTTTATTTAATTTTGCTGACAAATCGAGGTGATGTACAATACAAACCTCAAACTTAAATATTTTTTTGATCACCTGACCAATTTATTCCCACAGAAGGCTTTGAAGAAGAAAAAAAAGTAGGGGGGACATGAATTTTCTTGAAGCTTTTTTGGGGGCTGTTTCATGAAGAACAACTCTGGATTTATTCAAGATCCCTGCAGCCAAATAAAAGCCTGGTGCAATGACAGACCTCAAAGCCACCAATAGGAATTCCAAGTGATGGTGAAAGTGGGACTTATGGCTTCAAATAGACATCTGTTCCAACATTAATACTGAACTTAAGAGATTTTGCTCCAAGTGTCACTTTTAAAGGACAAACGCAGCCTTCGCCGTGCTATCAGCCTCTTAACTTTAGGGAAACCTGTTAAAAGAAATTCAAATAAAAGTGAGCATCCCTCCCCACCCCCACCCCTCGGGAATAAAAAGCTGCAGAGACCTATACGCAGCGCCAGGCTGGCGATCGCTCCAGGCTGCTTCTTGTTGGGAATCTGATTACATGAGAATTTGCTTTATGAGTACAGAGAACTTAAGTGCTACGGCGTGGCCTTAGTTGGTGTTGTTGGAGGAGCTGGGCCACGGCTCAGAGCTGCGCCTGCTAACGGTGGGGCCCCACATGCTCCAGGGGTTGTAGGTCCGACTCATCTCGGTGGAAGCCACCACGGCTGGCGGTGGCGACGGAGCGGAGCTGCTGACGAGATCCGTCAGAGGTGTCGAGGTGGTGGTTGGAGGGAAAGGGTTTAAGGCTGGCTCTGCACTCGTTGACCAAATGGAGCTGCCGAAGGGTGTGGTTGTAGACCACGGGTTGCGGCCGTTTCCCAGGAGTGACTAAGGGGGAAAAATTTAATAAAATCATGAACAGGAAGTCGGAGTATCTGCGAACTGCATCATATCACAGAAAATATCTCACTGTGGCTGAGGTGGGCGTAGAGCTGGGGGTGCTGGTCCAGGAGTGCAGGGGATCAGTGGGGCTCGGTATGTCCCAGATGGAGGAGGGGACGGTGGTAGTGAACTCTGGCCAGCTCTGCTGAGGCTCAGATGGCTTTTGGAGACTCATTCCACTGAACACTAAAAACAACAGACACCACACACGTTTTAGCTGGAAGGCTGTGAACAATCTGAACACGAGGCTCTGCGTCCGTCTGCTTACCTCCCGTCAGGTTGAAGTGGTTGTTGGAGCCAAAAGCGGAGAAAGAGTTGGCCGACTGGTAGTTTGGACTGCTGGTCGTGTCGATTGGACTCCACAGTCCAGAGCTTTAAGATAAAAAGGAACGCTCAGTTAATAGAGCTGGCCCTGGGACACCGATCCAGAGTACTGCACATTACTGTCAGGCCACGATCGCAAGAGAGTGGAAATTTGTGCAGCAGTGTGCTGATCTACAAACAAGGACACAGCCACTTCCTTTCAATCCAATCCAAACATTTGTGGAGAGAACTGACGAGTTTCAGGACAGAACCGAAGCCTTGGCACCTGTTCGCAGCTTTGAGCCATTCACCTGCGCCAATACCATCCTCATAATATCTGCTCTGTCATTCCAAATAAATGAACACTCCTGTGGCAGAGCAGAATATCACCTCATGCTTATTTCAACACTAATTTCAGCTCAATTTGCAGTAAACTGCCTCTAAAATGAGATATTTGTGCTGGTGCACACTTTCCTTCCTGTTACCTGTCTGAGCTGTCGCTTTCAAAGGATCTCATGTGCTCCAGACTCTTGCCTTGGCTGTCAGTTTTACCTGCACCAGAGCCACCTGAGGGAGGCAGAAAACATCCCGTAAGCAAAGCACAGTGGGAAAAATGTTCCCACTAACATAAAGGACTGATTCAGCGCTCCATATTCACCTGGGCTTTTGTCATAACCTTTAGTTACAGCGTCAGCAAAGGTGAGGTTCCCGTTTTTGCCCGGCTGCGGGAGGGCTGCAGGCAGTTTATTTCCTGGGGCTTTCTTCTGGTTTATCTCACTGTGAATATACAGCACGTTACTAAAACAGCATGTGTTCAGTACTCTTGTTAGAATTGCAGCATGCTTTATTCTGACAAATCAAGATAAAACATGTCCTGTCTATGGCCTTGGCGCCTCTCACTGTTAACAAGAGTCCTAAACGACTGACTGTCCTGCATGTGAATCACCTGTTGCTGCTGACCACACTGCTGTAGGTCCCTCGAGACAGTAAGCTGGGGGAGGTGGGTGGAGGGGAGCAGGTCCCAGCTGTGGCCGATCGCTTCAGGAACGGATCTGCATTTATCGTCTGCAGGGAGATCTGCTGAAGACTGTCAGCTGCTGCAAAAGGAGACGGGAGTAAAGCAGCTCGTTAGACTCGTCGAAGACCGGTCTGAACGCGAGCTGACGCCACCGATTGGGTCTGGACTTACGGATGCTGTTTTTGGAAAGAGGGACGTCCCACTCAGGTGAAGCGCACTCCTTCTCTCCTTCAGAGCTGCTGCTGTGTCCCAGCTCTGACGCTTTGGGGAAAAAGGCCGCCCGCCCGTCCTCCAGCTTTCCGTCTACTGTGAAAAACACGCCAAAACCACCAAGGTCATTCTGTGGAAAGTGCCTCTTAGTTGCCTGCTGGCCTTAGTGGATCTGACTCTAAGAATCGGCTGATTTTTATTCAGCATGTTACATGACGCCATGCAAAGTGTTATTTTTACTTCCTCGTAATTTCGAAGACAGACACATGAAATCTATGTTTGTATAAAGGTATAAAGGAGACGTTTAATACCCTGTAAGTTGTTTTGAGCAGACACCCAGCCCACATGAAAATATGACCCCGCAGTGAATTTTCAGAAACAGATGAGGGCACTAATGCTTTCTGATTCTGCTCCTCTACATCACAGACATTAAACTGCTGCTTTTTATTCAAAGTGTGAGCCCATCATAGTGACGCTCAAAGAAAAAAAAAAAAACCCATAAAGAACAAAAACATGATTATATCTTGGCTTTAGACCATCAGATAGATAGATAATCAGGTGCTACACCCACTAAAAGTTAAAGGACTGAGCGTCTTTAAATGTGTTTTTCAGCTCTGGAAATTTCATGTGAATATCTGCTGTATTTATGAAGCCTCAAAAATGGCAGTAAAAACAAGGAGAAACCCCTTATGTACTTCGAAGGCCTGTAATACTAAAAATATTCACAGTATGAAGGTCAAATTCTGGATGGCATAATTAAATAAAGTTATTGTATACAAAACTTACATCTAGGTTTCTGTAGAGGTCTCGTCTTTGTGATGCTGGTGAGAGGATGGAGAGATTTGGAGGGGAAGTTCTTCCGCTGCTTGGTCTCCAGCGGTGTTACGTAGGGCAGCTCGAGAGAACTGAGAACACGAACGATTTGTTGAGGAAGAGAACAAAGTGGAAGCAGTGGCTTGTAGTTTAACTTGTAGGTGACTGCGTGGAGTCACACTGAGCATTTCTATGTGCCACTGATGTTTTTGGTCAGATATCAGACGCAAATAGAACATTAAGAAAAGCCTTCTGTGGAAAATGTGAGGTCATAAATGAGTCCACTGTGTTATTTTAGTCACTTTAGGATGAAAAGTAAAAAAAAAAAAAAAAGACTCAAACCTGGATTTTTCTGCTTGGTTCTCCTTCTTTGTGATTACTTGTTTCTTCGTTTTGGGTTTTATAAGAAAATTTGATGTTTCTTCTTTTGCCATTTCCGGGGTTATTGTCCTTCCTTTCTTTTTTACTGGTTCCTGGAAAAAGTGATGCGTATTTTTAGCAAACAACAAACAGAGACCATGTGCTGGCACATACTTTAACATTTTTTTACCTCTTTAATGTTTGTCTCCACATCTGGATTGGAGGTCTCTGTAGTCGTGGAGGAGCTGTCGTCGTTGTCGGCGAGATCTTTGAGCTCGTCTCCCTGAGTCTTTACTGTTGACTTTTTCTCCTTCTCTTCCTTCTTTCTCTGGGCTTTTGCTTTAGCGCGCAGCTTCCCTTTGGATTCCAACCCTGCAAACGATATCAGCACACACTGTAAAACGCTGTGAACGACCACAGAGAATTTCTCCTCTCATTAAAAGTTGTGTCTGTACCTTTGCTTGGTATGGACTGAGAACTCTGCTCCTGAAGAGTTTCGGGACTGAGCGGCTCTGGACGGTCGAGGTCGTTGTCCATGGCTCCAATGAGGTTGGCGAACTCGTCGTCGGGGCAGATGCCTCTGTGAGGCAGCGACGGGCCGCCTAAGCTTGGACTCTGGAGGTCAGGCTGTTTGGTGCTGCGACCTTTGCGGTTGGTTACCTGGCAGGGAGCTGGAGGGCCTTCGTTGCCAGAGGCTGAACTTCCTTTGGTGAGCTGGGAGGAAGGAGGTTGCATAGGTGGGCGGGTGAAGCTGATCCTGGACCTGTTACCTTGGCCGTCGGAGTCTGGCGAGGGACGGCTGCTGTTCTGTCGGCCTCCCCGAGCTGACCCGTTGGTGGATGCGTATAAACCTCTGGAGTTTTGTGGTGGGTCGCTATAGATGAGTGTTCACAAAGAAGTCTGTCAGTAACTCTGTACATGCACATTTATAGTTTTAACATTTAAACTGTCTCTGGGCGTTGATAAAGAGCGTCAAACACGGCGGTTCAAATCTGTGAAGCCCCTGCTCGCTGCAGGGTGAAGCACCTCATCCTCTGAGTGACACACTGAGCACTAAGTGAGCATCAACAGGAACGACGGTGACAGAAGCTTAACTTTCAGGGGAAAAAAGCTTTTCAAAATCTTATTTTGTGGCAAAATCATCACTGCTGAGTCTATAGATTATTTAAAATAATTTCATAATTTCTTGAAATAAATGCTCAAATAGGCTCCCAGAACACTTTAAAGATGGCTGCCGAGTGAGAAGATTTGCATGTAGAACTATTTGGTCTTGATTTGAATTCTCAGCTGTACTGAGAACAAGCATGAGATAAAAAAAAAGTTTATCTGCAACCATAAAGTTTTGCTTTGTGCTCCATCTCAGTGCGCCTCCAATTAAAATTCAAATCGACTGAATGGCCGGTGATAACGGCCAATAAGCTGTTTCAGTGCCAGATATGGTAAAAACTGCAGGAAGCGGTTAGCCACAGGCAAACGGCCATCAGCAATCTTCTTGGCGTGTCAGAGGCAATTAATCCAGTTAAAAAACAGCAAAAATCTTCAAATGTTTGGACATTTTAATGACTGAAGCCTGAAGTTTAAGGAGTGCCTGATTATAAGGGCCAGATCTGGACTGCAGGTCTAAATTTTGAATGAATGAAAAATGACATTACAGAGAAATGATGCTCATCGGAGTAACTACTCAGTGCACGTAGAGCTGTGGGATTAACATGAATTTATTAATCTGTGAATTCTATAAATTTCAATGATACCTATATGAGGAGAGCTCACATGGACGCATGAATGTGTAGAGCTAAGGATGTTAACAAATGGGAAATGCTGGGGTGCCCATCATGGTCGTGGTTCAAAAATGTATTTCAACTTCAGCTGCCAACTCTACAAGAAAGCAGCTCTTAGTCTACAATACACACACACACACACACACGCACACGAACAGCTGGAGGTGATGGACGGTCGTTTTCCAGGTTTGGTGAGATCTGAACTATGTGCGAACAGCATCCTAATAAGTGACTTCAACATGCTGAAAAGGACTGAAAAGCTGGCTACAGACGCTTGGACGGGCTTAACGTGTCCAGGTGAGAGTCACGCAGGTAAGTGTGCACCAGCTCTTTTTGTGGTTAGGAGGCTAGGAGCCAAAAAAAATTCAGTTTGGTGTGAAAATGACACTAATAATAATAATAATAATACTAATAATAATAATAATACTAATAATAATAATAATAATAATAATAATAATATTACGTTCACCCTCACATTCAGATGTTTAGAGGTTGGACACTGATCCTGTTTTATCTTTAAAAATTGTTCTAAGTTCTGCACACAAACATTTGAAAGGCTAATTTTTAATGTGCGTTTGCTGCACCACTTTTATGTCCTCTTTCATCTCAAAAATCTGTTCTCTTTACCGAGATGTGCTCGCACCTTTGAACACACCCGCTTGTGCCACGTGATCGGGCTTTGCCCAGGTTGTCACTGAGCATTTACACTTACTTTGAATCAGTGTGAATTTGCACAATGTCCCTGAGATTGAAGGGTCTCCCAGTCTCCAAGGTGGAGTTGGATTCCACGGACACGCGCCTCTTGAAGGGCTCCCATATGCTCTGAGCCTCCAGGTAGGCCGTGGTGATCACTATCAGAAACATGGAACTGTAACACAAACAAACAGCACACATGAACCGTTTGTCAGATTGAGATCAAGCTTTATTCCAAAGCCGTTGCTATACAAGCATAATTGAGGCTTATAAACAATCCCATGCAAACATGTGACCTATCTGCAGAACTAGATTAAATATCCTACCATTAAACCTGAGTGCAGGGTTACAGCGTGAGCGTGACAAGGCTGCTGCTATAACAACACTTTTTGTTTCAGTGTTTTAAACAAACATCGGGCTCATTAATAAAAGTGCAGCTCTGTCTCCAGGTAAGAGCACCTGTTAGCCTTGAACACCACCCTGTTCCCTGTGGGTGTGTGAAGGTGGAGCTGCATGAATAGCTGAGAGCAGAAATGCGTGCACACAGATCCTCTCTGCTGTTTCCTCATCCTCATCTGTCTTTAGTGAGCATATAGTCTTTGCTGAAGTCAACTCTACAGCTACTCAGTTTTTTGTAATGAATTGATTGTCACATAGAACCGTGTTCTGCATGTTTTGCTTGCGTTGTGCGGCGACACCCACCTCATAACGATAGACACAATGATGTAGAGCTGGAGCTCCCAGGTGGGCCTGGGCAGGGTCTCTGCACATGTGGCTAACATGTGATAGGGCAACGAGGCATTGAGGACAAACACAAATTCTGAGCCGCCGCACGACACCAGCTTCAGCTCCCGGATCACTCGAGAGGAAGTGAAATCGGGTGTAAACCTGACAATAAAGGAGAGAGAGAACACTGAGCAGCCTGTCCTGCGATCCACGTGAAACCTGCTAATGGGAGGAAACACCTGGGAGGTATCTTTATGATTTATGAGCTAATGAGTTATTTATATACACAAAGATATGTACAGTATAAAGATGAAGGGTGTGTCTGGTTTCAATGTTTCTTTGCCTTTAATAAACATCTGAGAGGCTTTTGTCTGAACGTACACGCCTCAGAGGATCCAGCCAAATTTCTCTCTGTGTCCAAATCTTTAAAAGCATCCATTGTGTTTCACCTGACAGTCCCGATCAAAACAAATTATATTTACAGCCCAATATCACAGGTAAACTCTCACCGAGGCAGAAACAAACCAAGGACAGCAAGAAGGTTGCGTACATATAAAAACTACCAAAAATAAAGGCTTGTTATTCAAACTCATTAAAATAGGTGGGCAAATCAGACAAATACACCAGTTAGAACGATCTACAGTAATAAGTATTACTATTGGGACACGAGATGCATTATTAATGTTTGAATTGTATTCAGGTGTGTCAGCACCTGGGTGTTTCTGTGTCCGCACAATAACAACAGCGCCCTGGAAAAGTACAGGAATTCAAACGAAACAAAGCCATGAAAACACATTTATGGAATTCACTCAGCTTATTCTTTTCATATCTCTCACACACACACACACACACACACACACACACACACACACAAACACAAACACTTTGTGTCCAAGTGCATTGTTCCTATTTGGAATATTCGAGTCATGACTTGCAGGAGTTTATTCTGGAACCCTTTTCACTTTGAATACATTTTCACTTCATTCAAATATATTCTTTTATATTCTGATATCCGTCCGTTTGTACGTTTTCACGGGTGGTGCAACCATAAACAAAACTTATCACAAAGCAAAAAAGGAACAACAGTAAAAATGCTTCGTCATTCAGAGGACCCCCTGAGGTTGAATATGGAAAGATTAATTGCACAATAAAAAGCACACCAACGACCCTATAGAAGAGATTTCAAAGTGCTTCTGAAGCAAACTTTTAATGAAGCCTTAATCTTTGAAATTTACAAAAAACAAAAAACCCAACAGGGTTGACCAATCTAGCTTCAACTGTAAACATTATCAAAAACAAAAAGGTTGAAAGCTGATCTATAAAGCAGCTTTAAAGAGATGGCGACCACAAAGAGCTAGAAATGAGCAGAATAGATTAGCTTTAGCATAAAGTAAGCCTCAAATACGAGTGAAAAAGCTTTATAAACTGTCGTGCCCTAATAAGTTTGATAAGTCATTGTCATAGTGTCCTATATTCCCACTCTTCAGTCTCACTGCTATGTGGGTTTGAGCACTCTTTTCATACACCTGTCGGGGCAGAGTAAAGAAAGGCTACATTTCTGCCTCAGGGCTTTGCAGCTGTAAATCCTTCTCCAATCACAGCATGGCTCTCCTGGCCACACCGCTGGGCCAGATTCTGACACCTCTTTGTTACGTTTTATTTTACAAATTTAGGGAAGCAACGTTTCAGTATCAGTGACTGTGTTTTTGTAGCATTACTGGAAAAAGTTGAATTAATGCAGGTGTTTCCATTATTGATTCCCCTGCCTGACAAAAGCACTTTTAACTACTCCCCCGTGAAGCTAACTTTCTTCAGACTGGCTAACACCAACAAAGAGAACATTTAAACAGCACTTAAATGAGCTTCTGCGCCTCAGATGGCCATATTAGGGATGGCTCGTGTGGCGAAGGGGGGAATGCACGCACGCACACACGCACGCGCACACACACACAAAGGAAAACCACTGATGATGGAGGTGTGTGTGTAGCAGTGAGTCCTTACAGTATGACGAGGTCTTTTGAAGCATTTGGCTTGAGTGCAAATTCTTGACAGTTGAGAACTTTGAATCCGAATCCTTCGCAGGCTTGTCCATTGATTTCTGCCGATTTGATGGTGATCGGGAGCAAACCCGTGTTCTCCACTCTGAACGTCCTTTTCAGAGTGAAGTTTGGCTCTTTCACTTTTGTTTCTGAAACAAAAAACAGGGACAATCAAAAGATTCAACTTAATGTTTCAAAAGAGGAAAAATTAGATAGAACATACTGAAACACACACACACAGTAAATGTACTGGAATAAATCCTGTTAACAGCAGGGCTCACTGCGTGTTTGGATATTTTCATTTAGGAAGTTTAATTAATACATAATGTTGTCTTTTTCTCGGTGATATTTTACACGTCTAATCTGTTTTATTTCATTGCATTTATTGAGCTTTACTTTGCACATCTATGAGTTCTCGTGGATGGGGCTGCCTTTGAAATTGAACACTGGCAGATTTACTGATCTTTAGAAAAATAGACCAGCAGGCCAATTACTAACATAATGAGTACATGTTCCTGCCAACAGACAGTTGAACTTAAGATGAACCTCTACAACATGACTGGCTCACATTGATTGGGTGACACCGCTCTCTTGCATCGTTTATAAACTCACTCTCTGTGCAGTCTTTCAACAGAGCTTCAGTCATTTTAAACCTCAGCGAGCTGCCTTGTCCTGGAAGCTTCCCTCCGACCTTCAGGCTCTCTGTCGTGCCTCGTCCGTGAAGTATGATCGTGTCGATCACCGTCAGGTTGTTTCTAAACAGATGCCCCAGTAAAGTGATTCATTTCAATGGAGGAGTGCATTTTTGTTTTAGTTTCTAACATTAAAATGTGGTATTACCTGACTATGAGGAGGGAGGAGACGGTGTGGTTTCCAATGGGAGTAAATCTTATGTTGAAAGACTTGACTTCTCCAGGCAGCAGGAGGAGGTTGTACACAAAGGGCCTGGTTGAGCCTTCTACAAAGCCTGTACTGCTCCTCATTAGCGATGTCTGTCACACAAACGGAGAGACTGTTAGAGACAAACAGCTTCCACATGCTGTCAGATCCACGGACAAGAGGACAGTGATTAGCAGCACAATAAGCAGCCGATTCTCCGATTTCCTGAAAAGCCACCAAATCAACAATGGACTTACTTGATTTCTGTGAACCTGGAACTCGAAGGTGTTTGTGTTTATATTGATGTTGGATAAGTTTCCTAAAGGAAACCTGAAAAAGAAAAGTAGTAAAGAAGACTGTCAGCGTAAGCTGAGGGAAAAAAGAATAAGCGGGAGTTTAGTTGTGACTTCTTACCTGTCGGCCAGTTTTCCAGAAAACACAGAGGGGTTTGGTAAAAGCGCCAAGGGGAGTACTTGGACATAAACAGGGACATCTGCTGGGTTCTGCAAAATCACCTCCTCGTCCTGCGGAGAAACGATGTCATGCCTGAGTTTGAAACATGTTTAAAACACGCAAAACCTGTGTGCCGTGTGCTAATGGGCGAGTACTCACAGAGGAGCTGTTGGTGTTGGTCAGGGGGAACGTGATTCTCTGTGAAGAGTTGACCAGCGAAGGCCACGTCAGGTGTGCGGTTATTTTAGCCTGAACGTTTTTCTGGAGATCTGTGTTAACTTCAAAGACAGCTTCGATCCTTTGGTGAGAAAAGAAGTTACATTTTTACTTTATTTTATCCTGGAAAGAACTTTTATTTCATAGTGCGCTTTGAATGCACAACGTGCTTACTTGTGCACAGAGCGCTCCTTGAGCTCTTTCCATCGTCTGAGGAGCTTCTGGTGAAGATCGACATCGGCGTCCCAGATATCCTCCTGTAACGCCAGCCCGTGAGGTTTAGCCTCAGCTGTGGAAGGAAAAAAATAAATAATAAATTAACCACTGAATTCTTAACCATGGGCTCAGACTAGATTTATATTTTAGGGATGGGACTCGACCATAAACCCACATCTCTCGAGGATTAGGGATGCCACGTACTGATGATACTGTGAGATTTAAAAATGACACATCGGTATTATCTGTCTGCTATGCATGTATAATAATATCAGAAATAACACTTCAGTTGTTCTTTTTATACATTTCTGAGCCGACTTTACTGCTGTTGTTTACAGACACCTCACTTCTCCTTTCCTTGCTCTCGGTCTCAGTGTGTGCACCTCCTCACATACAGAGTGGAGAGATCAAATAATATTAATGAAGCTGCGATGAAAGAGTCCAAATAAACTAAATAACGAGAGATTGAAGCTGCTGCGGCGGAAAAAATCATCGTCTGACCAAAACTTGCAGTCGTTAAAAAAAAATAAAAAAATGACTGCAAACAAAGAATAGCTTCTTCATGCTGTGTTAGCACTCCTGCAGCTAACTTATTAAACACAGAACAATGAAATCAACTGAATTGACAGTATCAGACTCAATATTCAATCAAGAGTAAATCCAAATTTACTCTGAATCCTCCAGTTCTCACTTAGCGACGTTAGGGAAGGGAAAAAAAAAGTCACTTCAAAATGAGCAGATGTTGCTCCAGATAAAATTCACCCAAAAGGGCTGCAACGAGTTTGTAAAACTGTATTAAACAACAGTTCTATGGCTACTGGTACTGCTCCATCTCTCTTTAAGCAGATAGTTGTTCAAGCCCTGCTGAATACCTGGACCCCATCTTACCCAAAAAACTACCAGCCTGTCTTCCAGACTTCCATTTCTTTTAAAAGTCTGGGAAAAAGTCTTTCTTCATTAACAGAATCCACTGATAAAAGTTTGCAATGATCTGCTCGGGCTCTGGGGACTGTGCCATCCTCATCCTCCTTGGCTTCACTGCTGCATTTAACAGCACTGACCACAACGCGTGCACATCAGTGCTGGTATCTGCACTACGCTGGTTCATCTTATACCTGAATAATAGATCCTTCTCTATGTTTACTGTAAACTATTCTTCTTCACCAGCAGCACTGTGCTGGTGTAGGGTTCCATCTTAGGTCCCATCCTGTTCTCTCTATACATACTTCCTCTGGATCAAATCATCAGTAAACATCAAAATTTGAGACACTAAAAGGATCCCACCTCCTCACAGAGACATAAGTCCGGTCTAAAGGGTTTGTTGTTAAAAACACCGACGTGCACACAAACACAGAGTTTAATAACAACTAAAACTTACATTTAAGCACAAATGGCAGGCCCACATAACAGTGCTCACCACACTGCAAGCCGGCGTCAAAATAAATGTTTGCCACCTGTAAAACAAGTAATAAAAATACGTTTGTGTCTCAAAAAGAAAGCGTGACCCACTTTTTGTGTTGTTGAGGACTGGGAGGATTTTTGTACCTTAGACTTCCGTCTGGGCTCCAGCTCGTCTTTGCTGTTGCGGAGACGTTTGTAATAAAATCGGATGTCTTCTGTCAGGGAGCGGATCTGCTGCAGTCTCACTTTCTGTGTGAAGGAGCTCTGTATGCTAAAGCTTTGGTGAACTACCTTCCCCTAAAGAAGAAGACATGTAACTCAATCCAACACCTCAGGCATTAAACAGGAAGCTGGCTTCTTCTTCTTTTCTTTTTTTTAACTTAAACACTCATCTTCTGCACGCTGCCAGCACATGATGGCTGTGAAATCAATTTTGTGTTACTTACTGGAAATGAAGGTGGCAAAATGATGTGTTTGGGAGAGCTGTTTAATGTGCCCACTGCGACGACAGCTTTCACCGGGATGGTTAATATCTGAGGCCAAAAACAACACCAGGTTATGCTTTTATGTTGAAGAAACTGCCTGAAAACTACACACCAGCCAGCCTACCTCATAATCTGTGGTGAGGTGTACAGCCCCGTCGTACGTGCCCTCCAGAGCTTTGGCCACTAGTGTCACTCTGAATGCTGCGTAATATCCAGATGCTAATATGACCTGTGAAAACAAAAAGGTTTTCTGTCTCTCAACACTTTGTGAACAAGCTACAGTTTCTCTAAAGTCCGTCCCCTCTTGTTTTGTTTTCTTTGCACACATCATCAAATTGCTTGGAATAACAATGTTTTATCTCCGATCTTGACACTGTGGTTGAAGAGCTTCCACATCCGAGACAGCAAAACACACAGGCAGTAAATTTCTTTCACAGGTTTCAAAGCCTTCCCTTTAAAAAGGAAATGAATACTGAAATGGTTCTCCAAAAGCCAAAAACAATCAGGAACATAGTTTCAATTTGGATTTAAGATGATTAAAATGTTTAAAACCAAACAACCAAATGACAGAAAAGATTATCTGAGTAAGAAGACCTCTTAGATTCAAAATGAGATGCTGCTTAGAAGGAAAAAGCTTGAAATCAAAGAACAAACAAAACTTAATTATTTGATTTTTTGTGACGTGCATACTACTTGAACAATATGATGCATGTCACAGTTTTTTATTATTTTATTTTATTTTCATACTTTCCAAACTCTTTTCCCCCTTGAGAGGTTTCTTTTTTTATCATTTTGTTTCATTTTCTGATTTGTTTAGCGGAGCTTTTAGATAAATTGACTTGAGGGAATCTCTGAGTGCTTCAAACGGTAGCTAGAATGGCTTTCAGGGCTTTCAGGGCCTACTTTACAAGCTCAGCTGGTCTGACAGCTGGTCTGACAGTCTCAGTAATATGAGAAGATGCTTCTTCATTAATCAGCAGGCCAAGTTGTGTATTAGCTACCAGCAACACTGAGGAAAATATGCTGCTACATGAAGTTTGTCTCAGCCGTTTCCTCCAATAATTAAGTCTCTTTTTTGTTTTTGTCCAGTGTTATTATCTTTATGCTTTTTAAGATAAGATAAATAGTTCATTACACCATTTATTCCTCGGCTAGTAATGTCTTATCTATTTAAGAACTACAGATTTCTAGACTTTATGATACTTTTGTGGTTCTGCCAACTTCTGCTCAGCGTCTCTCATTTCTACTTTTAAACAACTTCCTGTTTTGTTGTGATCTCTGAAGTACTCACAGTAGTGTGAATTACTAAAAACAACATTAACTCAGCCAGGCAGCAGCCTGATCTGTGTTACAAACCTCATTCCAGATAAAATCGGTACAAAGAGAGAAACCTCTCAACTTAAAGCTCAACTGCAGCAGTTTAACGCCTGTGACACAGGAACAGAAACAAGCGGCAGTGCGCTGTGTGTTTGATCTGTTTCCTGATAACTCTCTGGAGAAAACCTGAAATAGTGCATTTTGGGTAAACTTTCAAGTTTCACATCACCCTGTGGACGAGGTGGGACCTCAAATTACTTGCTAAAAATACAAAAATCTTTTGTACTTGAGGTTTTATAATGCAAAGAGGTAAAACTCTGCATTTTGCATTCATTAAATATACTAAGGTTAATGTATGAATGTGAGTCAGCCGTTTGTGAGGATGGGGGGCACTGACTGGAGGACACCAGGCCCAGCTAAGCTGCATCTTCTTTAAGCCTTCATAGTGCATTTATGGTCAGCATTGAAAAACCGAACCGGGAGCTTCAGATTAATGAAATACTTTTGCTTATGTTAATTATTAGAGCCAAAAAAGTCCAAATTGTAAACTGCGCAAAACAATTATTTGTTATTTATTAACCTTTTCATGTGAGATTCATGCTTTTTCTCAAAAAAACATGAACATAGATATTTATAAGCTGTCACAATTTTTAAGTTTAAATTTTCACAATTAAATACAGAAGTGGTGACCTTGTTCACGTGTCTCACGAGAAACTCCCGTCCTCACAAACTACAGCCACAAAAGTTGAAGTGAAACTCATGTCGTAGGATTTCACTGGACTGATTGCATCAGACTGAAGCTTGCTCTGCTCACTCTAGCTTCCTGTGGGGATTAGCGTGATGGCGTTCGGGCTGTGGAGGTCTCACCGTTTTATGATGGGAGGCTGAGGTGTTCTGCAGCTCTTCCAGGTGACCCTGGGCCACCGTTGTGTTCCCTTTTTCGGTCTTCAGCAGCTCCATGGAGAGACTGTCTCCTGTGACCAACCAGGACTTAATCTCCAGCTGGAGGACAGAAAAGAACAAAGTGGCGCTTTTTCACTTTTGCCAAGCAGCATTAAACTCTACATGGTTTACACTGTGGAAACAACCTAACAGCCTAACCCTAACCAGCATCCGTTCATCTACAGTGGAGTTTTTAACCAACAAACCGCAACCAGGTTTATCTGAAGATAAGGACACGACAGCTAACTCAGTTTACTCAGCACTTTGCAATCTTATGAAATTGAGCACGTCCATGGGGGAAAAGCTTTAGAAGCCTAACGACACATAAAGGCCTGAAACTTTCATCCCGAGATGCCGAGCTATGACAATTTACAATCGATCACTCCAATATCAACTTGTACGGCTTCTCACCTCTATGGGGTTACTGTTGACCACTACAAATATGATGCTGCTGGTGTCTGTTGCACTGCGGACACCAAAGTCCAGCAGGTTCTCCTTCAGACTGGGAGGCAGAACCAGAGGCTGTAAAAACAGGCAGTAAAAACAGCATGTTACACACTCTAAAGTAGATTTAAGTACCAGATTCAACAGCGATGTATTATGAAGCTATAATAGTGTCTGGCATTAGTGAACCAAACCACTGAGAGGCAAGAGCATCTATAACTAGCACAGGAGCTTTCAGTGGATATTATTTTATTGTTTAAGAGTAAACAATTGTATTTACAATGATAGACCGAGTTCGCCCGTCTGCACCCACTTCACGTTCACTGCGTACCTCCAAGAAGCCGGTGTAAGCACGAACAGGCAGGTGAAACTTTGATGCGTTTGTGATGAGCAGGATGTTGCTGTCTATGTGGATTGATGGTCGAACCGGTCGGAAGAGGAGGGAGAAGATGTAATGCGACTTGTGTGGGGGGATGAGGATGGGCGTGCTGAAGTTCTGCACCTAAAACAGAAAGAAAAACATAAATAAATGAAAGCGATGTCAGCGCGATGCTGGAAGATCAGACTTCACAGTCGGGTTGACCTTGGATGGGTCGTTCCAGAGAAATCAGTGAGTATCTCCAACCCGAGACCCGACAAGCAGGTGATTGTTTTACTACAATAAACAATGATAAATTCCATGAAGCATATGCACAATGCACTTAGAGGCTGTAACGTGGAAAATATTCATATTACGAGGGTAACATTTTACATGTCTATTCTAATTATTGTACCCAAAAAGATTCAGTTGAACTTTTCTCAGCTTTGACTTTTTTATGTTTCTTTGTTTAATGCATTTCTGCTCACATTAAACATTGTTTTGGCCTCTTCGGGGAGGGACACGTTGTGTATCCGGATTGCGAAGCTGAAGGCATTCGTGAGGAAGATGGGTCTGTCCACCGGGTCCACGGGGCTGTCCCTGATGTGGAACAATGTGGCTGTGTGGTCAAAGCCCAGGTAGCTGCCACAAGAGGAAGCACACACACAGCAGTGAAGCTTCAAATTAACTCTTACAGCAACATTTTCATTTGTCTCCTTGTTCATCCTCAGAAAAACTTACCCGTCTAAAACCTCTGCTTGGTATGGGATTTCAAGCTTGGAATAACTCTTCTCTTTTGCTTTAACTGTTATTTTTCCAGATAACTGATGTGGTCTTCTGGCTTTTGAGGCTACAGGGAAAAAAAAAAAAAAAAAGATTCAGAGAGCAGATAAGACACTGCAAAACACATCCAAGGGCCTGCAGGAGGAAGCTGCGCAATAGAAAGGAAGGAAATGGAAGGAACTTCTAAAAACTAAGTCAAAGGAGAACAACTGAAGCTTTTGATTATTTATACAGATGTGTATCTTGAAGGTGACGTTATGTTACTTAACATAACTTTATAAAGAAAGCTGCCAAAGAAGCATCATGTTCATGAGTTTCCTCAGGAGGAAGAAACAGCTGATTCAGCTGAACTCTTATGAATGACCATGTCACAGGTCAGTGTTAGAGACGGCGACAAGTTCAGCTTCCTGTGACCTGCCAAGTAAGAGAACTGAAGTAAAACTCAACTTACCATCAAAACTAATACTTGCGACTTTGGTATATCTGTTCTCTCCAGCTTTGAGTGTAACTGCTTTGAAGTCTATTGTGATGGCTTCATTTGACGGTGTTGTACGTACACTCTGAAAAGCAGCATGAATACAGTCATGGATTCTTACAGCCTTGAGATACTTGTTGTGTTCATGCTTTATTTTGCTTTGGATACGCACCGTAATGGGAACATCTTTTGTCCCTGAATTTAAAAGGTGTAGATTCAGCAGCTTTGGACGATCTGCAACACGAGGAAGTAGGAGGCAGAGATCAGAGGGAGGAGTCGGGAGGTTGGTTTGAAAAAGAAAATACTGATAGATGTCGTTTCTTTAGGGAAAGCAAACCTTGTGATCTGAGTGTACCAAAGTCGAGCATCTCTGTGGAGGAGTATATACCAGGGGCTGCAAACAATGAGTGAAACACGAGTGTTAGAAGGGAATAATGATTAAAAAGAACTGTCGCACAAAGGTTTAGCAGCACACCTGATGTGACCTCCACCTCTACGGGGAGGATGATGAACTGGTCCTCATTGGGAGCATTGGTTTTGATTCTGATGAAAGCTGTGTGGTTGTCCACATCTCTGGACGAGAAGCTGGCTCTCATCACCCCTTTTGTCTCAAATGGGGGAATCTCCTGGAGGAGGGGAGGGTTGGTCAGCGTCAGTGGGACCGCCTACTGTCCTTTAAAAAGCTCACTTTGCTCTCATTCCCATTTTACTCTAATCTGTATGATTCATGGGTCAAAATAATCCTTTAGCTACTCTCGCTTTAAGACAACTTTTGCCTGATTGGCTTTAACAGCGTGTGGGTGGGGTTTCCCACATCACTAACAGCATACAACGACCTCATTGTTGGAAACACCGGCCATGTTTAATGTGAACAAGCACAACAGGTCCATAGCTTTAAAATCAAAAGGAGGACTCACCCATAATTTTATAGTGCCTCCTTGTTGGCCTGTAGGAAGCTCCAGATGCAAATCCCCACCACTGGAGTACATCTCAACCACCTGAAGCAAAGACAAGAAGCAGACCAAATCAATCATCAAAGAAAATGTGCAAATAAAATAAACAAAGGGTACAATGTGTCCGTATTACCTGCAGTGGTTCACCGTACGGGTTGTGGATGTTTATAAGAGGTGAGAAGCTGCTGTTTACTGGGACTCGGGCCCCAATGAAGGGTCGCAGTCTGTAGGGGTTTGGTATACCAACCCCGAAAACCTTCAGTTTCAAAGACAGATACGCAACATTAATCACATGTTTCACACAAAAAAAATGAGAGAGAAAAAAAAAAGGTGTGCCACTTCATTTGTACCTGGTATGTAAACACTCCATGATGTGATGTATTAATAAATAAAGTATTTTCTACATTCCCAACTACTCGAGCAAGAAATACCACATCAAATGATGTGTTCCCTCCTGGTGGTATTATCTGTTGGAAAAAAAAAAAAGAGACATTATAAAAGACATTAATAAAGAGACGCCAAAGAATACAAATCTGTAAAAGAATTAAACCCCCCCCCCGCCCCCTTGTTACATTTGGCTAATTGATGATGATTCTGTACGCTCAGTTTTTATGCTCTAGCACAGGGGTGTCGAATTCCAGGCCTCGAGGGCCGATGTCCCTGCAGGTTTTAGATCTCACCCTGGGTCAGCATGCCTGACTCAAATGATTAGTTCATTACCAGGCCTCTGGAGAACTTCAAGACATGTTGAGGAGGTCATTTAGCCATTTAAATCAGCTGTGTTGGATCAAGGACACATCTAAAACCTGCAGGTCATCAGCCCTCGAGGCCTGCAGTTCGACACCTGTGCCCTAAGCCTGCAGAGGTATGTAGGTGTAGGTGAATAAAGCCTGATAACTGGTTAGTGGACCATCCTTAAAGAAAAATCCCCCCCCCCACCCCCAACCACACAAAGGTCAGGACAGAAGAGAAAATACTTCATATGAATATGGCCATGGATCTGTGTCTACTATTTTCTAAATTAGCAGATGCAGGCATTTATTTCACTTATAAAAAAGAATATTTTTAAAGACTGAAAGTCGACTGAACACCAGCTTATTACAGATCTGTCACATCTACCAGAGTTCGTGGATTTGAACATATTTCAGCACTTTGTGTGTCATGTTTGTATTCATCTGTTCATCATGTGGCCCTTCACTTCAGTAGCTAAGTCACTCTGACCCTGAAGGATAACGTCACCAACTCCAGCTCTAAAAAGAGAACCCAAACAGATCCCATAAGGTTATTCACATGCACTGACCAACAAACTTCTAACCTCACAGATATCAACGCCCACTTCCACACCACCTGATCGTAAAAAGGTCCAGTGCTATGAAAACATCACAGCTCCATGGTAACTTTAGCATTTTGGTGGTGACGGTTTTTCAGTGGGCGATTGCTCAGGGGGATTTCTGAGGTGGATTCCATCCTGCTGCATTTATAACAACATGAGTAATCCACAACATGAGCTGCCTTTAAAAAAAGAGGAATAAATTATCTATGTTTGTATACTAAAACCATTCTCAAATATACTCGTATAGACTTCAGCCAAAGCAGAATCTCCTGCTGTTGGAGGTTAAATGTTAATAAAGGGGTGTTAGATGATACGTAATAGGTTAAATAATAAAAGCCCGATCAGAGATTAATCCAAAACGTGCACTTTAAAATGTGCATTATTCATTTATTATGTGATCAAGTTTTTAACTCTGAACCTTCATCAAACAGGAATTAAGCAGACTTAACAATTTAAAGCTTTTTGTGCAGAACAATCTCTGAACATTGTGCAAAAGGGAAGAAGCTGACTGTGTAGTGGCCTATGGCCATGGAGGGATACCAGATGAACAGGTATTCAGATTAGGACATTACCCAGTTCGTCTTTTCAGTCTACAAACCTTTTTCTGGTTTTGGTGTGTGTAAAAAAATTAGCTAATATACCACTAACCTAATGTTAGTAGGATGTGAGGAGGAAAAACAAAATTTGAGTCCAAAATCCAAAGGTATCCATTCACGTGCAACGAAAAACAGTAACAAATGATTGGTGTTGATCGCCTGACTAACAATTCAACTCTTCCTCAAGACAAATAATAATATGATGTTCTGTTCATTTTTTTTTTTTTTTTTTAACTGTAACTTCCTCTGTGCCGCGTTCAAAGAGACAATACTAAGAAAACAAAAGTGAAGGTGATGAAATATAGGATTTTGAAAAAATGTACTCTACAATATATTCAAGTGATAAAGGCACGGGTAGAAAGTATTACCGCATACTTTAAAGCAGAGACTCATGAGGTTGGGACCTGCTGGCAATCTCTTGGTAGTACAACCATAACTAAGATTCAAAGCACATGTTGAACTACAGCATGTGATCAGAGGAGGGATCCCCAAACATATCTGCTACAGCAGCACATACAGGCTAACCGCATACAAGCTCGTGTGAAGTTTGTAATGATGCAGTTGTCCTCCTAAGCTGTCAGATTTCACGTTTAATAGCACAGTTCCCAGCAAGTTCTAACAGAAGAGTTTGCCTTTATCTCAAAAACGTAAAGACTCGCTGATCTCAGTTCACATGTCGTTTCTTGAGGGAAACATAAAGCATAAAGTTTACGCTGCACTATTCTGGTTTGTACATTTGTCGCCCTCTCATCAGACCTGCTCGTCTCCAACCTGCTGATGTGAGCTGCGTCTTCGGTTTTTGCATAATCTTTCACTCCCATCGGAACATTTCTGCGGTTGCAAGCTCACACCAACTTGCCCCGTTAATAAATATGTTCAAAATGCGACACTTTTCCTGCAGAAAAAAACAAAACAAAAAACCCAAACTTGTTCCTGATTAATGGACACCACAAGAAAGCTACAAATATGAATGAGCTAGAACCTCTCACTTCTGATTTTTTTTTAAATGAGTGGCATCAATGAGTTCAAATCCATTTTAGACACAACTTTAACCGATCAGAGCAATGACATGTGTGACGTAGAGCTGAACGGGAAACGGCAAAGAAGGCCGTGATTGTGAACTGCCACGTTGCATAAACAGTTATGACTGGCCTGCATGAATAAGGGTGAGTGGAAAAGTCTGGCTGAATGGGAGGGAATGGAATGCACTGAAATGTGAGCTCTCATATTTGTGTGGTTACCTAATTCTGCCTAATTCTCTGATGGTTAACAAAAAATAAAAAAAAAAATCTCCCTGGAGGAGTGAACCTGTCTGGCCTAAAATCAGTAAGCCTATTCAAACAAGCCTTAACGTCGCCTTAAAATCTGCCCTGGCTTCAGTCCCACAGAGCGACTCGGTGTTTCTCAAGTTGTACTACCATTTAAATGCAGCTATTAAAAGGACTTTGATCTTCCTGCTGACTGCTCAAACATACTTTTGTACTTTTGTAAAAAAAAAAGCACATTTTAGCACATTTATCTCAGCAAGGCCTCACTCCATGACAGATAGGATTCTTAAGAATGTGTGCATTCACCAATTCAAAGAATTGCGAACAAAAAGACCTGACTCAGATCCCCCTGCTGCACACCTGTATAGGCTGTTGTCACCACAAACACCTTGTTCTAGAAGATGATTCACTGGCAACACCTTAACAGCGTCTCAGCCTCTAAGACACAAACTGCCTATTGTGAAGCCACAGAACAGGTTTCTCATATAAAAGGGAGGACTCTAATGCAGCACAGAAAAGCATTCAAAAAGCACGTACACATGATGCACACACCTTCTTATTCATGGGCTATTCTTTCTTTTTCTTTTACCATTTTCTAAACACCTAAATACAGCAAAACTACCAAATGCCAAAAGCAGATTAAAAAAAAAGTGTAAACAAGTCAAAAGTGTCCCGTTTGCCTCAATGACATCTCTGAAAGGTTAAAGCTCCAGCAGCACGTGCCCAACACATCTAGACTTGTAGTCATCATAAAACATTACACACACATTTTAAACAGGACAGGTATGGAGCAGGAAAAACATAAAACAACCAAAAATATGTAAATACACATAGAAATTTTTTATTTTATTTGTAGCATTATTTTTATTTATTAAAATTAAATGTAATTTTTTTTTTACTCAATTAAAACAAATTATTTACATTTCGGTTGAATTTTTTTTTTCCTTTGTTTTTCCCCCAACTCTATACCAATCTTATTTTAAATGTCTGGAAAATGTTTGATGACGAGTCAGACGAAGTCACCAGCCAACCCACTCAAATAACAACTTATGCTCTCTGCACTTTGAAGCCGGTAAAGGCATGGAAGACACAGTCACAAAACTAGGCAGTCACATGTAGATCCACCTGGACCCTCACCCTCACTAATGACAAATAACGTCACTTATACCCAAGCAGACCTGAGCATAGTCGAAGATGTGTGAAGTATAACAAGACATGTTGGGCAGACGGTCCCAGACCTTTAGATTCAGATGCTGGGATGAAACTAGCTCATAGGCCGCCTGGTAAAGGAACACCGAAAATTCCCACTGCTGGAGAGATTAAATAAATTCATTAGACTTCCCTCCCCGAGAAATAACCAAATCACAGCCCCTCATATTAAAGGCCACATCCACATTTCTTCAAGCAGCATCAACTGTTGGGACGAGACTCTATGACCAGATCCTGCATACAAACAATCTGTGAGGAAAAAGCTTTCTGCTGCTGGAAGTTTTCAGATTTCTGCTCATGTTGGAGCAGGCATTGGTGTGCATACAGGAAAACACAATTCACGCAGAGTTGTTTGTGTCTACTATCATAAAGGGGAAATCACAAAAACATGTATAAAAGCCTGCCTTCAGCTTAAGCCCTGCAGTGAAGAAAAAGTCATAAGGTACAAAGAACCTAATAGAGGAGTTTAAAACAACAAAAACACAACTTTGCCACTGCAGACACTGTTTGTGCTTTTCTTTAATTTCTTGATCTTTGGCATTTTCTTTTTTTGTGTGACTCTTGTTATTTGCAGCAACCCCAGGGCTTCCCTTCTCGTGGGTAGCCTCTGCATTGATCAAAATCCCATAATCGTTCTCTCTGTGCAGATGAAAACTCCCAAAAACAACTTTTCGTTTTCCCAGCAGGCTCTGTGAGGGCACAGTGATCATTTTTCCACACTTTACTAAACTATGTCTGAGCGCATGATCAAATCCAAGACTAACTTTACGAATAGCTCATAAATATCATCATCATGATCTTCAGCCTCATCTTGCTCTTCTCCCATATTTTCCCTGCAGGATGATTTCCCTCCCCCTTTTTTCCTAGTTGCAATAGAACAACATTTACAGGCTAAATGAAAGCAGATATTCATGTTTCATGAAGTGGTGATCATTCAAAGTTTTATTTAAAAAGTTCCTGAAAATGTTTAACAAGAAAAGAGACTTTAATTTGGTTAACATTTGTTTTCATTTTAGGTTTGAAGGATATTTTGGTACCCCGAAAACATGACATGTTCTTGTCTTTTGTATGAAATACATTTTACTGATGATTGAATTTCAACTGGATTTTTCCACTCGGTGTGGGAACAAAGTCACTGCATCTGGTTTGGTATGAGTCAGAACGGCGTGAACGCAACTCTAAAGGCCTGAGCTCATAACACATAACAGATATTTTGCTTTGCTTACATAATTTGATGTGTCAATAAATAAGTTTGATGGCTTTAATTTTGATTCTACAATTTAAAAAAAGAGAGACAAAAATAAACACATTAAAAACTCCTCACTGCTTCCGTGTGTTGCAGAGCATCACATTACCAGTGACAACCAATCAGTAAAGACACTTCATGAGAGTCACAGGTCTATCCTCGCTCCTGTGTGTTTACTGTGCACTACCATTCATCCATGCAGTCTGACTCGTGTGTATGAAGACACACAAAATGATAATACTGATAAACACAAAGTCAGTACACTGAATTCATTTTCAAGATTAAAAGCGATCAACTTGCTTACACACAGCAATAACACACACACACACACACACACGCACAAAATAAATGTGGTTTCAAAGGTTTTAAAGTGACAGCTACTTACCCTATTCTGGAAAAAGGATGCATGAAAATGTGCTGTTGTTGCTGATATTGATATCAAACTAATTTCTTCAGAGCTAGGGTTATGTAAATAAACTTTTTCCATTTTTGGCATTCCAACGGGCCTGGAAGGAAGAAGAGAAGGCTTGGTTAGAGTATATAACAATATATGGAAAATGGAGCCATAACTCACATCTCCAGCTTTCCATTTTTATATTCTTGGACTGTATTACAATAGCTTTGCATGATTCACAGCTCAAATTAATAGTTTTTGCATTATCCTGGGCTTTGTGCCTCTGTGTTTATTAGTGTTTATATTAGCATATTAGGGATATCCCCTCTCACTGAGATAATACAGATCAAAGAGATCCAAGACAGGAAAATTTGGACTACATATGCTGACCCCAATGTTTGCAACCCTGGCCATGTTTAATATGAGCATCCACCATGACGCATTCAAAGAAGAAACCGAGCAGCACCTATAAACATGCCATGAAAATTAAAGGTTTATGAGCTTGGGGAACTGACCGGTTTAGACTGTCTTACGTTAACAGATACTTCAGAGATTTTTGTACATTAACCTACAGGTGTAACTTTCCTGTGGGGACAGGATTTGACATTCAAAAGAGTGACTATCTCTGCATTGTTAACCCAACACCCCAAGCTCATCATAAACTCTTTGATTTCCTGCCTCAGAGTGAACCTGTGGTTTCTGTTATATCAGTATGCTATGAAAATCAACTCGCAGATACACCGAACTCGGCGTGTTTATGATTCTCGTTACTGAGTGAAATAAAATTGAGGGAAGTTAGTTTTCAAATTCTGCTAAAAATATTTTGTCTGCTGGTTAAATCTGAAATAATCCCCTGAATGCTCTTTGACACAAAAAATGTATTAAATACATTTTAAAAAGTCATCATTCTAAAGTCGAGCCGCCATCATCACAAGCTCGGTGACACAATTTTTATGCCCTTAAAACAATCACAGCTGATAAGCAAATTGTTTACTAAGAAAGTGGGACAGGCGAAGATGGGCCGCGACAGCCGGGTGTCTGAGTGCGAGTGACCCCCGCTCCTCCGAGCGCTCCTGAACCTGCACTCTGGTCATGTAAAATTTAGCCACGCTGGGTGGGTGTGCCTGACTGGAATGTGACATATTAAGTCCTGCGTAGGTAAAGCTTGGGTCTGTAAGAGCTAAAGCATATGTGGTTTGTAAAATGAATTCCACAGATTGCTCAAATATTTTCTTAGAATTTATTGTAGACATGCAGGTGCACTCTGAGTGGAGGTGCACTGCAGAACGACTAATACCTAAGAGCTGTATGAGTACGGCTAATACTGGTTAATATTATGATCAGTTATTTAACATGTTTACTCTCAGACCCACAGAACCAAACAGTAAATTTATTAAACTTTTTAAAAAAAGAGGAGAAGAAGAAACCTGTCTTTTTATCTTTTGAACGATTGAATGGGGTCAGCTCTATATTTCCATGTACGGTTATAGCTTCTTTCTTTTTTTTTGGGGGGGGGGGGGGGGGTGTTTACCATGAATTTGCCAACTTTTCCTACAACCTTTGATATGTATGTTTAATTATACTTGAGCTTTTTTGATTGTATGTTTCTTTATAGACTACACTGGGGTGTTTTGCAGTGAATCGTGACATTTCCTGTGGCAGATGTCTTGATTTCAGGAGTTGGAAAAAGTACGTTTCTGTATAAAATATGACTGAACAATGAAACAGTTTGGTTATCTGAGTGAGAATTAAGTTAATTTCCTTGAACTATGATCATATTTCAACTCCGTAAACTCCATAAATATGTAAACGTGGCGTTAATCAAAACTTCCACAGCCTGGTGGGGACTAACGTTTTAGTGAAGGATGTGGTAAAAAGCAAAAAAAGACTTTGGCACGATACTGGTTTTATCTTTTAAAAATTGCCGTAAGGCAAATTGAAGTCTGATCCAATATTCACTCAAGTGCAAGTTCAAACAGGACCAAACAAACAATGTGAGAATCAAAGCGTAAATCACACCCCTCCAAAGAGAAAGAGACTCACTGTTCATGAAAATCCAACATTGGAGGTTCAAATCGTATAGGTCGACAGTTCCCACCGTGTGTGGACGTGCTGCGAGAGACAGGAAGGTGTGACAGCAGCAGAAAAATCAAAATAGGAAAAACAGCCTCCATGTTGGTGTGCATTTCAAACAACTGAGAGGTCAAAAACACGAGCGCACGGTCAGTTTTCAGACTTTTTTTGTGAGTGCGTTAACCAGCAGTGTGACCACTCCCATTGGCAGAGCATGATTTCCATATGTAAAGTCTCCATGAAAATCTAAAGATTCACAGGAAAGGCAAGAACTTTACTGATGGATATGGAAGTACGCGCACACAGACTCCTGTGTGCTAAAAAACAAAAACCCCCCAACAACAACAAAAAAACCACCTCTCTCTTTGTGTCACCCTCGGTGTGTATCACTCCCCTTACAATAACAACTAGTTTTGAGAATCGGGTAAAACTGGCCCCGTCGCGCAGCTCGCCAAACCTGTTTGACAGCAGGTGTATCTTAACAAGAGAGAAGCCCGTCCCTAAATACAGGCAACTCGTCTTTTTGGCCTTTATGCAAATCGCATGAAAAGAAAAATTCATCAGCAATGCAGACGTGGCACTCAGCGGAGCCTCGGGTAAAATATGTAATGTCACCGCCTTTACAAACACCACAACAAACAAGTGAAAATGTTTCATTGTGATTTTTCAAGAATCTCTCACAGGTAACTGCTCTAACACTACCTGGCAACTTACAGGAGATCAGTTTCACCTTTTTACTACCCAGACAAAGGAATCAGCAGTGAGGAGACACGATGAGCTTCCCGCAGCACACAGCAACGTGGCGGCCCTGCCATCGCTTCTGCCATCGATGAAACAACTACTGACAAATTTCGTGACATTAAGGAATCAAATGGGTCCTGGCTGTGAATCCTGTCACTGGGCTCAGCGCTAATGTGCTGAATGCCAGCATGTAACTGGAGCAGCCTGAGGAGGTCACAGTTAGGACTGGGGCTGCTGGCCACAGATCTCCAGTGACAAGTTAACAAGTTAACATCAGCATGGCCAAAGACGTCACCGCCAGTTTTTTTAAAGATTCTGTTGGTTTCGTGGTACATCACATTATCATTAAAATCATTTGTGCATTTGTGGGTGTTTTTCTGTCAGGAGAGCGTGTATTTTATTATTTTTTTAAAGTAAGGTCATCATAATAAAACAAACTAAACACAACTAAAATACTAAATATTATCCTCTCTGGCTCTTAAATACGGACCTTAAGAAGCTGCCAGGGGCTTGGCTGTGATCAAGAAATCCATCATCTTTCCGTCACCAGGCTTCGCTTACTCTAACAGTGGCTAATCTTAATCTCGCCAAGTGGTCACAAAGGTGGTTATCAACTGCATAAGTCAACACCAGGTTTCCTAATGTGGCGATAAGCACGTTCGCATGAAAGACGTGGTGTTCTGACGGATCAGTAGGTACCTGTTGATCTCTTCTCTCAAACACAAGCTGCTCCAGAGCAGAACAGGGGTCCAGCACAAGTTACAGTGGTTATTTACACCAGTAAGAAGTGAACCACATTCACAACAGTGAAAGCACCTACTCCTGCTTACTACACCAGACCTCTGGCGTTCTGTAGTTCTGTTGTACCACTTTCTGTTTTCAGTTGGCGTTTCATTTCCTGTGGCTTCTGTGCTCCCTGGTTACTGTTAGTTGGTGTTTTAGTATTAGTTGTTTATCTTTTGGTTACTTCCTGTTTTACTTTGTAAGCTCAGTCTCACCGGTGTCTCATTCCCGTTTTACTTCCTTTTTTTTCCTTGCTGGATTCCCTCCCTTATGTTTCCTTGTGTTCTATTGCTGGGTTTCCCCTTTTTTTTTTTTCTTTTTTCCTCTGACTAAGTCAGTTTTTTTGCCTTCACTGAATAAAGACTCCTTTTGTTTCTTACCTGCCTGCCTCTGCATTGCCACACCAAATATACAACACCACTGTAGCTGTTTGTTCACCAATACAGAGGTTTATCTGGCAAATACATATCGCAAACAGACAGGTTTGAAACCACACACACACACACAGAAAAAAAAAAAAGGGGAAGTTTAACATCTAAAAAGGACTGGAACACACACACTGACCTCAAACATAACTGTCTAGGGAGTGGTCACGCCATGCCCCTAAAGATAACCTTTTTATGGTTTACATGCTGTCTGAGCTGTATGCTGGACCCTGATAAAACATCCATCTGAAAGGTATGCGAGCCCTCTGTGACGCTTCAGAACCGCTATACAGGAACATGATGCAACCAACTGACTTTTTACACACTTCCTGTAATGAAAATAGTCCTTACTTGTTTGAGCACTTCTGCCTGTTGTTGTGCCAAAGCTGGGATAAAAAGAGCCTGAAGCAAATAATAACTTCCTCAAAAAAAAACAAAAAACACTTCAGTCACATTCGACTGCATGAAAGAATCCTGCCTGCTTCTAACAGCTGCTGCAGGCTATAAAACCAATGTCACTGTGGACTCGACTCATCCTAGAACATGTGGCCAGAAAAGCGCTCAGGGTGACACAGACAGAGAGGTTTCTCTGATGATCAGTGGCACAGATATTTGCCCTTTTTCCCCACAATCTCATTTTTTTGTATAGTTTTACCCCCTAAATGATCTTAACATGCTGTCACAGCAGCCGCATTGAAGCAGTAAAACTTGTTTTGCTTTAACACAATACACTTTGCGTTTGCTTGTTGTCCAGGCAAGTTAATGTAGAAGCACACTGTTTAAAAATACAAATACAACATTTTATTGAATTCATGCTAGTATAAAAAAGGGAGGATTTCTCATACCTTTGTTGATGATATAAACTAAAATCGATGTCAGACTCTCCCTGCAAGCACAACACAAACATACAGTAAGAATTAATCACAATATCAAAAACCAGGGGATTAATTTGGTAGTTGAGCAGGGCTTTAGCCTCTTCTTGCTCTGTGAAGGTCCGTTACAATACCATTTTAATGGCCTTACCTGTAAAAGGCTGCCCTCGCCAAAATGTAGAACTTCTAGTATTGTGTCTGACTGAATGAATGCTGCAAAGAGAAAAATAGGAAGATCAGAGAGAAACACATTTTTATACTACATAAAAGAAAGCTAAAAGGGGTAAATGTTCAATAAACAAAATCATAGCATACTGATGTGTGTGAGCTGCTGATTGGGTTACCAAAACCAACTAACGCTTCATTTGCATGGCAAAGCACCTTTTTGAAATCCCTGAAAAGGTACAGACTGATTTATGGACTGGAGATGGCAGCAGCTGCTGATTGCTGTCGAATTTAACAAAATAAAAACCAAGTTCACAATATCATTAAATAAACCTTTCTGATAGTGGCTCCCCATAAACAAGTCAGTCAGTCCTTCCCTGCTGTAGATAATATTACCACTAGATAATAAGATAAACTTCCTGTATGAACTTCAATCTTGTGTACTGAACTAGAGACAAGAGAAAGTTCAGCCTTCAGATCTGTGCTCCTTTTCTGCTCCACGTGCGGTGAAAGAAGGATCTAATCCAAAGCTACTTTCACCAGAAGGAATCCCGGCTAGGTGATGAGCCTGATCTCAAATATACCGTAGTAGAAAAGCAGCTCATTCATTAGCTAAGAGATCAGATCAAAACCGGATTTTTGAGTTTGTGTGAAAGTGATCTGGTTGCAGTTTTTAACTGATTTTAAATGTGCTTTTCAGCTCTGAAATTTGAAAACTTTCATTAAGTATATTAAAAAAAAAAAAAAAAAAAAAACGTAGAAAAAGGAAACAAAGCAAATCAAAAAATACAAAACATCTGAAGAGTGTAGAGAGGGAACAGCCTCACCCCAGTCTCCAGCTAAAATGTGCTTCAATACTGCATTTAATTGACCAACCCAATAAACCCAGCTATCTTATTTTACTTTCTTAGTTTGATTCTCAACTCCAATTTTCATTCAGATTTCATTAAACTAAAACATTCTTTCACACCTTTTTTGTGTTTAAGTTTAGTTTGAGTTAGGTGTACAGGTTTTGCCACCAATAGTCTCGGGAAGAGGGGTGTACTGGGGGACAGTGCCAAAGTATGTGGTACAACCAATGTGTTCCAGTTGTGTTAGTCAGCCACGGAGAGAGCGAAGCTCTAACATTCAAAGAGCTAAAGAGCTGAGCGTTAAAAATAATGCCATGTCCACTGCAGCCACCAGTTTTGTTTTTGTTTTCTTTAACGTTTTTTTCTGTGCTTCTCCCACTCTAGTGAACTTCACTGTTAGTCTCATCTCTGATCTGGCACATTCATCAACCAATCAGCATATGAACGATGCGCAGCGCCACACACATTGAGCAATATGTAGTTGGGATTTTGGAGGACTACACCAGAGCATTTTTCTCCAAAGGCTCTCTGTAAAACATTTAAAAAAACAAAAAAAACAAAAAAAAAAACGTACGCAAACAGACACAACTGCGGGAGCAAAACCTGAGCATAACCCAGGTCTCAATCACTGCTGTGAACACAGAGCAACTCTGCACGTCTGTTTCAGGGTGTTATATAAATGCCAGGGTGGGGTTAAGTGAAGTGAATCCTCAGCAACCACCATTATCGACATGATTTTAAAAGGCCGGATGTCCCTTCCATCATTTGCAGAGCTTTAAATTTTGCCTTAAACTTAACAGATCTCACAAGTTGTGCTACTAGCACGACCTTTTTCTGTGTTCACAGCTCACTGTCGGCAAGCGTAATTGTTACGTTAAACTAACGGCTACGTTTAATAACACCCTGCAAGCTACAATGTAGGTTTTAAATTCAAATATCTGAGCAGAATCAGGGGATCTAAGCAGTTAAGAAACATTTCACAACTTCATTGAGCCGATGAGACACAGCCAACATCAGGCTGAGCAGAGGTGTGAAAAAGCTACACTTCCTGCTGTACATCACGAAAAAAAAGCTAACAAATAATGAAAGTCTCAAGCTCTGAATACACGTCTGCACAAAATTAAACCGAATCACTCAGATGTCCTGCATCCTTTAAGTTCTAAATAAAAAATGTTAAGCTCAATCCCATCTCTACAGCAGAGTAAAACCAACCTCAGCTCAGTATGCCGTGCTCACTGTCTGTTAAAATTATATGTCTTTACAGTGGCTTGAAAAAGGGGTGGATGTCGCCATTTGACTGGCAGGAATAGCACCGGCAACACCTCTGTGGGTGTTTCATTATACAGTGTCACCAGTCTGTGGTCCACAAGGATGATGTGGCATTGGTAGAGATGCAAGACTCCATGGCATCAGATTTTTACATGAAACTCCACCACTTTAGTTCTCGGCGTCCTAAGCTTACGAGTTTGTCAGGAGCTCTTGAAATCGTCTCAGAATGGACACCCGGAGAAACAAGCAGTGAAACTGGTACGAGAGTGAAAAGTACTTTGCAGGCAGACATGCTGATGTTTCCACGTAGAGGACGCCAGTCTTTAACAAAAAAACAAAAAACAAAAACACAACAACACTTCTAAGCCATTTATGTAAATCTACATGCAAATTCTGTCTTATTTGCTGCACAGTGACATTGACGTGTCTGTCATAGCCACTGCCTCACCACCTCCAGATTACAGACAGATCAATGTCTGAATCGAGTAGATCGGTTAGATAAGAGAACATGAAAGCGAGCAGCTGTCGAGTATTTTTTTTTCTTCCCCTCACTCAACTTTCTTACCTAAAACAGTCACGATAGAAAGATAACTTCTTAGCGTTTAACTTTAGCTACAAAGCTCTCGTTGTTTTTCTTGTGTTGTTATTCAATCGTGTCCGTTTCTCTCGCCCTAGGAGCTCAAACTCGCCGCTGTTTAGTTCAGCTCCAGCTAAGGTGAACAAAGGGTCAGGATTAGATCCATCCACACCAAAACAGCCTATTCAGCCTCATGGATGGTGTACAAAGTATGAAAAAAAACTGCAGTAAAGACAGCAGTTACTCAAACCTTTCAACAAAATGCATTTCTATCTTTGGTTTGGAGATGCCAGCTTTATTCCAGAGGAAAGAAAATCATTCCTCAAGGTCATATTGTAGCTCACCTGATTGAGCAGGTGACTCATTTTCCAGAAGCTATTGCAAGGGCTGGGGTTCAAGTTTACCCCAGAGTTCAAGTCCCTGCATGCCGTTACCCACTACTCTCCCTGCTTTCCTGTCTCTACTGATCTGTCATGCAAAAAATTATCCTTAAAAATCATAATTCCTAGATCTACACCGCGCGTTTGAATCAGAAAGGTAAAATTTCACGGCCACTTTGTCTGTGGAACAAACAAAAATGATCTAAAGGTAGTAAAACTCAAAGGTTTCTGTGGATGACCCTGGGGAAGGACCATTTAAACCTATCCAGAGCTTAACCGTCTAAAAGATGATGCTAAATAATCATGAATACTAAACAAAGGGTAAAATTATTACATCGTGAAGTTTGTTTTTGATGCAACGCTCTCACTTTTGCTCCTGTTATAAATCAAATCACACCCTTTTCCCCTCCCTAAAAATGCAAACTCACTGTTGAGTTCAGCTGAATAAAAGAGAGCGTTCAGTCAACAAGGTCGATGCAGAGGAAGTAAAACTCAACATTTCCTCTGTGAGGATTAATGAAATGGTCGCCTTTGTCTCTGGATCACTCGTAGTCTTCAAATCCCGTACAGGCTCTAACTCCCAGCTGGACGACCCCGAGCCCATCGCCACCCTCCGTTTTTCCTCTTCTTCTTCTTCTTCTTCTGTTGAATTATGTTTAAAGTTTGAGGAAATACTCGGTAAAAACTTGCATGATACTTATCAAATTAATGAATAATCATAATGAAAAAAAATTCGATTGCAATATCTACCGAAATTGAGATTCTAATATTGTCACGATCGAGCAGGCTTACTCCAATTTTAAAAAATGTGATTGTGAGTCAGTTTGACCACAATAATGTTGTAGTGAACCTCTGATATGCGAACAGCCTAAATTTAATCAGCTGACTCAGTTTGCACTGTTGGTAAAAAGCATGACAAGATGAAGTCAGACTCTAAGAGTTGCTAAATAACTCGTGAATTCATTCAAGTGCATTACTGGAGTGTGAGGCATTATCACAGATCTATAGGAACATTTCAGGCAGCAAAAAAATACTTAAATGTTAGTTAGAAATTCATTTTAGTTGAACTACAACTTGTTGGTGAACAAATCCATTATTCCCCAGAGTTTGTTGTCACAAATCAAAATCACAATATCAACTAAAAAAAAATGGTGGATTATATTTGTTAATGTGATTGTAACTGTGATTCTGAATCATTTTAACCAAAATAATGTTGTTACAGGGCGAGCCTAAATCCAGTTCCGAGTGTGAAAACTGCAGTGAAGTCATTGAATAAGCAAAACAGCAACACAAATTATCTGTAAAATGTTTCACACGGGAAAACTTTTAGTATTTCTAGATTTCTCGACCTAGACGAGCTGATTGAATTACAAAGACGTTAAGTACTTGTATTATTTATTTATAAAGAGTGTAATATACTGTAATATACAGAGGATGACTCGTGAATTTGGACAGAGATACAAAGCTCAAAATAATAATATAACAAGTATCTACCAGTTTTTAAAATAAGTGGTGTCTTTCGTTTGGGCTGTTTTTCATAAAGCCTGAATATTAACATTACGCAATGTTTTTTTCTTGCTTGGTCCATGAACCACTGTGAGTCTGACACCTCTGCTCTGAGAGTTGCTCAACAAGTAACACAATCACCTGAGTGCACTTCTTGTGAGGTCCAGGTTCATGTGGACTAATTCACGGGCGCGTTTCAGGGCTGGCTCGGACCACCTTGGCCCTGGATGACAGCTGTGTGCCAGTCATAGTGACCTGACACGATCAGAAGATCGATAACAAGCGGCTGGAGCCCAATCAAACAAACAGTCGAGGCTTTTCCTCACTGAGCCCGGTATGAGGAAGTACTGCTGGGCAGCTTGTCCCCTACAACTCCCGTCTGTCTGTGCTTCAAGCTCACCCAGAGGCTCCTCTGAGCCAGCTCTAGGGCTAGCCGAGGCTGTAAACCCTGTCATATCTCACAGGTAAATTATTAGCCCAACTAAGCCATATAAGGAAAGAATGACAACATGCTACAGACGAAGCTAACGTCCAGAGTAAGGCCAAATACATTTGGCTAACTAACGGCAGTTCTTTGTCAGTTTAAACACAGCCTGCTCCCTGTTAGCGTTTAATAATAATTCAGCACTGCTGGGTCGCTGTTAGCACCGAGCTGGTGTAAAGTCGGCCCGCAAAGGTAGCGCTAACCACAGCACACACTTGGTGAGATGTCTGCGGAAGTTAGCTCCTGCTAAAGCTAAGTTCCAAACCTTGTTTATTCGCCCGCGTCGTGTGAATAAAAGCAATAAATAAGATCCTCAGGAGCCCCACGCAGGCAGCTCTCCGTCTCCTCCTCTGGCGACAGCTCTGGGCTCCGGCTTCAGTCGCCATGCTGCACGTCTTTCTGTTACGATAACAAACGAGCAAGTGTGCGGACATGCCCGTGTAAACCTCTGCTGCCTCTGTCAATCATAGCCGTGAAGAAAAAAAAAAACTCCCGAGAGCAGCGGCGGCGGCTAACTACCAACAGGACGTCGGCCTCTCTCTGCTCCCGCTTCCTCTTCCGCTCCATGCGACGCGTCACCGGCTGCCACGGACAGCAAGCGGTCATTAAACAACCTTATCACCGGGATCAAAGCCCAGCGGAGACCCTTCAGACAACACAAATTAAACGCTAGAACAGAATGACACCGTAAACTTATAAAACTAACTACACTTAAATTGAAAAACGAGGAATATTTGGTAACAGAATCTGTCATTTTTGGAATATATACTTTAAAGCTTCATTCATTCATTCATTCATTCATACTAGACAGGTTAGTCACTTTAACTGCCTCAATCAGAACATAACATGCAAACTCCACAAAGAAAGGACCAATGGTGACCTGAGCACCACCACAGCTCTCATTCTTCTCACTTTGGTCATATTTTACATCTTGTTTGTGCAGAATATATATTTCTAATATAAAACTGTCTCGAATTTTAGTCTTTATATACAGGGTGAGACAGAAGTGCTCAAAGCAAAGAGAATGCTCCTCCAGAACATGCTGTCCACTTAGACCCAGACCCAGATAAGTGGAAAAGGATGGATGGACTATAGTTGAAAACGAGATTGCTGCATATAGTCCTTCAACTTTTTTTTTGTAAATGTAAATAAAAATCCAATTATTCTTGTGTTTACAAAGGAAATGAAAATAGTAATAATAGTAAACGCTGTCAGTCCTGTGTGTGTTTAAGTCGACTTTCTGTCATTCTCCTGCATTTTTGTCCTCTTTGTTAAAAAACGTATGATTCTGAGGTTTTCCTTTGATCTTTCTTAACCACTTGAAATAAAGTTTATTGGAAAAAAAGAGACTTTTAATTGCCGTTTATGTGCTGTAATCATTTAAATTATAAAAAGAAAAACTGGGTGCTGAAGTTTTTCAGCTCTTGCTTGTAGACATGGACTGTGGACATGGATTGTCCTTAGCAGGAGTCCTTCAACGTGCACAGCATACGATCTCTCTGCAAGAGGAACAAGAATATAATGTGATGTATGAAGGTGAAAATAATACCTTAGTTACTCTGGCTTCTGGGGTTTCTCTATTAAATGGTTCCAGTTTGCATCTATGACTTGGGTGCAGTAATAAAATGTGTTCCTAAGCTGTAATGTTTTCATTACAGAATTATTATTTTTATTTCAGTGCTACAAAAGACCAAAGTCACTTGTGTCAGACAAGTGTTTTAGACAAATGACATCTCCCCTAATTCTTTGCCATTTACATCAAGGAATTATTTCTAAGGCAAGTAATTTCTGAGCTTTACTATTTTTTGCTTAAAGCGAAACACCTCAACCGATGTGACAAACAACGCCAGTGTGTACACACTGAACTATGCTCGTACATGTGCTGTGATCTTCCTTTGGTCCAAACATTTTCACTAAAGCAGAAAAGCAGCAGTGAACACCCTCCAAATACCGGCTCCACCGAATTTACTTATATAGAAAAAACATTGCCTATAGATAAATGTAACTATGGAGTACAGAGGTTACTGATTGACAGAGATAAATCCAGACGAGTGCTGACAGGTACTCAGTGAATCTTTTAGAGGTAAAAATGGAGATAACACGAGGTCGTGGAGCCTGAAGACTGCTGCTGCTGACACAAACCTGCTCTGCTTGGTGCTCTTTAACCCTCTGATGTCCGTGGATCAGTGTTTACTTTCACTTCACGCCTTGTCTATGGGTGTAAACAAATGTTTCCTTGAACTGTAAAGTGTGACTTTCATCACTGATGTCGTTCTAACGAAACATAAGAGAGTCTCTTGTACTGAAAAAAGCAGAGCTAGAGCTTTTACAGGACAGTGACTATCTGCAAAACTTATAGTAAGATAACACAAAGATTGGACTTGTTTCATAATGAGGACAAAGGTTGGTGATTTACTGCTGGCTGCAAAGCTTCTTGTTATCGTCAGTAATTTTACCCAGGGGATAAACTGTATTACTCATTTACACTATATGTACATCAAGTATTGATATGATGCAAGCACAAATCTGTGAAACACAGATTTTTTTAAGTTAGTTAGTGTTTGTAAAGGTTTATTTGATTTATTATCAAGCAGTCTTTGTATATTTTTAAACCCGGTAAAAAAATTTTTAATAAAGTAATCAACAGTGTGTCTACAATTTGTTAATTTTTTAATATAAATGTGAGGTTCTAGAAGCCTGTCTCAATGATGAATAAAGAAGTTATGATGCAATTAGATGTTTTACTTGCTTGTGAAACATAAAAGAGGAATTTCTCCATGTTTTCCAGGCATTTCTGTAATATCTGAACTAGAACTACAAGTCACTAAATGAGATCAGTTCCGTTGTTAGTGAAACAGAGCAGCTGACATCTATATTGAGGTAATAGTGCTGTGTCACTGACAAATAACCATCTACATGTGTCACCATGTGATGTGTGCCGATCCAAATGTCAGATGCCTGAAACAGAATATTCCTAGGAACGATGCAATTTAGTATCTGATAATCAAATCCAAAAACAGCAAAGTCCAAGAGATAAAACCCAATCCAAAACAATAAGAAGCCACAAAAAAAATAAAAAAAATAAAAATTCCAAAGTGGAACACGGGACTATATATACACAGTGGACTGATTACTCAAGAGAGGAAAAAAGTAAAACTAAAAAAGGACACAACAGAAGTCTGACCTTCAAAGTAAAACAACCAAAGGATAGAGAGCAATACTAACAGATACCTCCTCTCTCATTTCCTAGATTGCACACCGTGGACTTCTTGCCAACTCATCTTAAGCTTGATTTAGCCTTCTGCAGGAAATTCCTTTTATCCCTACACCGCAATCCTTTAATGTGATGTCAGTAAAGAGTCATTTGGCACATTTGTGAACTCTGATTTCAGATCTAACAGTGCTGATGACATTTTTTCTATTTAGGGTCACTTTGAATTAAATTCACAGCAGAGTGCAATGTGACAATATGTCACCTATTTTAATCACACTGAAACAGAGAAGCGCAGAAAGTTGGTTCATCTTACAGAACTGAAACAACATTTGAATAACAAAAGACTGCTGCTTAGTTGAGTCCTCCTTCTGCCTTGGCTTGTATATTCCAGCTTTCATACATTGTAGATAGAGAGAGGACAGAGAAATATCACCCTAAGAGAGATAACACAAATGAAAAACCAAAAACTGAAGGTCAGCATTATAGGGAAGATAATGAAATCGCAACAAAAACATCAACCGAGTTAAAGAGAACAAAACAAAACAAAAGCAAACCTCCAACCAGTGAATGATGCAACAGTCTGCCACATTTACAATATATGTAAATATTTGTTTATGAGTGCATGATGTTTCAAACTGTTATCCTTGATCTTCAGGGGCTTTAAAGCAACTTTGCCCATGTCATGTCTTTAGCACATCCAGAGTTAAAATTGTATGGAGTCATGGAATCACTCAGGTTTTAGATACATCATCCCGTTTAAAGCATGAACGTCTGTCCCAGGCAGCTCAGTCTCTGGGCAATGTTTACTTTTAAGGTAACTGTATTGCATTTTGTATATTAATTTCATTTTCTTCTGCCTTTTTAAACATACTTTCACAAGTTTGTAGTTCAGTAAATGTCAGATACGGGTAGCAACACTCACATTAACTTTGACTATGCAAACATTATGTAGGAGTAGGTAATGGATGGTAGGTGCTGATTTATAAATAACTAGGCATGAAAAGCTTGAGCTTATAATATAAGTTATACTACAGTATGTTTCTAACTAACTGGGCAGCTCATTCGATCTCTTCACAATACTTTCTTTAAAAATGTAACATGTTTCGGAATCAACTTGTTAAATGTGGTCAGTACAAACATGGCAGTAAGAAACAGTTTTAAGTAGTTCTATATAGCTTTAAATATCACTTTGACCTTAATACCAGTCTGCTGACCTTAAAAGACAGGTCAGAGGTCAAATGTGACATGATACTCTAAATGTTGACAATATTCATCACACAAGTAAGAATCGTCAAAGTTATAAGGCTTTTTGTCAGACCCTAAAGACCTGGGTGGATGTAAGCCGAATGTTAATGAATTTTTAACATGACCCTACTCTGCACTTCTACAAAGTCAGAATTCATTTAAAATGTTTCGAGCTATCGTGTTTAAAGACAGACTGGGGACACACATTCATGCATGCATGCAAAAGCTACCAAAACATAACCCCTTTGGCGGAGTAACAACTGTCACTTTGGAAGTCAGTGCCAAATATAGTGATGATGATCTTGTTACTGTTTTCCAGGCATAAAGAACCATCTGTTTTTAGTAAAAAAACAAAACAACAACAACAACAACAAACTACAACAAACATACAAGACACACAGGCTCAGTTTTTGGAAATGCAAAACATCGTGGCTCAGCGTCCTTTTTTCCAGGCACAGAAGCTGGTATTAGTGATTTTTCGAGGATTATTTATCATAAAAGTATGAACTATTAGGTAATTTATTATTTAATCAGCTTCTGGGTGGTTTAATTTAATAGAGTTAGAGCATTAATTTTGGCTGTGCTGATTCAGTTACGTTCTTGTTAGTGGCCATGATTTGACAGATGAAACTCTTCTGGAGGTATTCTTTGCAGCAGGGCTGACACATGGGGGAAAACACTGTCACAACTTCCTTCTATAGAGCTCCAATATTGAAATGCTGTGTTTCATAAGGCAACACCTTTACATATATGCAGGAATGTGTACCTTCAGGTTTCTGTGAAGCATAGCCTAAAGAAAAATCTGTTCATTTTAGATCTGATTGGTCACATCTGCCTTGTTGGAGTGCCTTAGATATTTAGCGTGACACAAAAATGGCGTGACTTTGTTTGGGTCTGTGCTATTTTGATGCTTTGAATGTTTTAGCTCAGAGAAACCTGCAGGACCTGCTATCGGAAAATCGGAAGCAACACTGTAAATATTTGGAAGTTTTATTGGCAATCTTCTGACTGTAACAATACCTCACAACTCACAGCGTAAGTCATGCGTGCATGGCTGCAATTACTTATGCATGTATTAATGTTTTGGGCTATTTGCAGTCCAAGTGTTAGATTTCTGATGTATCAAAACATTCTTATGCAAAGTTTACGTGGCATTATGTGAAATACAGCTGGACTGGAAATGACTAGTGCAGTTACCATTAAGTAAACCTGCTAATTTTTTAGATCCTCTCCCAGTGCCTCACGTACACAACTAGAATTTTTAGAAAGCAACAGAAAAGGGAAACTATCCAAATTATGTGAACTGCATACGTGCAGCAACTGCAGGCGTTTCTATAAATACACCTGGCAAGCTTAATGTGGAAGAGAGAGACACGCCTACCTGAAAATATGTATATATGCTACATTTATGCTTATATTCGCACTCTTTCATTCCCCTTTATTTGGTATTCCAACTCTGTAACATGCAAGTTCCAATTGTGTTGTGCTACTGGAAACTGAATTTCCCCACCTGGAACCCACCTGACCGATTAATAAAGTTTTATATAATCTAATCTAATGTAATCATCAAATGAGTGTGTTTAATCTCACAAGCCTCCAACAGAGGGCAGACGTGTAATACCCACAGCTCCATGAGCTGCTCACACTATGAGAGTAAACAGGGTCCTGAAATCATGTCATCACCCTTATTTTCCCTACAGAAAAACTGTAAACAAAAATTTAAGATGAGCAGGGAAGAGCAAAAGCTTTTAGGCTAAATCTGCATAAATCTGATTAAAATAAGATGTGAAAAAGACTAGCACTGCATTTTAAAGGCAAATGACATTCTGAGCCACTGCATTTCCACTGCATACATAAACCTAAACCACTATGTGTAAAATTACAAACACTAGATAAAGTTTTCATTGTAAAACCTTACTAGCCTAGCTTAGGCTAGGCTGGATATCTGATGCGTGTGGAGGAGATTTGAGCACAGTGAACTTATTGTCAAGAAACTAGCTTAAGATATCAGTTTTATAATACTTGAGTTTTGTGACACGGTCTGTTATCTTGCTGGAAGCAGCCATCGGAACATGGCACACTGTTGCAATTACGGCACGTACACTCATGCAGCAAAAGCCACATCATGAAGTGCCTTCCCTTTCCCTCAAACACCCTCCAGTCTTCCTGTTCAGGATGCATTCATTCCTGTGACTTTCTAGTTCATGTTGACATGATTGCAAAACGTTCTTTAGATTTTTTAGACCGAAGTCTTCATTCTCTGTTTGTGAAATCAGTGTTGTCAAGGAGCTCAATGAATGAAATTCTCTTGTGATTTTGATGTGAATCACGTACACAAACACTTGTGTGGTCCACTGATTGTGAGTGCAAACTGAATAAACAGCAGCTGATTGGGGCACAGGTAAAATAACTGATTATGAGTGGATTATAAAACAGCATCTTTAACTTCCTTGAGGCTTGGTTCTGCTAGAGGCTTCTTCCTGTTAAAAGAGAGTTTTTCCTTCCCACTGTCGCCAAGTGGTTTCTCTTCTGGGCTTCTCTGAGGGTCTTTCCTTTACAATATAAAGCCACTCGAGTTGACTGTTGGTGTGATTTGGTGATCAGAGAGCTTCAAAGAGGATCAGCACATTTTAGAAAATGTAAAGGCATGATGCCCTCTCCATACTATTTTTCTTTTGTATTACCTCTTAGAATTACTATTTACAACTGAAAGTCTCCTGAGAGAAGGTCAGAGGGTCAGGAAGGTCTCTGTGCTGCCTCTGAATTCTGTTAATCTGCATTTCCACAGCAATGTGCAGCTGTACTTATTAATGCAGCCCTAAAGGCCCACACAAGTTTCCTTCAGGTTGTCATAGAAACTCTGTGTAGGCTAAGTGCTTGGAGGAGGATAAATCATCTCCTCTGTTTGGTATGAAATACAGATGAGTGAAAGTACTTATCTCCAGCAACTGATAAACAGGCTGCAGCTAATCAGAACAAGAGGACCCACGGCAGCGCCACGGACACTTGAGCTGATATCGGCTGCCGTGACACATCTGAGGCCCTGCTTATTGTATGCAGATGGGCGACGAATCAAAGGAAGGCGGACTTCATTTAGTCTAAATCTTAGTAGAACCTTGTAATCCCACAAAATGTTGCTCATTTTTTTGTTTTTCCTTTCTGAAGTTTATGCTTGTGCCATAATAAGTAAATATACCCAGTAGTTTGATAAGATTTGTATATATGTGTACATGCAGAGCATTGCAAAAAACTCTCTCTATTTTATGAGTCTTAATTTGTGCATTTGTGTTTAATTTAACACCCGAGTAGGTGGACATTGCAGATGCTAGCAGTTATACTTGTGCTGCTGTTTTGGCGGTGACATCTCTGCACCATTTTACCACCAAAACACCAAATCACCCATTCTCTTCCAGTAGGTTAAAAACAAACAAACAGGGGAATTAGAAGTAGCTGGAGAAGCACTGGTGGAAACATTGGGACTCAGCAAACCATACAGCGGCAGTGGTGGATGTCTGGTTTTGGTGTGGGGATCTATTGCGTAGACTGAAGACAAAAATATCAATCTGATCCACAGTTTTTAACTTGCTGCCATCTTTTGGTCAAATTTGTTCAACATTTAACCTAATAGATAAAAACACTCATAATCTTCAGCTATATTGTAATTTGCTCAGTATATATGATGGTTTTATATGGCAATAAACCCAAACACATCAGCATGTTTAACATGAAAAGCACCATTTAGCTCAAGAATAGCCTCAGGGGGCTGCTGTCCTTCGGTTTCTTTATATTAGCCTAATCTTGTTATCCTGTTGCAGGCCCCGAACTCAGGCTAACGGTCCTCAGCTTCATTCTTCAGTGATACTGTTCATTCAAACTCACGTATTTTCAATTAGTATGTGCTGAGATTTATTCATAGTCTATTTAATGTGGACAGCAGATAAGAAAACCTTGAGAAAAAGGTCTGGGCTGTGCTGGGCTGGGCTGCCGAATGGCAGCTGGTAAATGGAAAGAATGGAGAGTAACTTAACAAGTACAAGGTACATGTGAATTAAAAACAAATGCATCCATGGAGCTGTTTCAGGAGAACAAATGAACCTTGATATGGAGTTAGATATTGGCTCAGGCTTTACTGTATCTTTTCATAAAGAAAAGCAGGAAGCTCCCATCTGTAGCAGCCTGAGGATGCTGCACACACCCTCTCAGGCCTGGAGCGTATGCAACTGTATTCGTTAAAATAACTGAAGTAATGGGACGATAATGCAAAACATAGTAAAATAACTAATGGCAGTGGAGGCCATAAAAATGGCTTCATGTGGTTTAAAATGGATAAGGACACAAAACGAGCCACAAGAAATGGAAACAAATGTGTGTTGTGTTTTTGTGACATGCTGCTAGTAACAAAGTGCCAGAAGATACCATTTAAAATGGGTTCGTTGCTAAATTAGATGTTCTGCGTAAAAACAACATTTGTTTATTCCTTGAGTTTGGTCCCTTTTCATGTTTGCTTAGGTCATTGTTTAAATGAGTTTGCAAATAAAAGACATTCCATTGAAAATGGTCAGAGGACCGACCAGTTTCTTTGCTGAGTTTCATGTTTTTATAATGAGAAGCACTTAAAATCAGGTGAAATGAATCAATCTGGGACATGAAGATGTTGATGGAAGCTGATGGTCCTGGTCAGGCTTTAGGTCAGCCTAACAAAAGCTGCTGTATACCAGCAGTTTGGCTGCACCACTCTCCACGGGTCATCTGATCCTCTTTATTTGGGACTGTTCCCCTCTTCTTGTTTAGCTCAGAGCGAGCGTGCTGCCAGCTGGTAATCAGGTCTGATTAGAGACTGTTCACCTCAGTTTATATTCAGCTCGTCGATGACTGGCTGAGGGCTGTAAATGAATTTGATGCCTGTCTGATTGACTTGGAAATGCACAGTCAAGCCAACATGCAAGAGACAATTGCACTCTGACAGGGTTTAGCATGCAGTAATTACCATGTGCCTCCTGGCAGAGAACTAAAGACGCTTTTCACAGATCCCGGTGCACCTGGACAGTAAACCTAATGAGGCGTGCGGACCGAGAGAGTCACTGCTCGACCGGTTCACCACAACACTGAACTGGAATCAAACAAAAAACTAAGTTTATGTTTGGTCATCTATGAGACTTAGTGAAAGTAATGATCCCACTTGGCCAACCCCTCTTTGTACACCATAATCACCTGTTCTGTGTATCTGGATTGCCCTAAAGCCACTCTAAGGACAATCCCAAAGTCTATTACATAGCTAAATCCCTGTGTTTCTTCTGGCAGACGAAACACAGCAAAATCCACAAGTTTTTCATCTCTGCTGTCCAAATGAAAATATTATTTAACAGTTAAATTATATTTAAGTTAACTAACAGTTAAAAATAAAACAGCTTTAAAATCTAAAAGATCTCAAGTTCAATCAAGCTAAATGTGATGACTTTATAATAATTATAATAACATGAATTATAATTTAAAAATAATAATTTTAGAGGCTGAAAATGTGTTGGCAGTTCACAAATGCTTTTGATGAGACACAAATAGCACACAATACACCGATAGTTCTCTCAGCTGAAATACAGAAAAATAAAATACTCGCATACAATTTCGCTGCATATGTCACATGTTGGTTAAAATACACAAACATATGTCAGTTTTTAAAAAAAGTAATATTACATTGTCATCTCTAAATTATTCCCATAGGAGATAAAATGTTCCCCTGCCCCAAGGGAGCATTAGCTGGCTGAAATAGGTGCTCAAGTCTAATCTGGGATTAGAACTGAAGCTCCGTATATTGCCAAGGGATTTTTCTTTTAACCTTATGTGTGCAGGTGATGTATGAGTGGAGGCGGGGCTATGTGGCAGAGTGAGCATAATGATGCCTCTCTCTTTGATCACCTACATTATTGTTCATCAGGTGACAGACTCCCTGTTCATTTCTGTATACATATGAAAGTCATATCTGCTCCTCTCATTGGGGATACTTCAAGGCTCTGACCTTGGACCACTTCTGTTTTTCTGTAGGCATTCACAGCTGTAATATTTGGCTAAACCTTCAGTAGCACCTCCTCCCTCAGCGATTGCTTCACTGATATTACTTTAAATTTCCTCCTTCCCCTAGGACCCTGTGATAATGTCACCATGGAGTCATCACATGAAGCCCATCGCCAATAACATCTTTATCTGTGATGAATCTTGTTATTATTTTATTGGAATTTTAAATCATCTCTAAGATCACCCAGTTGTTTCTTACATTTGACAAACATCGCAAAAAGCAGTAAAACTACATTAGTATTCACTTTAATTCTCTGTCATCTAGATTCCTGTACCTGTACGCTACCTGAGCACACGAGTCCGTTTTTGTCTGTGGTTCACACCACTGGTTGCATGCATGCCATAGATAGTTTAAAAGATAATTGTAGCTACTGTGATGTCACCTATTGATGAGTGAAGTTTACCAAGGCTCGATCTGAATGTTTTCACCTTCGCCATGTTCGTTCTTTGAAATTTGAAATGTGATACTGAATGCAAATAACCTTACTCTTAAAATGAAGAAGAAGTTACAAAACAGAAATAAGCTTTTTCCCCTGAGATGCATGCCTCCACATACAATGATTCCTGTTTTATCGCAACATCGAAAAGTAACGTGATGGAATTTGTGAAGCACAAAAATGCCATAAGGAGGAGGTCTGTGTGGATGGGCTAAAAACAAAAGCGACTTTAAAGCAGGAGACCTCCCAGTTTCAGTCTGTCAGTGTTTTGTTTTTTTCTTATCATGACCATCATGATCATTTGTTCATCAGTTTGTGCGGCACTTTGCCATATGTTTGAGCTCAGTAAACTGCAAAGGCAAAACTTCAGCAGCACTGATGACATGTATGTCACACCAGTAACAGAGAATTTTCTACTGTGAATTCGAACTTTTAATTCTGACGATTTAGAATAGAAACAATAAAACGTTGGCAGCTATTTTTACGAGCACTGCCTGGCCCATGAGCACTGTGTTTGCCGTGAGCAGTGATGGCAGCTGGAGGATGCACGGGACTCCTCCCCTCTCCTCTCATCTCAGACCTGCCCGCTCAGTGTGCGCCGACTTCGGACAGCAGAACCTCAGGGGTCAATTATGGACGGCCGGTATCGGTATTTTTAGCGACTTTTTCACGGGTCAGAGCGTTTGGAAATATTTCTGTGGATTAAAAGAAGAAAGAAAGAAGTCTTCTTTCTGCGTGGGAAGATGGGATTATATCGGAGGAATCGTATGAGAATTGCTGCCTCGCAAAAATCTGCGTGAAAAGGCGTCAGACAGGTGACTTTTTCCTTCTTCTATCTCCAATAATTTGACCTTTAGATCCAGTTTATATATTTCAAAAATGCATTAAATATTTCAATTGTGCATATAGCATTTCAGGGCGTTATAATAGATATAGTGAGTTCAAAGTGAATTTTTCCGTTAAATCTTGTCTTGTGTGTAACTTGTAACCCTCAAATAATCAACTTCAAAGGTTTATGTTTGGTTCTAATAAAGGTTTTGGTAAAAGATAAAGACATGTGCATCTTAAGGAATGGGATATTTTAATGAAAAGAAACACGTGAGATTGTTTTGACCCTTGCAGAGCAATCCATTTTGCAGGGATAAAAAAAATCAACCCATCAGTATGCGTTGTATGATTTCAATGAGTTCCTTCACCTCGGTCAGACTGTGTACATTTATGAGGGTACAGGCAGGTTAGTGTGGATTTTAGTGTGGAAGTTTCAAGCTACAAGTGATGTTTATATCCTTTATAGCCTTCCAGAACTTTGCAAGCATTTGTATTTCTGTGTATTTTTTATGTTTCTATTTTTGTTTAGTTTATTTTCATTTGGTGTATTTTTATTAGTTAATTTATATTTAATTTCCTGATATATAAAACTTCTCTGTGTGGTGACTCCCAGTAGAAACCATGGAAGCAAGACAATGCAGATTAAAACTCATCCCCTAAAACACATTACGTGATTTCTGACCCTCAGTGTTCACCACAGTGTCAGAATATGATGTAACTCACACTCACAGACGGCCTGCCGCTTTTACCTTTCGTCACCCTTGGAGCTCTCGGCTTCTTGGCGAATGTCAGTGTCATTTAATTTAAGTGGGGACTGCTTAACCCCCTGGTATTAGCACTAATCTACATGAGTGCACGTGTTACAAACATTGCTGTTCCCCAGAGATCAGTGAGTCAGTATTGACCATCATCATCACTAAAAAATAAAAATAAACACAGAGAAACATACATAACAACAAAGTAATTTAAACCAAAAAAGGATTTAATCTCACACCTGTTACCCTCTTTTTGTTTTTGGTTATAACTTTTTAAAGAGGTCATAAAAACATAAAAATAAGAGGTTTTTTTTCTCTAATTCATTCCAAAACATTCTGGAGAGCTTCTACACACTCCTGCAGTTGTAGTCTACTTCTTGTTCAAATCTTTAACGTGCTGCACACCAAAGAACATTTGCAGCGCCCCTGTAAGCCATAGCTTAGTTATTTTAAAAGCAAGCTGATGGTTCACAGAGAGAGCGTACTGATCCTGTTTAGTGTTTAAGGTCATTATCAGGATATATTTTTAGGTGCCACTCTCAGACAGACAGTGAAGAGTGGCGTTCGGTAAACACATTAACACACGAGTCACTGTTTTGCTGATCTTTGATTTCAGGCCCGTATGACCCCATCACATTTCACTGATTCTTCTGTGTCCCAGTGTCCAGGCCCGCAGAGCCAGGCAGGAGAAGATGGCGAAAGTCTGCAATGAAAACTCCTTTTCAGCGAGAAGGCGGCTGTCCGCCAATGACGATGAGCTCGGTGTTATTGAAAATGGGGAGAGCAGGTCTGATGTTAGCTTTGCTGTTGATTTTTGGGAGACTTTTGGATCCTTAACTGACTGAAATGAGACATCTTGACTTGTTTTATGAGGTCTTGTCAATATAATCATTCCCCTCCTGCTGTCTTCCAGAGTTCACTCTCTTTGTGGGGACAACTGTGACAGAGCACTGCGCTCAGAGTCCCACAGAGACTCATTTACAGGTGCCGGGGCAATGGCCAGGTAAATGCCAGCTGCAGTGCTTAAATTAGCCGGTATTTACTAAAGGTGGAAAGAAACGATTCTGAAGTTTCTCCTAAGCTATTCTGAAATGCAATATGCTGCTGATGAGCAAACCAATGGTTATCAGGTGGTGATAAGTTAGAAGTACTGCCTCAAACATACACATGCACCAGCCAGTCTGTCTTTTCGTTTCTAGGCACATCTGCCCACACAAATGAATAGCTTCATGTTTGGGCACCAATTATTGCCGTCTCCAATTTGGTATTTGACCAAATGTCAACATTTTCTCTTCTGTTCCCGAGTTATGACTTTGAAATTAGCCAGAAATTAAAAAACATAAATAACTAAAAAATGTTAATGCAAAGTTGATATATTTTGGATATAATGACTTCACCAAGTTAAAGTCACTACTGTAAAGGGTTATTCCAAGAAAGACTTCTCAAATGATGCTCCTCAGAAACAGCTGATTTTGGTTTGTACAATAAGTTATATTTACTGACGAGATTATATTAGAATAATTGAAAACAAAACTGGCACTGAAACATATGGAAACTAAACATTTTCATCCAAAAGAAATATGACAAGACCAAACTTAGATTTGAAAACTAAATGAAACTAAACATAAAAGTTCACTTAATTACTGAAATTCATCATCTGACACTGAAAGAGCATGAACCACAGTTTGAAAAGTCTGAAGTGCTTGAGGCGAAGGAAACCGAGTTCTTTCCAATTCACCTCTCAGTCTGAGGGGCTTCTTCAGACGTTGCTCCACTCTACCATCATGTGAGTTGTTAGAGTTGCACAGGTGAAGGTGTGAATGGTGGTTTGATCACCTGGAAGGGGACCTCAGGACTAAGTTTGAAGTAGCTGATAGTTGGTGTTATAGACCACCACCTCTGGTCAGCTATGGCAGTTGGATGTAGGTGGCCTCCTTTACTCCTCTCTCAAGCCAGCTGTCTTCTCTGTGACATGTCTGATGTGTTGGCTTCCCCTCTAAGGTGAAGACCCAGCAGGAGGTTAAATACCCAGGACTCCCAGTCAGTTTTGAGTCCTGGAGATGATGAAAGGTCTTCAGGAACTAAAAAGAACTCTGGCTGCCTTTTACTCAAGCACTTTAGACAACCATGGCCTGGATGAGTGAGAACCACTGACAGACAAACCAAGTGTCTAATGGTAGATGCTTTATTTTACGGATAGCCTCCAAGTAAAGGATCTGAATGTTTCTTCCACTGTGGGTATTTACCTTTGACATGACTGTTGATGGTTTCTAGCCTAGACTGGTGTCACTTTGTGCTGTTTTTACCTCCCGCTGACTCTCTAGACTGTCTTACTTCTTCTTCATGCTACGGAATTGGGCGTCTCACAGAGTGAAGCCTGAACAAGAGAGACACGACTCGTTCCTCGACCGCTTCAGAGGCCCAGAGCTCAAAGACACGTCCAGTCTACACAGCAGTGCTCAGTCTGCGGGGCATCACGACGCAGTCCGTAAGAGAAAGTAAGCGTGGTGTGGTGAGAGCTGCTGTGGTCAGTTTAAGAGTTTTCTCGAGTCATAGCAGTTATGGTTTCTAATGTTTGAATGATTTAACACAAAACTGGACAAACAGGACACTTTACTCAGGGCCCTGTTTCCAAAAAAGTTTCATATTGTGGCTAATGTTTAGTCGTTTAGCACACAGACTCTTTGCTTGGAGAGCCATGTTGCTGTAATAACGTCCACATTGTGGTTCAAGATTCCTGTGGAAATGTGCACAACTTTACCTGAAAACTGAAAGCATGTTGCTCGACCCGATACCTGTCGAGGTTGAGCCCGTGGTCTTGGAACGTCCAAAAAAGAATTTAAAATTTGTATTGATTAGATCGCTGAACAGTTTTATAGGCCCAAAGAAGGCCAGAGTTTCTAAATGGATGTTCTTTTTTCTTTATAGAAAAGACAGCAATTTGTTTATTGAAAGATGTGCTTTCAGATGTGTTCCTGAGCCCAAGCACGCATCTCATTTCAAACTATTTACAGTATAATTTAGCTTTTATTTTTTTTATGAACGGTTAAAACAATGCTTTAATATCTTAAACAAGAAAGTTAATGTCACAGCTAACAGTGGGGAAGCTAATAGCCTAAAGCTAGCTCCCTATTCCCTTTTACCCCATTCAAAGATCAGGGTGAAGATAGATCATAAACAATTTTTTTGAACACCCTCCCAACCAATAGGAATGTGTGTAACCTAAAAGAAAAGAGGGGTTTTGCCATAAAAATATCACATTTATGTGATGAATGAGAAGCCTCGTGCAAAAAGAAAGTAAAAAGAAAAAAAATTGTCTTTCTTTCCAAAAGCCTTGCCAGTAAGTGGCCGCTGGCTACTTACAACATGAATAACTGCAACAACACAGACGAGTAAGTGTGTGTCAGAAAATAGAAAAGAGTTTCCTTTAGAAGTGGACATTATCGATATTTGTTGTAGCTACGGCACGTAGCATAGCTATGTTAGCACCAAACTCCTTGAACCATGTCTTCTCATCCTCCGCTTCTCTATGCTGTGCCTCCCACCCCTTTACCCACCTCAGGGGTTTTGTTGGAAGTCATGATGTGGATTATTTTGATCCAACTTTGGGGAAGTTCACATAAGGAACTGTAAGGTCATAAAGTGTGCTTAAAATAACAGGGACTACCTGTAGTATGATGCCATCTGCTGGACAAACGTATGACCTGCACCATGAATCCAAATGAATTGTCGCTGTAGACTCCTTTCAAGGTAGCTTTCTAGTCTTCTAGCAGTCCTTCATAGACCACCTCCGTCCTTTTTCACCACTATAAAAACACTAAACTTGTAATCCGTAGCAAAAAAGAGGACAAAAAAGAGGAGATTAAAAAAGATGAGAAAAAGGAGGAGAAAAAAGATGAAGAGAAGAAGGATGGGGACAAGAAGGAAGAGGAAAAGAAAGATGAGAAAAAAGACGAGAAGAAGGATGAGAAAAAAGATGAGAAGAAGGATGAGAAAAAAGACGAGAAGAAAGATGATAAGAAAGATGATAAAAAGAAAGAAGAGCCACCGTAAGTACCCGTTAAATTCAGAGTCTGCGGCAGCTGGTAAATTTAACTACAGAAACCACATCTGTCACTTTCATCTCTGTGCAACATTAAACACGTTCTGATGCTTTGCTGGTTTCAGGAAAGAAATCTGGATTATGGATCCCGCTACAGATCAGTACTACAGGTGGCTCTCCGTCATTGCAGGCCCCGTGTTTTATAACCTAATGATGGTCATAACGAGGTAGGCATCCTTCACATATTAATAATTATTCACTTAAAGGAGCATTGACTTATTTGTTCTCCTTGTATTTTAGGGCCTGCTTTAATGAACTCCAGGAGTCGTATATACATTTATGGCTAATCCTGGACTACACCACAGACCTCATCTACTACGCAGACACATTTGTCAGAGCAAGAACAGGTCAGATTCCTGACGGCATTTACAGAAAGGATGTTTTTGTACACCAATTAGGCTGTACTGTAGCACAAGATTTGGCTTCTAATTTGGTGTTTGTCCCTCAGGTTACCTGGAACAAGGCCTGCTGGTAAAAGATTCCAAAAAACTGAGAGATAAATACAGAACAACTTCTCAATTCAAATACGACATGATTGCAATGATACCCACTGATCTGCTGTTTCTGAAATATGGAATCAACAACCCGGAATTCAGATTAAACCGCCTTTGCAAACTGCCAAGGCTTTTTGAGTTTTTCGAGAGGACTGAAACCAGAACCAGCTTTCCAAACATGTTCCGTATCAGCAATCTTGTGCTTTACATTCTTATTATCATCCATTGGAACGCTTGTTTATTCTTTGCCATTTCAAAAACCATCGGATTTGGGTCGGACACTTGGGTTTACCCCAATATCAGCCACCCAGAGCATGGCCGCTTGGCAAGAAAGTACATCTACTCCCTATACTGGTCCACACTGACCCTCACCACTATTGGAGAGACCCCCGCACCTGTCAGGGATGTTGAATACCTCTTTGTTATTGCCGACTTCCTCACTGGTGTGCTGATTTTTGCCAGTATTGTCGGTAACGTTGGCGCTATGATCTCCAACATGAACGCCTCTCGCGCTGAGTTCCAGGCGAAGATTGACTCCATAAAGCAGTACATGCAGTTTCGAAAGGTCACCAAAGACCTGGAGGCCAGGGTCATCAAGTGGTTTGACTACCTGTGGACTGAGAAGAAAACCTGCGATGAAAAGGAAGTTTTAAAAACTCTCCCAGACAAGCTAAAGGCTGAGATTGCCATCAATGTCCATTTGGATACGCTGAAGAAAGTGCGGATTTTTCAGGACTGCGAAGCCGGTTTGTTGATTGAACTGGTGCTCAAGCTGCAGCCACAAGTGTTTAGCCCTGGAGATTACATCTGTAAGAAAGGGGATATTGGCAGGGAGATGTACATCATCAAGGAAGGGAAGCTAGCGGTGGTGGCTGACGATGGAGTGACTCAGTTTGTAGTGCTGAGCGATGGCGCGTACTTTGGTGAAATCAGCATCTTGGGTATCAAGGGCAGTAAAGCGGGCAACAGAAGAACGGCCAACATCAGAAGTGTGGGTTACTCTGACCTCTTTGCCCTTTCCAAGGACGACTTGATGGAAGCCCTCACCGAGTATCCAGATGCCAAGAAGGCTCTAGAAGAGAAGGGGAAAGCTATCCTGATGAAGGACAACCTGATCGACGAGGCGGTCGCCAATGCCGGCGCCGACCCCAAGGACATAGAGGAGAAGATCGTTAAACTGCAGAGCAATCTGGACACCATGCAGACCAAGTTCGCCCAGCTGATGGCGGAGTTCACGTTCAACTCGAAAAGAATGAAGCAAAGAGTGTCAGCGATGGAGGACAAAGTGAAATCCATAAAACCAGAGGATCTGTCTGAGGTGGTGGCCGACAAAGACAAAAAGGTCCAGTAACGCAAGAGACACTTGAGAACTTTACAGCACACGAGGGAGTGTCACTTTTTAAAGGCCCACATTCATATCCATTTATACAGCATGTTTATTATCAGTATAATGTGTCAAACTGTGTACAGCAAATGTATATTTCTGTGTGTATGCTACGACTGACAGCCAATTTCTTATTTTTCATATATAAAACTACTAAGCGTGTTGGAAAAAAAAAAAGATTTTCATAATAGTAGAACCATTTTTGTCCCAGAAAATCTTTTTCTTCCATATTGATCTATTTGTGAAGTAAAAATGCAGCTGACACATCCATTTTACACTGCTTAAAAATGTACAAAGTGAAATGTCAGTGCTGTTGATAAGTTACTGTCGGCTATCGGCTGTAAATCTAATATGTGAATAAACATTAAAGTGTTCATATAACATTCACTTTATACTGGTACATTGTCATGTTGTGGGTGAATGAACACGGGGAACTCACAGCTTTTTAAATTTGTTGTAACTGAGGATCATTAAAGTGTTGCTGCTGACTTTAAAAATCCCTGAAAACCCTTTGAAAACTTCCTGGTCCACAGAAAACTGAAATACCTCCTCTTCTTTTTTTTTTTTCAGCCAAGCTATGTGATTAAAGGTACATAAATGTCATGCTTTTCCTGTTCTAAAGTTTTGTCAGTAGCACAAATTTTGTGTTTTGGAAACTTTTTTTTTTTTAACCATGTTTCTATGACATAATGAAGAAACACAAGCATTTCACAAGTTTCAAGTTTAAGTTGGAAATAAATCAGCCTTGATCTCCGTAATTTCCTCAGTTCTATAAGACATCCTGAATATCTGCTTCCAAATCATGGCTGATGATGATCCTTTCCTGGATGGACCACACTAAAAACATTCTCAAAGATCAGCTTCATCGCTGATCAACCCTTAAAAAGTGGGTGGCTGATGGATGCAGAAGCTGATAACCAGCATGTCACAGAGAACTGCATGAGTTATGAGTCTTTCCATGAATGTGGTTGCCAATAAAATCTCTGAAATTTTGATCACTCTTTACAGAAGAGAAGTTTGACAAAGAATACAGGGAGTGTAGAATTATCAGGCAAATGAGTATTTTGTCCACATCATCCTCTTCATGCATGTTGTCTTACTCCAAGCTGTATAGGCTCGAAAGCCTACTACCAATTAAGCATATTAGG